>NC_135507.1:111575807-111875807 GCF_052857255.1 Amblyomma americanum
ATCCGACCTGCGTAGGCGTAGAGCAGTATAAGACGCTGTTTCACCGCCGCATCCGCTGCCGCCAAATGGCTGTCAGTACGATGGGGCGCTGCTTTTGTAGACGGGTCCAGAGGGGGTGGGACCGGAGGGATGCTGTTGCGGGCCCGCTGGTGGGCAGTCAGGTGCTGCTGGGTAATCAGGTGATGGCTAACGCTGTGTCATGAGCGGTCGCTGCACGAGCGCTGCTGCAGAATCAGGAGGTGTGGATCCGACCTGCGTAGGCGTAGAGCAGTATAAGACGCTGTTTCACCGCCGCAACCGCTGCCGCCAAATGGCTGTCAGTACGATGGGGCGCTGCTTTTGTAGACGGGTCCAGAGGGGGTGGGACCGGAGGGATGCTGTTGCGGGGCCGCTGGTGGGCAGTCAGGTGCTGCTGGGTAATCAGGTGATGGCTAACGCTGTGTCATGAGCGGTCGCTGCACGAGCGCTGCTGCAGAATCAGGAGGTGTGGATCCGACCTGCGTAGGCGTAGAGCAGTATAAGACGCGGTTTCACCGCCGCAACCGCTGCCGCCAAATGGCTGTCAGTACGATGGGGCGCTGCTTTTGTAGACGGGTCCAGAGGGGGTGGGACCGGAGGGATGCTGTTGCGGGGCCGCTGGTGGGCAGTCAGGTGCTGCTGGGTAATCAGGTGATGGCTAACGCTGTGTCATGAGCGGTCGCTGCACGAGCGCTGCTGCAGAATCAGGAGGTGTGGATCCGACCTGCGTAGGCGTAGAGCAGTATAAGACGCTGTTTCACCGCCGCAACCGCTGCCGCCAAATGGCTGTCAGTACGATGGGGCGCTGCTTTTGTAGACGGGTCCAGAGGGGGTGGGACCGGAGGGATGCTGTTGCGGGGCCGCTGGTGGGCAGTCAGGTGCTGCTGGGTAATCAAGTGATGGCTAACGCTGTGTCATGAGCGGTCGCTGCACGAGCGCTGCTGCAGAATCAGGAGGTGTGGATCCGACCTGCGTAGGCGTAGAGCAGTATAAGACGCTGTTTCACCGCCGCAACCGCTGCCGCCAAATGGCTGTCAGTACGATGGGGCGCTGCTTTTGTAGACGGGTCCAGAGGGGGTGGGACCGGAGGGATGCTGTTGCGGGGCCGCTGATGGGCAGTCAGGTGCTGCTGGGTAATCAGGTGATGGCTAACGCTGTGTCATGAGCGGTCGCTGCACGAGCGCTGCTGCAGAATCAGGAGGTGTGGATCTGACCTGCGTAGGCGTAGAGCAGTATAAGACGCTGTTTCACCGCCGCAACCGCTGCCGCCAAATGGCTGTCAGTACGATGGGGCGCTGCTTTTGTAGACGGGTCCAGAGGGGGTGGGACCGGAGGGATGCTGTTGCGGGGCCGCTGGTGGGCAGTCAGGTGCTGCTGGGTAATCAGGTGATGGCTAACGCTGTGTCATGAGCGGTCGCTGCACGAGCGCTGCTGCAGAATCGGGAGGTGTGGATCCGACCTGCGTAGGCGTAGAGCAGTATAAGACGCTGTTTCACCGCCGCAACCGCTGCCGCCAAATGGCTGTCAGTACGATGGGGCGCTGCTTTTGTAGACGGGTCCAGAGGGGGTGGGACCGGAGGGATGCTGTTGCGGGGCCGCTGGTGGGCAGTCAGGTGCTGCTGGGTAATCAGGTGATGGCTAACGCTGTGTCATGAGCGGTCGCTGCACGAGCGCTCCTGCAGAATCAGGAGGTGTGGATCCGACCTGCGTAGGCGTAGAGCAGTATAAGACGCTGTTTCACCGCCGCAACCGCTGCCGCCAAATGGCTGTCAGTACGATGGGGCGCTGCTTTTGTAGACGGGTCCAGAGGGGGTGGGACTGGAGGGATGCTGTTGCGGGGCCGCTGGTGGGCAGTCAGGGGCTGCTGGGTAATCAAGTGATGGCTAACGCTGTGTCATGAGCGGTCGCTGCACGAGCGCTGCTGCAGAATCAGGAGGTGTGGATCCGACCTGCGTAGGTGTAGAGCAGTATAAGACGCTGTTTCACCGCCGCAACCGCTGCCGCCAAATGGCTGTCAGTACGATGGGGCGCTGCTTTTGTAGACGGGTCCAGAGGGGGTGGGACCGGAGGGATGCTGTTGCGGGGCCGCTGGTGGGCAGTCAGGTGCTGCTGGGTAATCAGGTGATGGCTAACGCTGTGTCATGAGCGGTCGCTGCACGAGCGCTGCTGCAGAATCAGGAGGTGTGGATCCGACCTGCGTAGGCTGTGGGGACCTGCCCTGCAGTCCCCTGAGTTTGCTTTCCCGTGAGGCACCGTGCAGCAGCAGTCGTACCCCGAGGATGAGCGCGTTCCCTTGCCAGTTACATTAACTGGCAAGAGAGGGCGCCAGCGTCGCTGCGCGGGAGACTGCTGAAGCCTGCCCGCGGGAGATGGGCTCTCTTGGGCCGGGATAATCGCCGCGATCGGACGCGTCGCTTGCGGCTCCGCTCTTCGCCGACGGGGCGAAGAAGCGACGGGGAGACAGGCTCCCGTACTCGTCCCGTCCGGCCTGCGGAGTGTATATCCCTTGCCCTAGCGCGGGCGAACATTCGCTCGGAACCTTGCTGGTGAGTCGGACGCCCTCGATTCATTAGCGTACCTTGTTGCTAGCTGGCGTTATTGTTTCTGTAGCAATAAATGCCTGTTTGTGTCAGCCAATGTGTTGTTCCTTTGTTCCCCCAGAGCAAGGCCCGCCGTGGTCGGCGAGCGCTCGGTAGCGTACGCGATCACGGGGTGGGGTCCGGGCGGCTTTGAACCGTGTCAGCCGCGATTGAGTGGGGAGAAAGTACCTATCTCCCCAAAGCAAACCCCACATCTGGCAGCCCAACGTGGGGCCTGCTCTTGGAACATTGGACGACTGTCGGTTCGGTTCGAGGAACGCTCTTTGTCCGGACTTGACAAGTGCTAGGCCTAGAGTGAATTTTGATCGCTAGGACCTGCGGCATGCTTTCTTGAGTGCGAGGTGTATTGCGCTGCAGCATGTTTGAACTTTTCGACATGCTCAGCACATTTTTTTCCCTGGAGTTTCTTCGTGAGAATGACTTGGTCCGCATCGAGGGAGTTCGAGGCCTAGCGCCCGCGGAGTCGCCGAGCCCGAAGCGAGTGAGTACGGAAGCCGCGTGGGTGGTCCGAGTTTCTGTATATATTTTCTCTACTATCTCTTTTTTGACTCTGGGAGTCGCGGCTCCGGGAGCCGGGTGGCCTGGGGCCACGGGTGCCGCTACGAGCTCGCTGGTATTGCAGCTCGGCACCGGGCGCTCCGACACCGTCCGATACGGTGGGCGCCGACCGCTCAGAAGCTGCCTTGTGCAGTGAGCGGGGTAGGACCACCCCACAAAGCTGATGTCTCCTCGCGGCTGCGCGCACAAAACCCGTTTCGGGTCTTGGTTGTGGTCACGGTCGTTGTCGGAGTGGTCGTTAGGCCTGAGGCTTTTCGGAGCTGCCTGCACCACATTAAAAGAGACATGACCACCGGACCGTGACGTTGAGAGGGGGCGCACTTTGCTGCCCGTCCGTTTTTTTTGTAACCTCGCACGAACTGAGCAGTCTCGTTCAACTCAAGAAAGGGCTTTGTTCACTCGAACTTTGCGTTTGCACAGCCGCCGACACGTTTTGCTAGCGAGTTAGGCATTGTGCCACGAGGCCCTTGCGGATGCCGTTTCCCCTCCCGTGACCTACGTTAAAAACACGCCGAGAGCGTTTCGACAATTTTGCAGATCCGGTGGAGCCACCCAGGCTTGCTGACCGGTGCACATCGTCTCGCTGCCACCTGCTGCGACGGAGCGGCCTGTATCCTGTTCGCCGCATCCATCCGGGGCAGCTGTGGCGAGACCAGTCAGCAGTCACCTCCGGCTGCTGCTGCCCTGGCGACTACTGCAGGATCCTGGCCTGCAGTTTTCCCACCGGCCTTCGATTCGCGGGCCTGCGGACACGGTAGTCCGCGGGCCATACGAGTCATCCCAGCGGAGACCGTCACGCCGCCTTCGGAATACCGCGGAAGTCTGCGTGGACGCTGTCGGCGTGACCTCCGCTGCAAGACGTGCCTCAAAGACATGAAGACCAGGAGACTCCTCCATAGCATGTACTTTCAGGCGCGTGGGTCTATTTAAGGTTGGGGGGATGTGGGGACCTGCCCTGCAGCCCCCTGAGTTTGCTTTCCCGTGAGGCACCGTGCAGCAGCAGTCGTACCCCGAGGATGAGCGCGTTCCCTTGCCAGTTACATTAACTGGCAAGAGAGGGCGCCAGCGTCGCTGCGCGGGAGACTGCTGAAGCCTGCCCGCGGGAGATGGGCTCTCTTGGGCCGGGATAATCGCCGCGATCGGACGTGTCGCTTGCGGCTCCGCTCTTCGCCGACGGGGCGAAGAAGCGACGGGGAGACAGGCTCCCGTACTCGTCCCGTCCGGCCTGCGGAGTGTATATCCCTTGCCCTAGCGCGGGCGAACATTCGCTCGGAACCTTGCTGGTGAGTCGGACGCCCTCGATTCATTAGCGTACCTTGTTGCTAGCTGGCGTTATTGTTTCTGTAGCAATAAATGCCTGTTTGTGTCAGCCAATGTGTCGTTCCTTTGTTCCCCCAGAGCAAGGCCCGCCGTGGTCGGCGAAGCGCTCGGTAGCGTACGCGATCACGGGGTGGGGTCCGGGCGGCTTTGAACCGTGTCAGCCGCGATTGAGTGGGGAGAAAGTACCTATCTCCCCAATTCAAACCCCACAAGGCGTAGAGCAGTATAAGACGCTGTTTCACCGCCGCAACCGCTGCCGCCAAATGGCTGTCAGTACGATGGGGCGCTGCTTTTGTAGACGGGTCCAGAGGGGGTGGGACCGGAGGGATGCTGTTGCGGGGCCGCTGGTGGGCAGTCAGGGGCTGCTGGGTAATCAAGTGATGGCTAACGCTGTGTCATGAGCGGTCGCTGCACGAGCGCTGCTGCAGAATCAGGAGGTGTGGATCCGACCTGCGTAGGCGTAGAGCAGTATAAGACGCTGTTTCACTGCCGCAACCGCTGCCGCCAAATGGCTGTCAGTACGATGGGGCGCTGCTTTTGTAGACGGGTCCAGAGGGGGTGGGACCGGAGAGATGCTGTTGCGGGGCCGCTGGTGGGCAGTCAGGTGCTGCTGGGTAATCATGTGATGGCTAACGCTGTGTCATGAGCGGTCGCTGCACGAGCGCTGCTGCAGAATCAGTGTTAGCCATTTACTGGCACCGCCATGCGGTGGGACAGCACCCACTGGTCTTCTTTGTCTTCCCCGGCTCGTGCATTTGTTGGCTGAGTGTGTCTGCCTGGCTAGTCCTGGTGTGCCCTTCTGCCCTTTCTGCCGGCTTTCGGTGACATTTTGGTGGAGGTGAGGGGTGATTTTTTTCAATTCACGAAGAGCTCCCGGGAGCCTCCGACGACGCCCAGCTACACCCCGTGGACATGACACCTGTCCACAAGGCAAGCCGCCGCTTGTGAGGCTTAAATCCTGAGTTCCGACCCCTGACGGCACGATCCCACGCAATGACGCCCACTGCGACAAGTCAGACCACCCAGAATGCCGTCAGTTCCCCACCACTGCTTCTTCATGCGCCTCGCACTCCCGCGTCGTTTCATGGCGACAAGTTCGAAGACGTGGCAGACTGGTTGGCCAGCTACGACCGAGTCGCTGCGTTTAACCTGTGGGATGAGGACTGCAAGCTACGCAATGTCTATTTTGCCCTGGAAGACTCCGCCAAGACATGGTTTGAAAACGACGAGCACAGCGGCCAAATGAGACCATCGTCATGTACGTAGGAGACATGACGCGGCTCTTCAACCGCACAGATCCTACCATGTCTGAAACGAAGAAGGTGTGTCATCTTATGCGAGGAGTGAAAGAGCAGCTTTTCGTAGGACTTGTGTGCGACCCTCTCAGCACAGTGGTTGACTTTGCTCAGGAGGTGACGAGCATGGAGCGCGCCTTGCAGCAGAGGTTCGCGCATTACGGCCGTCCGGCGAATATAACTGCTATGGACGCCAACATGCCGCTGCTTGGAAGTGAGAGTGAGGCCCTCCGTGAGCTTGTCAGGAGCATTGTGCGCGAGGAGCTACAGAAGCTTCGCCCTGTCGAGCAACACCCGGGTGTCGGAGCCATCTCGGATGTGATTCACGACGAAGTCCGTCGAGCGGTGCAGCCAATGGCCTGTCCCCAGCCACTGCCTGAGCCGTATGTCATGACGTACAGTGAAGCGTTGCGCAGCTCTGCGCCAGCACCACCGGCGTTTTACTGCCCTGCTCCTTCTGCATCGCATCAACGCTTTTCGACTTCGCCTGCCCTCTCCGACGCATGACCACCCCTCGGCAAAGCACAGGCGTGGCGCACATCGAACAATCCTGTGCTTCCACTGCGGTGAAGCCGGCCACATATTGCGTCACTGCCCATATCGTTGGATGGGCCTGTGAGGGTTTTCACCAGACGCACTCCGGCCACGCTATGGCGAACGACCCCGTGACATTGAGCAGTACCTGTCGGCCAGCGTCCTCCCCTACGCCTTCGCCACAGCGCCCGTCCAGGTCACCGTAGCCCCGTCGGTTCTCTTCCCCAGGTCGCCAGCCGTCCATCCGGTAGTCCCGTATTCCACGCCGGGAAAATTGAAGACGGCGACCTCTGGGGATAGGGCCGCCGTTACTCCGCAATTCGAACAAGATCCTCCGCTCGCCGACTTGACCCTTCAACCCGATTTTCCACCTGCTCCGACCACCTTCCGACGCCCAGAACAGCCTCTGCTCGACGCCCCATTTCTACGAACACCTCGACCCTCCACTCCGGAACCTTCCACTACGCGCGTTTCAGAAAATGAGGTTGTTTCCGCTGCAATACCGGTCCTCACTGACAACCACCATGTGACTGCCCTCGTCGATACTCGGCGCCGACTTCTCAGTTATGAGTTGTGGCCTTGCTACCCTTAGAAAAGTGCTGACACCCTGGCACGGAACACAAATTTGGACCACTGGCGGTCACGTGGTGATGCCACTCGGCGCCTGCACCACTAGGATTGAGATTCGCGGTATTATCTTCACTGGTTGCTTCGCTGTGCTGGCTGAGGGCTCCAAGGACCTGACCCTCGGTCTCGATTTTTTTCGTGAAAATGGGGCTGTCATCGACCTCCGCGAACTCGTGGTGACATTCTCTACCCCATGCACTGTAGCCGACGATAGTGTGCCAGGAAGACCCGTTTTTTGCGTGTCCATCGACCACGTCACTCTACCACCGCGTGCCAGCTTATTTGTTACGGTGGACTGCGACCACCCCCACACGTCCAACGGCATCGCAGAACCAAACTTGTCTTTACTGCTGAGCCAACAAGTCTGCATCGCACGGGGCCTTGCAGAACCAGCGAACTGAGCTTCTAGTTACGAACTTTAGCGCTGAATACCGCCACTTGGCGAAAAATATAGCCATCGCCTATTTCGATGAAATTAGCGAGCCCTCCACCCACTGCGCGTTGTCAACGTCCAGGGACATCCCTCCAGAGGGACCTAGTCGAACAGTTAAGGCTGACGTGAACCCTGCTTTGAACACTGATCAGCATCGCCGCTTGCAAACCATCTTTGACTCTTTTCATGACTGCTTTGCGACCACCTCTAAGGTCAGGCAGACGTCCACAACGAAACATCGCATCATAGTTGATGACAGTGAGCAGCCTATTCGTCAACACCCTTATTGAGTGTCTGCGAGAGAACGTGAGGCGATACGATACGACTGCAGGTGGACGAAATGCTCCGGGATGATGTCATACAACCGTCTACAAACCCATCGGCTTGGCCCGTTGTGCTGGTCGCAAAGACCAATGGGACACTGAGATTTTGTGTCGACTATCGAAGACTTAACAAAATTATGAAAAAGGACGTTTACCTGTTACCTCGAAGCAATGACCCTTTCGACCTGCTGTGTCATGCCCGCTACTTTTCTTCTCTTGACCTCCGCAGTGGGTACTGGCAGATTGAGGTAGATGAACGGGACCGCGAGAAGACAGCGTTCGTTACTCCTGACGGGTTGTACGAGTTCAAGGTGCTCCCCCTTCGGCTTGTGTTCCGCTCCTGCCACCTTTCAAAGAATGATGGACACTGTCCTCGTTGGCATCAATTGGCAGTCCTGCCTCGTCTACCTTGATGATGTCGTCATTTTTTCTGCCACCTACGATGAGCATCTCAAGCGCTTGAGTGCAGTACTGGAGGCCATACGATCGGCCGGCCTCTCGCTCAAACCAGAGAAATGTCACTTTGCATTCCAACGGCTGAAGTTCCTGGGTCATGTCGTGAGCACAGAAGGTGTTAGCCCTGACCCCGACAAGATGGTTGCTGTCTCTGCGTTTCCGACCCCCACTGATAAGTGTGCTGTGCGCTGTTTTTCGGGTCTCTGTGCCTATTACCGACGTTTTGTGCGAGACTTCTCCCGACTAGCTGAGCCTCTAAATCGCTTGACAAAGGACGACCAACCTTTCATCTGGGCCCAAGAACAGTAGATGGCCTTCGACGACCTCAAGAACCGCCTCCAAACTGCGCCCATTCTTGGCCACTTCGATGAGGAGGCGGACACGGAACTACACACCGATGCCAGCAACGTTGGCAGCAACGATGCCGCACTCTATCGCGATCTGAAGCGAATTATTCTACCACGGAAAGAGTGCCTTGCTGTCGTTTCGGCGGTAACGAAATTCTGCCCGTACTTGTATGGTCGCCCATTTCGAGTCATGAGCGATCACCACTCGCTTTGTTGGCTCGCGAACCTTAAAGACCCATAATGGAGGCTAGCGCATTGGAGCTTCCGGTTGCAAGAATTCGATGTTACCATCGTGTACAAGTCTGGCAACAAACACAGTGACGCAGGCTGCCTGTCCCATGCTCCTCTCCCGTACACCATTGCTGACACGGAAGACGATCCCGCTTTTCTTGGCGCTTTAACCACGTCCGTCCTTGCTCAACAACAGCGAGATGACGCCGAGCTACGACCCCTCATAGAGTACCTCGAAGGCCGCACCTCGTCGCTGCCCCGCTTTTTCACACGCGGGCTATCGGCGTTCTGCTTACAGGGTGGCATCCTCTACAAGAGAAACTACGGTCCCACGGACACCCCGTACCTGCCCGTGGTCCCAATGGTGCTTCGAGACGAAATTCTGCACGCATGCCACAACGACCTTTCTTCCGGCGACCTCGGCTTTTCTCGCACATTGGCGCGGATACGGCAGAAGTATTGGCCCCGGCTTGCTACAGTTGTCCAGCACTACGTTAAGTCTTGCCGCGAGTGCCAACGTCGGAAGACACCACCTGTGAAGCCGGCCGGCCTATTGAAGCCCATTGATCCGCCTCGAATCCCTTTCCACCAGGTCGGCATGGACTTGCTGGGACCATTTCCGACATCATCATTGGGCAACAGGTACATTATAGTTGCCACCGAATACCTCACCCATTATTGTGAGACGAAAGCCTTTCCCTGCGGCACCGCTGCCGAAATTGCGAACTTTTTCATCTTTAACATTGTCCTCCATCACGGTGCCCCTGCGGTCGTTTTAACTGATCGAGGCACGGCTTTTATATCAACCCTTACTAAGGAAGTTATGCGTCTCAGTGGCACCAGTCACCGTCTATCCACTGCCTACCTTCCTCAAACAAGCGGACTGACTGAGCGACTCAATAAGACCATTGCCGACATGCTTTCCATGTACGTCGACATCGACCATAAGAACTGGGACCAGATATTGCCTTACGTCACGTCACGCTCGCATATAACACTGCTTTTCAAGAGACGACTTGCTTCACGCCCTTCCGTTTGGTGCACGGTCGTGAAGCCACGACTATGCTGGATGCAATGTTACTGCCAGACGTTGCACGTCCATCCGTCGCTGGCGCTGAAGAGTTCGTTCGGCACGCAGAAGCTGCCCGCCAGCTAGTTAGACAGCGAACCCGTACCCAGCAGGAAAGCAACGCTCAAAGTTACAACCTTCATCACCGGGTGGTGCTTTACCACTCTGGCAATCAAGTTTGGGCTTGGACCTCAGTCCGTCTGCGGGGTCGCTCCGGAGAACTTCTGCACCGCTACTTCGGCCCCTTACGAGGGAGGTACTGCGCAAACTTATTGACGTTAACTATGAAGTGCTCCCACAAGAGTCTGTTCACTCCTCCAGGCGGAAGGTGGCATCCAAAATTGTCCAGGTTGCCAGGATGAAGCCCTACCACGCCCGCTAGGATTATTCTGCCAAGTCCGGCGCCACAGACTTTATTCCGGATTTCAGTGATTCCGCGGTATCGGGGCGATGCCCTTTCCAAGAGGAGGAGGGGCAATGCCACAGTTTTAGCTATTTACTGGTGCCGCCATGCGGTGCGACAGCGCCCACTGGACTTCTTTGTCTTCCCCGGCTTGTGCGTTCATTCTCCGAGTGTGTCTGCCTGGCTAGTCCTGGTGTGTCCTTCTGCCCTTTCTGCCGGCTTTCGGTGACAATATCAATTTCCTCTGGAATGCTGCTCGCCCATGGGTGCATGACAAGAAGAAAACTTCACCCTCTGGAGGGAAAGTGCTGGTCTTAGGAGGAGGCCATCTTCCGGATGTTCATCACAAGGTACTGGAGCTTGGACCGAAGTTTTGCCTACAACCAAACCTTCATAAGGTGAAAAAGGTTTCAACTGCATGAGGTATTTCGAGGCAAGTTCCTGAGGACTGTTCCAGGTGCATTTTGGAATGTGTAGATGCAATGAAAAGATGGATGTGGGGGTGGGAAAAAGAGCAAACGTTGCTTGAAGCCTTTGGTAGATTTTTTGACATCCAGTGAGCATCGGGTAGTTCTTTCCGACAAAGAGGGGTACTTCGTTGTTTTACCCGAGCGCTTGTTTAAGAAAAAGGCCGATTCGGCAATCGAAGCTCACTTTAGACCTGTTAAAGCCAAAGCTACAAAGGTAAAGGAACATGCTCTGGAACTTTCGTCGCATTTAAACCTAGAGAATTCGCACTCTAGGATAAAAAAGGCTGAAGGCCTAAGGCTCGAAGTCTTCTTTTCGGCGAAAACTATAAGGACTACATACCCGTCCGTGCTATTGTCACTGAGCGGTCGACTTGGCAACATGTCGTTTCATGCTTCCAGCAAAAGCACCTTAAAGGGCTTTCCTTAGCGGACCCATATCAGATGCCAAATTCTTTGGCTGTTGTGGGCTACCTTAGGAATCACAATCCTAAAGGAGCATCTGCATTCAGTATTGATGTTAAGGGCCTCTTCTACTCGCTGCCACATGACACTCTAATGATATTTGTTAGAGATTGCATTACCAAGGATAATGATGAACAATGCTTTGTCAATGCCTGTGGCATTTCGGTTCCTTCATTTTTAGAAGTGCTATCGTTTTATCTGGCTTCTACCTTTGTTGACTGGAATGGCCATTATTTCTTCTTCAAAAGACCAGCGTTTGTATTGGATCCAAAGTAGCGCCCATCCTCAATGATATCTTCCTGTCTCGAGTTGACACTTATATTGAAAAGAATCTGAATGGCCTTGCAAAAATGGTTTTCAGGTATGCCGATGACTATCTGTTGTTGACAGGCATGAATTTACAAGGAGGGCGGTGGACAATATTAAGATTTTTAAAGAATATGGGTGTAAACGGCAGTTTACCTTCGAAACTCCTACAAATGATTGCCTGCAGTTTTTTGACATAAAGCTTCAATTTATGCAGGCTCATATGTGCTGGATGTATTCTCCGAGGTCAGTAAAACTTCTCTTAAATTTTAAGTCAAGTCACTCAAAAATTGTGAAGTGTGGCATTGCTTCCGCCTGCTTTGGATCGTTTTTGCTCAAGTCGTGCCTTCACGAAATGAAAGAAAGCTTCTGTGAGCAAGTGGACAGAGTAAGATTGGCTGGGTTTCCAGAGGATGTGTTGTTCCTAGCTTCTAGCAAGGTGCTTAAAAAAGCAAAAGATTTTAATAGGTCACTTATTACGGGTTCTGAGGAGGAGAAAGAGAAAAATATTGCAGTTATTCCTCATGTTCATCGGTTTTCTCATCAACTAAAAAACGTGGGTAACAGATATGGTGTTAATGTTCTCTTCTCTGCCCCTCAAAAAGTTAGTAGTGTTTGTGCGAAGGTTGCTGCGCTTTAGCAGCGGCGTATGTGATAAAAGGAAGCGGTGCACCGTGAACCATGGGAACCGCTATGTCAGATGTGCAGAAGGAGTGGTGTATCACATTCCCTTCTCTTGTGGCCGGACCTATATCGGTTAAACGGGCCACTGCCTTAATGGGGCCATGACATGGTCGTTCTTCATATTGCAGTTTTCTGCTTCAGTAAGTAATGCAAGAGGTTATGATTCAATTTCCAAAATTTGGCTGCCCTGGACACGCTTTATTTTTCAAAAAGATACGATCGAAATTGAGACCGGGAGACTCCTCCCACCGGCAGCGACCGCCATATTGAAAGCTCTCGTGACGTCACTAGCACATGCACGAAGCAACGTCGTCTGCTCGCTTTGCTGCAATATGCGCAGCGAGGTCTCATTCCCCCCTGTACTTTCGTGGGCGATCGAAGTAGCAGTTGTCGCCCATATATGAATGACTGGTACCGCAAAAGCGATAATAACAGTAATGCAGTTTTTTTTCGGTATAGGTAGGGTCTGGCTGATGCGACGGCGATCGACGGTCGTTGGGCTGATCGGTACGCAAATGCCGGCGCTGACGCACTGGTCTGTCACACTAGACTAACGACGACGCCAGCACGATCAACGATCGCGTATCTTAGTAATGTTAAAGAGTCAGCTTAGTGGGATTCAGAAGAGAGCGGTAGGGGACTAGTTGGTATGACATTCTATAAACTTAAGAATTTTAACACTTATTGTACCTCATGCTAGCCACGGCGACATACACGATGTGCATGCACTAGCAAAGATGTGCTTTCATTCGGTGCCTGCGCATAGAACTGATCGGCGAGGCAAGCGGCACGGGCAGAAAACGCTGCATGACGGTGCCGCTCGCTGCCATCGCCTGGGCTTGTGCGGCCGAGCGAAAGCTTCACGCCCAGTGAGGCGACGGCCGGAAAAATTGCGCTTGTGCACTTTATCCGTTTTGAAAAAAGCGAAACAGGTGGCTACATATCATATCTTCACACTTTGTTACTAATCAGTGAAGAACTTTTACCATATTCTTGAATTTCGGTTGACGGTGGACCGCTGGCCCCTTTCGTGACGAGGCCTAGCGAGTACGCAAGATTCGTGTGTGCGATTTCGGCGATTGTGGAGAGCGAATTCGCAAGTTTTAGCGCCTGCAAATAGCTGTCGAGCATAGTTTTGGCTACAGTGCCCTCAAAGCGACGACTGCCTACATAGCAGGACGCGAGTACAATAAGGGGGAAGTGCCGATATATGTGACCCATCGGCGTTGACTGTGGACAACAAATCTGGTTGTTTAATTAATTCAAGTAATGTCCAAACGTATTTTTATCTAAACCGATCTAAAATTAAATTTTGGTGACATAAGTGAAAGCAGATACAATTAGTGGAAAGCGCCGGTATCCTACACGAAGCTTTTCCCAAACAGGCAGTATAGCATCATTGGCGCTTATTGCAGTGTTATCATGGTGTGTAAATGAGTAAAAGAGCAATTTGTGAGCAAGAGTACGTAATATTTAAGATAAGGATAACCCATCTGGCGTTTTATGCCACGCAAACGAGCAGTACTGTTTGCGCACAGCCATGTAAACAACCTCAGCGCGGGGCTTCAGTTGTCGTAATCGTCGCACTCCTGGAGCACAATGCGCACTCACAGCAGAATGCTAAATGCTGTGCTATTATTTTGAAGCACTCATTTAGACAGCGGCGACTATTCATTGGTGCGGGCAGTGAAAGCATTCGTTTCGCGTAGGGTTTTGCAAGCGGCTTGATTCCTGCAAAAAGGTTCTATGAGTCGAAGGAAATGTATGTTCAACTTACAAACGCGTACATGCAGCGCAGAAGTCGCCGCACTCGGCACTTTTCTCTCCTTTCGTGTCTCAAGGTTACTGAAGTGCACCTGTTGATAATTTGAGTTTAATTATCGAGCAATGAATAGCGGACAAGAACTTTGTAGCTAGCCACAAAACACCGCGGCCTTCACGGTGGACATCGGCGAAGGCATGCACGGCACGTGCCGCTTTTCACATATGGGAGCACTTGACTGCTCAAAAGAGACCACGCTCATAACATACAAACAGTATGCTTCTAAGCGTAAATAATAAAGCAGCGGTCTATCGATTTCTTTTTCCTCAACAATCGGAAAGTGGGCGGCACGAGCAAGTCCGCTTTCCCAAGGATCACTCAGCTCGCGTACTAAGTTGAAGGCTTCCCAAAAGAGAACACTGAAAATGCATTTTATTTCGCTTGGCTAAAAGAAAAAACTTTTCGAGCGACTGCTGTCTGCGGTGTGCACACAAGCATCTCAACAGCTTGCTGCAGACGATGCGTGGCGTGTATGCGCTCGTGACGTCAGCGATCAGAGGTTGCCAGACCAGCAAGCAGTTCGCAAAAGAAACGAAAAAAATTCGTTTTAAAAATATTTAGCACTCAGAATCAACTGAAAATTGGGGGAATTGTAATTTAATCTGTTGGGAATTAAAGGCAATAAGCAGGGTATGCGCGAAAATAGGCTGTCATGGCCCCTTTAATGTGCTCTTGCAGGAGCATTCTTTGTCCTTGAAAAAGTCGCCTTCATCCAATCTCACTGTTCGAAATGCAGCGGTTGCAAGCCTTTGCTTGATCAAACTGAAATCTTGTATGGACACCCTAATCAGCTAACCAGAGGAGTTTCAGAGGCCTATCACATCCGTAAGAATCAGCACACGTGTCACGTGTGTTGCCGACCCCATGGTGGTTCTGCATGAAAAGGAGTTTTCTTATCTTGACTCGCCTGCATGAGCACTTATTCTGACGCGCCTGGGTGAAGGCTTTGGTTTTGTTTGTGGTTTTTCTCTCTTTTTGTGTGTTTCTTGAATAAATGCCCAGTTGTGAGTAAGCGCTTTTGTTGTTTTGTCTTCCTTGTCCATTGTCCTGAGTGCGTTTTATATATTTTTACTAGAGTTTCCTAACAGACTATGATCAGTGTTCAGTCAGTGCTGATTGGTGTTTATTTAGAGATAAACTGCATGAACTTTATAGAATTATATATCCCTCAAACAAACATTACAGCTAACTTTTATTCCCCGTGGTATAACCTGCAATTAAAGCATATCGATAATAAAAGTGACAAATTTTTCTGGAAGCGAAGTCCTTGGGTAAACCAGAAGTCTTGTCACAGGCAAAAGAATTTAACAGAGTCTATAAAAAACCACTGAAAGAAACGAAAAAGATTTTAATGTGAGATTGCCTTCAATGTTAACAAGCAACCTTAAAAAGTTTTGGAGCATCATAAACAAGCAAGAGCAATCAAACATATCACTTTGTGATTCTGAATCAAATCCAGTTCCAGCTACTGACTCTATTAATATTCTAAATGGAAATTATGGTAAAGCCTTTTCACACACTTCTAATGCAACTCCCCTTGATTATGACTATGACATTGAGCTTCTGATAAACCCGATAAGACTTGATTATTCTGGAATCATTAAAATATATTTAAAACATAAAACTGAGTTCATCTTGCAGACCTGACAACATTAATTCTAAAATATTAAAGAACAGTGAAGTTTACACCACTATCATATTATCTAAAATATTTGAACAATTGCTTGAGCTAGGTATACTGCCAGAGGACTGGAAATTAGCTAAGGTGTTTCCACTTCATAAATCTGGCGACAAGCACTCATAAGCTAATTATTGACCAATATCACTAACGAGCATTTGCTGCAAAATCATGGAGCATGTCATATTTTCACACGTGGGGAGATTTCTTGAATCAAACTCATTTTTCACCCCTATGCAACGTGGCTTCTGAACATTCTTTTTCTTGCAAAACACAGCTTCTCACTTTGACTAACGCATCTAATTTTTTTTCTTGACTATGGGTCTGAAGCCGATTGTATTTTTTAGATTTTTGTGAAGCATTTGAGAAAGTGCCTCACAAAACGCTTTTTTACAAACTTGGAAAACTGAATATTAACCTTAACGTATTGGCGTGGATTGAATCCTTCCTGACAAATCGTTCACAATTCGTGCAAACATCTGGTGTGCGACAGGGATTGGTTCTCGGTACCTTACATTTTCTTGTTGATACTAACTATCTACCTACCAAGCTTCTATGTTCAAAGAGACTTTTTCTTATCTTGTGATTGAGAATACTAACGATGTTGCATTGCTATAAACTGACCTGGACGCAATCTCTAGGGTGTTCTATATGATATATTACCCTTAATACATATAAACGCAAAGTGATGCACTTCTTAAGTCGTGAAACCAGAAACTCGCCAGTCTATTTTATTAGCAATATATCTTTACTACCAGTTGCATCCTATAAATATATCTTTTTTTAGCCCCGAACCTCACTTGAAATGATCATGTCAGCCCCATTGTCGCTAATCGCATGCTGTGATACTTGAAAAGAAAATTTTCAATAACCTCTGTCAAATTAACGCTTTATAAATCTTTTGTGCGTACAAAGCTAGAATATGTTTTGTTGATACGGGACCCCCAAACTGAGTCACTGGCAGTAGCTATTGGCGCAGTACGAAATTGCACAGACCGTTTTATTTTTTCTAACTATAGTTGTACAGCAAGCACAACAGTTTTCATGTTCAAGCATTATTCTTGTTGTTCTTAATACCACTTGTACACTTCTTGCTAATTGCAGTGTTGTTGGTTTGTATTATAGCTGCTGTTGTGACTGTTTCTATACAACACCCTGCGACCCTAGCTCACCAATAAAGTTTTCAGGAGACCAAATCATGCCAAGAAACATTTATTTATCCATGAGACATCTGTCACAACTCATCGTCGCTAGTGAGAAGTATGCAGTCATGGTCATCACCATCTTGTGAGCTGCTGCTGGCCGTCGGAAGCGGTGCTAAGATGTCACGCGTGTAAAATGCTGCACAGACCACGTTGGTGGGTAGTCCATACCGGGGATCAATGGCCCATTGCATCACTTCGCTCAAAAGAAACGCGCCTCAGCTGCCCTGTCAGTGTGTGTGGGCTTTCCAGTTGGAGCCATTCTTTGCAGAATGCACCAATGCGGTCTATGAAGAACAGATTGCCCATTGCCACGACCAGTGGCTGAAGAATAAGTGTCAATCTGCCCAGAATGATGACCAGGGTCCGTATTCCAAGTTTGCGAAATAATTGAAACTGCCACGGTCAGCCTCACCTGATTGGTTGAAATGCCGGAAGTGGATGTCAGTTTGGTTGTGACTATATGCTTTGTCGGTAGACTGTATGCTTCAGGCAACCTTTGGCATACAGTTGTGCGTCGCCTTAGGCTCAGGCTGTTCAGTTTCATGAAATTTTTCACTGATTTCTTTGACGCCTTAAACTCAGTGCACGGAGTGCATAGTTCCTCTACAATAGTGCCTGCCTTCGCTTCAATGTCGTCGTAGCAAACACTAAGGCTCATACTTCTTTGGTTGTGAACCGCCTCATCAATAGCGGGGTAACGTCCGGACTTCGGTCCGCAAAAGGAATGGCGTGTAGCAGCACATGCAAAGATCTTGCTTCTTTGTTTTCTGCATTCCCTCACACCTTTTTCTGACACGTCAAACTTCCACCTATCCACCTATGTGGCGGCGATGTTTGCTGACTCACTGTAGGATTGCTTGTCACTTGATAGCCGCGCTGTATTTTTGCTGAGGCTGTGTGGCATCTTGGCGTCCGTCGAGCAGACACACAAACCTCACACACCACTGCTAGTGACTGTCACCTTGGCGAAGTGAAATGCAGAAATGGCAAAACGGCATGCAGAATTGTGCGAAAACGCTTCTGTGTGCATATGACTGGCCACGTGGTTTACTGTATTCACTCACTTAATATGAGCACCCCTAATTTATTGTCCCTGGTTTATATAAAAAAAAACTTTTACTCGCATATTTTATGCTTCCTGCTGCGTCAGACCACCAGCAAGCATGCAGGTGTGCGCAAAGCAGGATTGAGAATATGGGCGTGGCTGCGTTGCTGTGTGCTTCCGGTAACCTCTGGTGCCAGATTCCGAAGCTACCGAACCATAAGCTATTCTCTTTGCTGCTAGGCAGCCAGCCCGCACACAACGGCGTCATATTGTCACCTGTTATTTCTGTCTCTCTTTGACTGCTGGCATCGCGCGTTTATGCCATTGAGCTGTGCATTCCTGTTCAAATTCCTGTTTTTTTTAACCAGACTTGCTTTCACACTGTGTGTGACAACTATTATGCAATTGTGTGTGAACGGGGCGTGATATTATCCGCGACTGGTCGAAACTACTTTTGACCCTGCACTAAGGTTGACTTCAATTATGAGTCGACCCCCAACCTTTGGAATATCATTTTTCAATAAAACATCGACTTGTAATTAGCAGTATTGGTACCTTTCATGTAAAGCAACTAATTTCTCACTGTAAGCAACACCACCATCAAAAAAACAAAAAACTTAAACAGTCCTCGGTGGATTGTAGCGTTAGCAGCTAAACATTTGTTATATTCGAGGTCAACACACTAAGTTCATTATATCTGAGGTAGCAAAGGGAAGTTTGTTATATCTGAGGTAGCATGCTTAGGTTTGTTACTATATCCGAGGTACTGTTCCTAGCTCGGTGTGCAGGTTGCCACTTGTCAGCCGTGACAGCTGGGGCACCTGCGCTGGCAGATGCTATTTCCGTTTGCACTGACCCCTCTGATGCCAGCACATTAACAGTACCGTGTCTTGGTTTCAGTTGCTCTTGGCTTCTAATGTGCTAATGCTGGTGGCACTAATTGTCCACCTTGGTGACTCATAGCTGTTGCATTTTGCTGCTGAGTGCAAGCTTGAGGTTTGGTTCCCAGCTTTAGCAGGCACATTTCACTGGAGATGAATTAGACTGATGCCTGTGATGTAAAAGACACTCCGGTGCTTGTACTAGCCGATAAAAGGCAGAGAGAGGTGGTTACAGGGGGCACACGCATGCACTGGTGGATGCAGTTAGCTTGAACAACTGAAATACCCAAATTGTTTGAGCTTGCAAGGAGTCAGAAGGCAGGATATACAATCACAGAGCACGTGGAGGCTCAGAATTAGAATTTTGCGACAGTTGTTGCAGCTAACGTATGGGGAGGAGTACAGGCACTTCTTTTCCCCTGTGCGCAGCCCCGTGTTTGACGGCCTCTACGACTTCTGCTCGATGTACACGGGGGCCTCTCTGGAGGGGGCCGTCAAGCTGAACAATGAGGTGAGCCTCGATGACATTTTACATCCCCCCGGTTTACTTGCAGGAAAACTTTTTGCATGCCCTGGAAGATGGAAATATTTAAATAATTAAGGAGTCAGGAAAAGTCATTGGTCAAGTATGTCCTTCAGTTGCATGTGAAACAAGTCCTTGTGTCGTTATGCAATATGTTATGCAAGCAAGGCAGCAATGTTGGCTTGTTGGTTGTACAGTAAAACCTCGATGATTCCAACTCGCTAAATTTGAAACCCCGAATAATGTGAAGGATTTCTGCGGATCCATAATTTCTAATGTAAATTTGACTTGACAATTGCAAGCAGCAGTGTGCACCAGTCCGGTTTATTTGAAGCTCTGAGATGTCATGCGGGGATGTCCAATCCCACTTTAGCTGCAAGCCGATGAAGTGATGGCTCCTCGGAGCTGTGAGGCGATGCTGCACAGCAATGCCAGTTAATAATGCCGGTGCTCGATATGCGAAGTGCCCCACCCCCAGTACTCTAAACACACAAACCTATTTCGTACCGCCTCTGGACCACTGGAGCATGTGCCTGCGGAGGAGAAGACGTGCTTCACTGCAACGCAGGTGTCATTACTAATTTCTAAGTGGTGTACTCTCGGCTGTTCTTCAAGGCACGGCCGCACTGATGGTAGTGGTGTGTGCGCTTGGCACTCCTCTCCAGCCTGGCCGTGACCAAGGCAGCGTCTAGTGGAGGCATTGAAACATCTCTTAGCTCTAGCAGCATCAGTGCGTCCCACGACTGGTTGACTGTGTGCAATGCCGGTCTTTGCCGTTTTTTTTTAGTAGTGTGCTGTGATAAGAGGGTTATGTCGACATTTCTTGAAAAACAGCCATACTGAAATTCGAGCTTGACCTATACACTGCGCCGACCTATTTGCGGGGTCTGGGTAGATTTGGACGAGTGCCAGGTAGTATGCGCCCCATGCTTGTGCCTGTTCCCGGCAGGACGCATGGAGCTCCTTGCATAAAAAAAAATCGTCAGTTCGTGTGCTGATCGGTTCTGCTGAAGAAAATTCGAATTGTGTGCCGTTTACCCAGCTCGTTTGCGCTGGTGGTCCCTTCCTCGGTCGAGCGGTAGGCAGCTCGAGGGCAAACCAGATTCTGATGATATAGGGTGACCGAAAAATACTGTAGCACAAAAAAACAATAACTTTTCAACGCACAAATGAAATTGGGCGCTCTTTTTTTTATTTGAAAAAACATTCAATTCCATACAACAGCATATATTTGAAGTTCAAAATGTCCGTGTTGTGCTTCGATACAGACTCCTAGACACTTGTCGACCTTCTTCGAAATAGCTGCGACGCCGTCGGAAGTGATTTCGCTCCAGGCCTTTTTAAGAGCAGGGTTCACCGATTCTTTGGGTTTGTGCTTGAAAGAGCATGCTTTTGTCTCCACTATTCCCTAAACAGCGAAGTAGTCCTACAGACTGAGACCGGGTTTAATGTGACAGCCAAGCTTTGTCCAGAAGGTGAGGAGGTTTGCCTCATACCACTCGGGGGTCTTCTTCACACTGTGTGCTGGAAGCCAGTCTTGCTGAAGCTGCCAGTAAACGTTTCTAGCATTCTCTTGAGACCCGGGAATGGTTAGCTCGGAGTGTGTCTTCGCATTGATTTGGCCCATTTTTTTTTCACAAAAACAAGCTCCATCTCTTCAAGGCCTGAAGTCACCAAAAACCATAATGCTCTTGGTTCCAACAGGTCTTTTTGCTCTCGCGCAATTTGCAGAGAACTGTTCGGCAGCAAGCCTCAATGTTTATGCTTATTCCAGGCCAGGTCTTCTATTTGCTGAACAGAATCCAGTTCAGGGCTTCACTGCAGCTGAGCTGCTTCATCATGTGGCAGTTTTTTAGTCTGGAGGCCTTCATCTGGTCACTGAGCAGCCGTCGTTTTGCTAACTTGTGCACTTGGAGCTCTAGGTCCTGTATGACATAGGCGAAACGGGAAAATTCCCCAGAAGATTGAAAGAGCATCAGCGCGATGTTGATAACCACAAAGTGACTTCCAATGCGATTGCCGAGCACGCGCACGAAAAAACTCATGATATCGCCTGGGACAACGCCGCAATTCTTTCCAAAGAGCGGAACCTGACGGCACGGCTTTTGCTTGAGTCATCATTCATCCAGACGACACCTGATACCATGAACCAGAAGGAAGGGACGATGCCACCCGTGTACATACAGTCATTACGTCATATTCTGGGTATTTAAGTTTCGACCACTGCCATTTTAGCCTCATTGTGAACAAGGAACCCGTGCGGGTTCCGAAACGTCAATTTGTTATTACTTTGACTGGGTCATTGACTGTAATCTTTTGCTTCTACTAATGCCTGACCAGACGAACTTTCGTCGAACCCTTGACTATGTCCTTCCTGTATGACAAGTAGCTACATGGTAGAGCAGCTGACTTTAGGCTCCCCAGCGAGTTTTTTCATGTTTTTCAGGAGATTCTGCGTGATTTTTGTGCACAGGGCCAATATAATCTCCCAGATTCTGGTTGTTTGAGGTCTTCCACTGTACTGCTGCTGTCTTCTGGAAAAGGTTTCAGGCACAGTGGACATGCTCTTTCAGCAATTTGAGCATCTCCGGAATCACCATTATCTTCCTGTGGCGCCACATAGCGCGTTACAATACTTTTTGGTCGCCCTGTATTTCAGGGGTCAAGGGCATGCGTTGCGCTGGAATGCAAAACTACAGGACCGTTTGCAGTTGAGTTTGCAGTCGGGCAGCACACGAATGTGGAGGCGGAGGGGAATGCCACTTTTATTTCCATTGGCTTCTGACTTTTCTCCTTGTGGCTGCATCGTTACGCGTGTGTTGCTTTGAGTTGCATGCGTGCTGTGATGACATCCTGCAGGAAACTGCCAAACAAAATACGGCAGCGGGAAGGACAGGGGTCGGCATTTTTTTTTTCTTGCAAAAGCTACTTGCTGGATGTTCAACTTTTATGCGGGGATATACAGTAATTGCAAGGTCCATCCACTAAAGGTAGCTAATTCAAGCAGTGCAATTTTTTGCCTGGGTTCATTTTTTTGCTGTGTTCAATTAATTCGTAAACTCGGTTAATTCGAACATTTTTTGCAGGTTCCAACGGCTTTGAATTAACGAGGTTTAACTGTACATTTGTGAAGGAAATAATGTGCTACACTAAGAATTCGACGGGTCAAGCAGGTTGCACAGGATAAGCGTGCGCTGACAACTGGTTCTATTGAAAAAAGAGGGTGCTTTAATACAGTTCATGCCAGCTGATTCGCACAGTGAAGGATTGGGCAAAGATAACGGTCACCGTAACGCATGCATAGAAACGGCAAAATGTTCCTGCGAAAGGCAGACGGTGACCGGACTATCTTGATACGAAGCCAATCTGACCTTCCAACGTAGCTAGCTCTCGCAAATCAAGAATACTTTTTTTTTTCTGTCCAACTGCCATGCATCTGGGCCTGGTAGCATTAAACGATTTAGTTGCAACACATGGAGCTACAAAAAAGAGTCTCCTGAACTGTTTTCATTTAAATGTGCAGTCAATTAGTAACAAAGTTTCAGAGCTCGAATGTTTATTTCAGAAGCTAAATTATTATTTTGACGTCCTCATGTTCACGCAAACATGGCAGTCGGACAGTGCAAATACTTTCCAGCTTCCAGGGATGAAATCCTTCTGCGTGTACAGGTCTATTCGCCGGGGAGGAGGCGTGTCTTTACTAGTGAGTGAGTCCTTGCCAGCGACCTTACTTTCGGAGTTTTCATGTGTAACCCGCAATTACGAGGTTGTGTGTGTACAGGTGCATGCCCTTGTCATCACTGTTTGTTACCAGTGGTTGTATGAGTGATTTTATTTATCTTGAAAATCTGTTGTCAGTTGGTAATGAGAATCAATACAAGATTATTCTTGGTGGTGACTTTAATATTGACATGGGTTGCACCAGCACACAGAAGCTTGAATTTGAAAATATGCTCTTGTGTAATGGCTGTGCAAATCTTATAAGCTCAACCATGCGAATCACCCTTTACTCAGAAACTATCTTAGATCTATTTATATCTAACTGTGATCCATCTTCCATAAAAAGTTGCGTGCTCGCGTATTCTGTCAGCGATCATTTACCGATATGCTGCAGCATTGATATGAATATTTCCAGAATTTCTTTTCCAGTTGTGGCTACGACCTATCAAGTTATTTCCCAGGCAGCTCTTGATGCTTTTCGCCTAGAAAGTAGTAAATTATGCTGGGACAGTGTCTTTCGCGAGAGTGACGTGAACATTGCTTATGGGGCTTTTCTGTGCTCGTTCACTTCAGTTTACAAAAAGTATTTTGTTTACAAACCTGCCCCCAGAGGAAAAGGTTGTCTAATGCCATGGATAACACGCCCGCTTCTGAGAAAAATTGAAAAGAAAGACCGTCTGTTCAAAAAGTTTACGCGTACCCGTGAAGAGGCAGATCTTGGCAATTTTAAATCCTTTATACATACTCATTAAAGCTGCGAACTGGGCGAGTTGGTATTGATTCATATTTGAACAGCGCAATAAAACAACGGGACACAACGAAGAAAGGACACCACTTTCCTTTCGCAATTCTCTAAACAAAGAACTGAAGATGTCAAGGGAAACATACTATTTTCGCATTTTTTCTTCTTGTTCGATGCTTTCAAACGTTATGTGGAACAAGTTAAATTCCCTAATGGGGCGAAATGAAAAGACACAGAAATTTTTCATGATGGACAGGTGTTGAATGGACAAAATATGGTTGATACATTTAATGGCTATTTTGTACACCGAGACTTTAGCGCTGTAGCACATAAAACTTGTTCTATACTAGGACCAGAAAATCTTAACAATTTATTTTTAGAGCCAACAGATGCAACTGAAGTCAGTTCTACATTTTTAAACCTGAAAAACTCCCATAGCTGCGACTCTGGTGGTGTGCAGATTAGACCTGTTAAATACGTATAATAGATATTATCGGTCCAGTCCTGTCATACCTTTTTAGCCTGTGTATTTCTTCCGGCATATTTCCTTACAAAATGCAAGTCACACGTGTCATGCCTATCTTCAAGAAAGGCGATAGTCTTGACGTTTCAAACTATCGACCTATTTTTATTCTCCCTGTTTTTTCAAAGGGTTTAGAAAAGGTTCTGTTCAAGTGAATAACTTGTTTCTGCAACAAATACAATGTTATAACTAAAGCCCAATACGGTTTTCGAAAAATTGTGTCCACTGAACTTGCTCTCATGGATCAAACGGAATATATATTATAGAAGTTTGAGGATAAACAGCTGGTTGCTGGTATCTTTATGGACTTCACCCAGGCATTCGACTACATCAGACACTCAATTTGCTTGATAAATTAAACCATTATGGAATCCGCGGTTTCCCCTTGAAGTTAATAAATAGCTATCTTTCACACAGGATACAGTTTGTCTCAGTAAATGACTTCATATCTAGTGAACAGCAAATTATTGCAGGCGTCCCGCAAGGAAGCATTCTCGGACCATTACTTTTTAATTTGTATATAAATGACATAACCCACAAATTCTCTCGGCATTAAGCTAGTCCTATATGCGGATGACACGAGTATCTTTATTTAATTATTTGTTTATTTGAAATACCTTTTACAGGCCCGTAGGGCATTGTGTAAGGGGGCGGCAAAGCATCAAGAACAAATTCAAAAGGGGACAAACAAAAACCAGGAAACAAGGCACTATACATGATGAGTAAAAAATTTGATGCACTTCAATATAATACAGAACAGTTGACTTAGGAACACAGAAATAGGAACGCGTCATAAGTAAAGGTAAAGTTGACATAGGGACACCGAAATAAATCCAAAAAAAGGGACCCAGGGTACATCACACAAAAAATAAAATTAAAAAGCACATGGCACGTTTACTAGTGTCAACAAAATTTGGAAACAGAAATACAAACAAAAGGAGAGAAAAAAGTAAACGAAATGTGTAACGGAAAACGTAAAAGAGATTGCATCAACATGTTAAGATGGCTTCAGTGAAGTGTGCAATGAGTTGGCGATGGAAGGTATCAGGACTAGACAGTTGTCTGGGAGGTTATTCCATAATCTGATGGCTCGCGGAAGTGCTGATGAATTGAAAACTAATGTGTCACCATAGATGCGTGTGAAACTGAGATGATTGTGCAATCTTGTGGACGGGCGAGATGGGACATTTAGGGGAAATGAGCATGATCTATTGGAGTGCACGTACTTGTGAAATAATGTTAGCAAAGCGATGTCACGGTGTATGCCTAAAGATTGCAAAGAAAGAGCGGTTTTAATCTGAATGACGCTTGAATGGTAGTTATAGTTTTTAGAGATGAATCGGGATGCCCTATTTTGAATGGTTTCTTATGTGGTGACCATGTTGTAATAAGGAGACCAAATGGAGGAAGCGAACTCAAGCTGTGGTCGAACAAATGTTAGGTGTGCCTTGTTTCGCAATATTAGCAGGAGAATTTCGTAAGTTACGGCGTATGTACCCTAATCACTTTGAGGCCGCAGCGCATATGGATGTGATATGAAAAGAGCATGAAAGATCGGACGAAAGGTTAACACCAAGGTATTTGTAATGGGATACATGGGAGAGTATGTCATCTTGAATATGGTATGTATAGTTAGAATTGTTATGTTTCCGGTTGAATGAGATGATTTTACATTTTGATACGTTAAGGGTCATTAACCATTTATTGCACCTCTCATTAATAAGAAGAAGATCCGATTGGAGTACCAGATGGTTGTTAGCAGATTTAATAGGGCGGTAGATAATACAATCATCTGCGAATATTCGCATAGAGGAAGATACGTTATTAGGTGAGTCGTTTATATATATAAGAAATTATTGACAAATACGAACTGTTGGCGATCTGTGAGGAAGTTATGAAGCCATGATAAAGTTAACGAGTCTAGACGGAGTGATGATAGTTTTGTAATGCGGCAGTGAGCTACGCGGTCGAAGGGTTTGGCAAAATCAAGAAATATACAATCAGTTTGCAGGTTATCGTTCATATTAAAATGCAAGTCAGTGGTTAGTTCGAATAACTTTGTTTCACAGGAATGGCCCTTTCTAAACCCATGTTGATTGCTTAACGCAGCTTTTATGATAGGCAGAATGGTAATTTTATCCTTATTGCATTCCTTGAATTCTTGTTCCTTGAAGATTGCATTATTGTGGCTCCAGTAGTGAAAACCTTTAAACCTTTCTCTCAGTTCACAGCCACAGACATGTCTGACCACAAAACCGAACCAAGCAGCTGGCCTTAGCTTCTGCGTTCCGATGCAGCAGTGCAGAGTACTGTCGGACAGGGTGTACCAGCTGGCTTTTTTTGTACTTTGTGTAATTGGGGCATCAGCTAGTGATGCAGCAAGTGGCAGAAAGGGAATCCAGCGCTACTGCCAGCCTGTGTAAAGCAGCACAAGTGTTTTCAAAGCTTTGCTGGTCTTGCTCTTGAGTGGGGACGTGGGGATCGAAGGTGAAATTTGTAATTTTTTGTGTAGAGCAATGAAATTTGGCATGCTTATTGGGAAGTCCACTGAATGCTTAAATACAAAATTTCACTGAAATATCCTAAGCAGTTTTGACGTTTTACAGTAAAACCTTGTTAATTCCAAGTCATTGGGACCACAAAAAATAATCAAATTAACCAGGTTTTCGAATTAACCAACCATAGCAATAAAATTGACCCAGGTGAGAAATTTTGTTGCGGGAACGTGCTAGCTTTACTGGACAAACTTTGCGATTAGCATATATTGTTGTGTAAAAGTCGACCGTCCAGCCCTTGCTGGCCACAAAAAGGAAGTTAACTCCAAATATAAGTCGGCACATAATCCCCGCTCTCCTCCCACCCATTCCGTGAGCTTCGTCCCCCTGCCTCTTCTTGTGTTATACGGGATGGCATCGCGGTGCTCGTGAACTCCAACCAATGAATGCGTAATGATGCAATCACAAGGACAAAAGTCCGAAGCCAGTGGAGATCAAAAGCAAAAAAGCATCGTTCCACCTTTTCTCCACACCCACGTGAAAGGCAAACTGAACTGCAAACGGCCCTGTAGTTTCAGGTTCCGGTGCAATGGAATCGGAAATTTGCCGTACGCTACATGGCACTTGTCTGAGGAAGCGAATGCCAGCACAAACGAGCCTGGTAAACGGTGCAGAATTTGAATTTTCTTCTGCAGAACCGATTTGCCTACAAATTAACAACTTTTTTTGATGCAAGGAACCCCATGCGTCCTATCAGGAATGGGCGCTGCAGGGGGCACATCCAAAACTATATTAAACCCTGCAAATAGATCGGCTCTGCGCACAGGTCGACCCCGAACTTTAGGATGGCCTTTTTTTGAAGAAAGGTCAGCCTAACCCTCTAACCACAGTGCACTTCTTAAAGAAACAACACAGGCCGGCATTGTATGCTGTCAACCAGTCGCAGGCACGTAGCAAGAATGGTCGCGTCGCGGGACATGCACTTATGCTGTTAGGGGTAAGACGCTGCCTTGACCACGGCAAGGCTGGACGAGCGTGCAAACCACTACCTTCAGTCTGGCCATGCCTTGATGGAGCGCTGAGAGTATGTTACTTTGAGACTGTTATCCACGCCTGTGTTGCAGTGAAGCACGTCTTCTCCACTGCAGGCGCGTGCTTCGGCTGTCCGTAAGCTGTACCAGATTGGTATTTGTGCTGAGAGTACGGGGGCTGGAGCACTTCGCATATCGAACATCATCACTGCTAATTGGCATTGCTCTGCAGCGCCGCTTCACAGCTCCAAGGGGCCGTTGCTCCATCGGTCTGTGGCAAAATCAGGATCGGACATCCTCGTATAGCACCTCAGATCTTCAAACTAGCCAGGCTAGTGCATGCTACTGCTTTGAATTATCCGGTTAGATTTACATTAGAACTTACGGGACCACCAATATCCTTCGGATTATCTGGGATTTCAAGGTCAGAGTTTGTATTACGGAGGTTTTAGTGGAAATTTTTGTATGCGTCATTGCTATACCAAACTTGCAGAAAGCCTGGTGTGGCAACAAAACTGGGTATAAACCTGCAGTCTCTTGCAAGTTTTACCGAAAGGAATGACTGATGCAGTGACATTCTCCAAATATTTTAGCACACCGATTTTTTTTTACACAGAATTTTATATCTATGCTTGGGTAATGCACTTATCATCGTGTCAAATTAGCAATAAGAGTCTAAAATGAAGAAAAAGTGACTCAGTAATATTGGAATGCCACTGCGTAAAAAATTTATCAAGGAACCTGCTGCAACAATTGACATGAAAATGCTTGAAGCCATTATGCTACGTTTTCTTGAAGTAAAGTAGTTAGGGTCCGTATTCCGAGTTTTTGTCATAATCCAAAGCATCAAAATCTGCTGTAGTGGCCACACCTGATTAGTCGAAACGTCAGAAGCAGTTGTGCTGGTTCGGATGCAGCGGAAAGGGTCGAAGAAGGCGGACAGTGACGTCAAACACATAGCATATCCTCCATAGCAGCAGATACTCAAGGGTAGCCAACAAGGAAGCGGAGCCTCTCGCTTTTCGACACGTGAACCGGCTATAAACTGGGCACAGGGCTTTTGCTTTGGCTTATCTTGCTTATAACAAATTGGATGGATGACAAATTTGACCTCTTTTTTTATTTCATTGGACTATTCGGTAGCTCCTAGGCCTAATGAGCACCGGTTTGTTGTAGAAATTGTTCTCTTCATCCATACCGAATGGTGCCACTGTTAATGGAGTTATCTCCTCTACGTACATTGAATGATGTAACACGAAGCATATTTCCCACAAAATGCTTCCGTTTACTGCACGCAAACATGCATTTGCTATTCTAGAACTCTATACTAGCTGTTGAAGATCATGTGTAATGTCTGGCAGCGTGAAACCGCTCATGTGCACGGATGGTTATTTGCCAGCGATGCGCTGCTGCGCTGACGCATTTGACATACCAGAGGTGGTTTTTCAGTGTCCTTTGCAGGTCTCCTCCATTTGGCTGCACTTTTTTTCACTAGTTTGCAAAAGTGCCATGCCAGTGCAGCGCCAGTTCTTCCGGTGCGAGTGTAGCCTGACACTAGTGCTCTTGGGGCAGCGGCCAAATTGAGTGCTAAAGTGCAGAAACATTCGTCTGCTGAGTTTTTGTTTGTTGCATGGTTTGACATATGTGTGGGATTGTGCTAGAGCAGCTATGGATTTTGTTAATTCCAAAAGTGATGAAGAATTTGACACCGCCTTTTCCATTGTGTTGTGCTAAGTGGCGCAGGCTGGTCGACCGCAATTGAGTCAACGGGTGCTTTGAAGAGGCAACAAACTTTTGAACTCATGAAGTTATTCAGACTTCTGCTCGAGACGAACTTTGACAGGTTATACGCATGATTCAAGCTGTTGCCGTTTTATCCGAAAAGTGACTTCGGTTGTCCACCAATTGCAGAAGGAAAGAGTTGCCTGATAACTTACTATATTTGAACTCAACAACTCACGCTAACTGTCGGCGGATGGTGGCGGCAGAGTAGCTATCGGAGACTGAAGGCGTGGGCTGACGGCGACCTCTGGGCCAGTTGCTGCTGTAAGCGGAGGTACTGATGTACGCAGTGAGTCATGCATCATAAACTTTGCAATCACCCACGTATTAAAAAGCATCTTACCATCTGCCTCTTATGGAAACGCTTCATCGTGCTGTGTGCAGTAATCATATTTGAACACAAAAGAGCAATGGTGTAAAACGGCGTGCAAGGCTGGACAGAAAGATGAAAACCCATATGCAGTGCGCCGTGCCAGCTAGTAGTATACGCATGTATTACACAGACACGCACACACACGCGCATACACGCACTTACGTGCAGTCAGTTCATCTGTTTGGTGAGGGCGTGGTGCAGATGCCGCGTCTAGCACGGGTATGTGGTCATCTCAACTATGGTCTCAGCGCCGCTCTCTGACAAGCTTGGCCGTGTAGACATCTGCTACGGAGCGCGCCAAACACCTTGCACTATTTGCACGAGAAGAGTACTCACCGAGAGGCTAGTGCAGAAGTACAGAGCTTGTGCAGCACGAAGTCAGATCGGGGGCCTAAGTGCAGGTGGCACTAGCTGCACTGTCAAACCGAGTGCGAGCGCACTGCACCTCCTGAACTGGTGCAGAAAATGCAGCCAAATTGAGGAGACCTTATGCTTCTCGATAGCCACGCTGTGGTGTGGCTCTGCATTGAGCTTGCGAGTTAGCTTGCAAGTTGGTTTTCAGGCGTCAGTGTGGGCATGCGTATGCTTCGCACCATGGCGAACCTATGAAAACTTCGTCTGCAAAGTCTCCCAATGCATATGTGTAGAGAAGTACAGCATGATTTATTTTTAGCTCATCCCTTTTATTTATTCGCTGCAGAAAAATAAAAAGCCTAACAGCAGCATCTCACGGTTCTTGCAGTGCCTGCATAAAAGGATTGAAACACATAAATTAATGTCTGCACAACCGTCCATTCAAAGCAGCAACTTACGTTCAGTGATGTTGTAGGCGGCAAGTCGTCACGGTGTCTTGATGGTTCAGCACGGCAGCGAGCATGCATTGTGCAGCGAGTGAGTGCACGCCGCAAATTTTCCTCTCCGATTCTTTACCATCGGCGGCTGCAGCGGCTGCCTTCTGTCACTGCAAAGCATACAAAGTTGCCTACACCATTTTCTTCTCTATGTATGCTTCTGGCCTTTACGGCGCAGAAAAAAGTGCCTGAACTATTGTTCTTATTTATTAAAGCCAACTGCGTAAATGAGGCAGCTTTTTATTACCCCTATGCAGTGGAATCCGATGCACAACTAAAATTGTGGCTGAATTTTCCTTCTCCTGCATTGGTCGCATTCCATTTTCGGCAGAGAGCAATAGCGCCACTGGATGTTTGCTGCGGCAACCGCAACTCAGTGACATCCTGCTGCCGTTCACAGTCGCAACTGAACAGATATCCGCTTCCGGCATTTTGACCAACCAGTTGTGGTTGCTGTGGCAGGTTGTGATGCTTTTGAGTATGACACAAACTCTGCATACTCCCCCGATCAAAAAACAGTTTTGAGGAGACTTGCATTTTCACTGAGATTTCAGCCAGATTTTTGCTGCATAAGGATAAAAACATTTCTTTAAGGTTACTTGTGGACTGTTCTCTGAGAAAATTTTTCGATATATAATTGACTTTACTGGGTACCAAATTTGGTGTTTTAAGAAATGAGATTTTCTTGGTGGTGTTTGCGTTTCATCAGCAAAATTGAGATTGCTGTGACTGCCTCAGTGTTAACTGACAGCAGGCAGTGAAGTGGGTAACCTGCGGCTACCCGGTGGGGATCCTTGTGTTTCTGTCGGGCCTCATAGATTGCATGTTTAGCACTGTGGCGTTGCAGTTTGTGTTGCCACAGGTGCAGCTTTGTGGTTAGTGCAGGAAATTAAGACAGCTTCCTTGTGGCCGCTGTCACGGTTCTGAGGTTCTCGTTGCACACTGTGCTCTTGCTTTTTTGTGATCCTCCTGTGCTGCTAACTTGTCTTCTGTTCTTGGCATACACACTAGAAAGGACAAAACACTGTGCTAGGCTAGCGGCACATTTCCTTGCAGCGACTCACTGCCTGCCAGGTTTGGGCACCATAGTCGCTAGGCCTTTTTTTTGTCCTTCACATGAAGCCCTAGCGAAAGTGCTTTGTATCTATTCACGGTTTACTGTATAAGGTCTATCCTGTTGCCACTTTGCCAGCACACAATCGCCTCACATTAAAATCAACATATAATTGATTTCTACGAAGCCTTTGACGGTGAAGCATGGAGAAATGCAGGCCAGCCAAAAGCCATCTTGTGCAGATGGGTGTGGGTCGCACGCGTAGGGCGCCGCTCTGAACAGTCAGCCAAGGCATTGAATGGCAGATCTTCAGAAGATCTTAATACAGTAGAAACCAGCTGTTACATTCCTGGGTGCTGCGTTTTCCCGGCTGCAACGTTTTCGTGAGCCATTCCCGACCAAGCTCCCATAGAAACGCATGCAGTACAAACTCAGCTGTTACGTCGCAACTGTGGCAGCGTCCCTGCATGCTACATCGCGAATGTCACTTCGGAATTGTGGTTTACCCTGTCCCGGAATTTTTTACAGCCTATGTTTAGCGCACGTGGAACATCGACGGCATACTAGTCGAAGCAGAACTCGTCGACACCTAGTCGCCACCATGTTCAGCGGCTTCTATCATGTTACACCCACACCGATGCCGAGCACACCCCAGGGTGGCATGAAATTTTATTTTATTTATCGATACTGCGGAGTTGCCTGACTCCAAGCAGGAGTGAGCACAATAATAAGCAAACACATCATACATGAACTTCATATAGTGACATACATATGGTATGAATACAATAGAAAGATCACACACGTGAGGCTCTCAGGTTAGCAATGAACATTTCCACATTCAGGCTGTTCACAACACAGTTTAGCAATTTATTCCAATCGCTAATTGCTTTGGCAAAAAATGAGAATTGCTGTGGCCGTTGGTGCTGTTCCATTGCTTTCGTGAGTGCAGAGACGGAAGGCGTGAAAAAGGAACTATGCTGCGGTAAACTCAGTGCAGGCAGTGGTGCAGCACATTTTACAGCACCACCCGCCTGCGGAGCAAAGCGTGGCGCAACTGCGAAGAGGAAGCGCGTGCTGCCGCTGACAGACCTCTTGAGCTAGCCACCCTACCTCAGCTCATGCAGTGGTGAATGGCGACGGTGCGCACCACTCTGGCACCATTTATGAGCAAGCAGTGGTTCGCTCAGTTACACCGGCGACAGTGACGCGGCTTAACCCATGAACGGCGCTGAAGAGCTGCACTCTCAAAAGAAACATTTTTTTTTCAAGCGCTTCTCAGCTGCTGTGTTTCCTAGACGTTTTTTTCTGCAGCCCCGTGAAAAAACTAACAGCGGGGCTCTACTGTAACCTAAAATTACATGCCGTTTGTCAGAAAAGTGATCTAGCAGCCTGTTTTACTCCTGGCAGTTAATTCGTGCCTGTTGTCTGGTGTGCATCCTATCATCCATACTTTCAGTGCATTATGTATTAGAAGGATTCGTTGGGCCTGCACTATTTAGTCGTAATAATCAGTGGTGCAGCATAAAACACGGGATGCATAATCGGGGCTCTGCTGTAGTCTGAGAAATATTGTGGCAAAATGCCAGTCTGGTGCAAGGGCTGCAGCCCATCAGAGCCGCGAAAAAGAAGTGCTGCCTTTACACGATTTTTATATGCGGTAGTCATAGCCCTTTGGAATGCATGGAATGGACACTGGAATACTGCAACCGCAGGTAAGTGCTCAAGGAAGCAGGTGCCAGTTATTTGCAGCACCGAGATTTGTGGAGATCTGAGGACATGCCAGGATGCATTGTGAGAGCATTGCATTCACATTGTGCCCTGACCATCTAGCCCAAGCAGCTGTGTCGCTTCTGTTGTCGGTCATCTGGCTGAATTGCCAGTCATTAGTTTCAGTTCAGTAGGGAGGGACATCTCGCAGCATCGGAGACGTATAGCAGAACCCACCCAGCAAACCATCTGAGGCCTCTTCAGTTTTTAAAACTTCCGAGTGCTCGTTGTTTGAAGGCCATCCTGAATTAAAGGGGGGGGGGGGGGGGGGGGGGGGGGGGACGCTGTTTTGAAATCCCCACAATTCTAAAAAAAATAATTTTTTGATAATTGTATCTGCTTGCATATCTTGCTTTTCATACTGTCCCAAAGTTTCGTTGCGGAAATCGACCGGGAAGTACTCTAGAAGAATTGTTTCATTGCTATGCATTGCAGGGAAACAACGCTCAAACAATTTGCATTTTTCTCCTTTAAAGGGATACTGCATTAAATTGCGACTTTCTGTAAAGTCGCAGAAATTGGATTCAGAAGGTGTGATTATCGAATGTTTCAGTCTTTATTTCATTTATTTTTGTGTGGATGGCGTTATTTTGTAGGTTTTGTGCGCACGCGCCATTTGCCAGCCCGCCCAGGCTTGAGGCGTGCGTGACCTCCCTCGTCTCGCGGCGGCCTGTTCCTGTCGCACTGTGCTGACATCGGTTCAGTTGTCACGCCTGGAAGTTCAGAGTTGGCTGCATGGAAACATGAAACAGATCGACAGTTGCAGCCTGGAAACTGGCAGTGGTGGTAACAATTATATCTTTCAGATAACGAAATGACCACGGACTAGAGATACGGCTATGACCCCGCAGCCTCATCGAGCGACGACGAGGAAAAGCGAGCCTGGAAGATGACATTTTGCCCAGGCGTGCTTCCCGTAATGGCAGCTGTGCATATTGTAATCCAGTTTGATATGACCTAGACAAGTTTTTCTGAATTAAGTATTGCAACATTTTCTTTGCCGAAGGTAAATCAAGGCATCACCTTCATTTATTGCTCCAGCCACACAAAAAGAACAGCCGCAGCGCTGGTAGGGGGATTTGAAATAGGACTTATTCATCGTGTAGGCAGAGCGAGCAACGGAGTGAGTGCACGCTGTAAAAAGAAGCATTGGCATAGTGAAAAAGAATGCAGCACGTAGCTTTGTGACTGGAGCACTGTTAATACGCTGCCAGACTTGCGTGCGTAACTCTCACGAATGGGATCTGGCGTGCAATTCTCGTGGCATTGGCCTTTTAGTATATTATCAACCTCGTTACTTTATGATGGTCTCAGGCACGAGTGAAGAAATTCTCTCTCGTTTTGTAGCGATCGCTACATTACGGTAGCATTTCGAGCCTTCAGTGTGGCGGCGCCACCACCCGGTGGCTGATCACCGTGGTGCCGTGGCTGATCACGTGGTTCGTCACGTTGTTGGTCACGTGACCAAGTTCCACTCGGCCAGCTGTAGCTATCGCGTCACCCCAGGTTTAACCAGAGCTAAATCACCACCAAATTTTTTTTCTTGTATTTGCACATGCTTGCATGAAAACACTCTTACACGATATATTTATTTTCTGCCCGTTCAAGCATACACATATATTGTCTGCTGGTGGTTTGTTCGGTGCTGTACTGCACTGTAAATGTACTGTACTGTAAATGTACTGTAAATTCGGAATACGAGAGATGAGTGTGTTTATAATCTGTATTTCTGTTCCGCGTTGCATCCAAGATGATTTTCTTTTGGAGGTTGTGTGAATCGGCGAAAAATACTTCCGAACTGTCTCTTGACAAAAAAATTACACATGTAACAAATGCTGCTGTGTTTTTGGCTATCCTCTGTAATTACAAGCACTAACATGTACCACAGAGTGCACATTTTTTGCAGTAAACTCCGTGCTCTTTATAATTATAAGTGACCTGTAATTTTCATGCAGTTTAGGTCTTCTTTTCGCTAAAGCGTGGCTGTCATGCTTTCGGTCTTGCGCTTTCTAGGGAATGTTGCCACCTTGTTTTGTGAGGTGGCGCACAGCTGACCTGGAGGACAACGATGTAGCTCTTGAAGTATCGCTTATCGACTGCTATTACCGCTGTATCGAGGACAACAACAACCGCTTCCTCCTGCCTGGCTCTATGTCTTTAGTAACGTCTCCCTCACAAATACACGGCACATTATGTACAGAAATGAGTCCGGTTTGAGGCACTGTCGTTTCAGTCATTTTGATTCGGAACAGAGAAAATTTATATCTTAGTCGCTGTTAATTATATTGCTGCGATAAAAATTCGGACATAGGTTTGCCGCGATGGCTAGCTGCGCCACACGTCCCCTTACATGGTGCAGCAGGCGCACGCCGTGGCACCAAAGCGGCCGGGCACGGAGGCAAGGAGACGCGTGACGTCTCAAAGCTTCCAAGAAGCAGTAGTTTGGGCCGCTGCTGCCAGGTGCACCAGTTCAAGGAAAAAATGCGGAGAAAAGGGGCTTTCTGCTGGCTTCGTGTAAAAATGATGCTGTTTCAGTTGTGTTAGGAACTCCAGCATTAATTCTAGTAGAAAATTAGACCGCATAAAATTTGATGCAGTATCCCTTTAAGCTTGTCTGCCTAGATGCTCACCTTGTGAAGCAGATTTCTTCATTATCTGTTTTGAGGCCATTTGTTTTGTAGCACTCCTAGAACCTTAGTACAGGTCGAGACATTCTTTTCTTTTCTTCATATTTTTGATATTCAAATTTTTTATGAAATTTCTTTCTCCTTTAGATATGTCAGTGGACACTGCATCACAAAAAAATTCAAAACCAAAATTTGTGCTTTGGGAAGAAGAATTCAGAGAATGTGTTGACCTGTAGCATGTCAGTAGGAGCACAATGAATGTTCAGCCTGCCTTCTACCACATTTTTCTTAACTCTCCAGCCTTCTCACAAGATTCAGAGGAAAAATGTATTTATTAGAAAACAATTTTCTGGGCATATAACAGTGAAATTTAGGCAGATTAATAAAATTATTTCTAATATGTAAAAAAAAAAATTCATGCTAAAACATCAGGAGAGAAAAAATTTTTTGCAGAAAGCCACAGCCCCCCTTAGCATTGTATTGTCTTTTCTTCCGGCTGCAGTGCTGTGACATTGCAATCAACTGGTCAGGCGGCCTGCACCACGCCAAGAAGTTTGAGGCGTCGGGCTTCTGCTACGTCAACGACATTGTCATCGCCATTCTCGAGCTGCTCAAGTACCACCCACGGGTGCTGTACATCGACATTGACATCCACCATGGTGACGGTGTCCAAGTGAGTGCTGCACCTAGACCACGGAGCAAGACTATATAGGAGGTGAAACTCCCATCAGCGCGAGCGAGCGCAGGCAACCAGATAAAGTCGCAAGTGTATGCGCCGACGGGGTTGCATGCAGTGGTGGCGCCATGCGGCGCGTCGTAGAAGCAGCAGCGAAAAAAAAAATGCGGCGCCTGGGTAGGCGGCTTTGGCGTGCTCTCCGGCGGCGCGCACTCAAAGCAGACGACACGGGGGTTTGCTTCAGCGGGCACGCCATGACATTGTATTTCTGCACCTTAAGTCAAACAGCAACAGTTCTTGTCGGTGTCTGCTCAAATGGTTGACGCGTAGCACCAGTTGCTCTTCGGGCTACCAGCGGTAAAGAAGCGCGCGAGAGTGCCCTCAATAGAAGTCAGGCGCGCGCGTCCGAACGGGAGCAACACGCTCGACCGGTTGCCTTGGCAACTGAAACAGGCGGTAGTTTTTTTCCAGGCCGCCAGGCGTCGCCAGCATGATAATGGCGCCGCGGGCTTGTGTGTGACCTTTTCTGGTCGCCGCAGACAGCGGAGTTTCCACTTATATATAGTCTTCCTCCGTGACCTAGACACTGCATCCGAGCTGCCTGATCTTCTCGACCCATGTTTGAGGCCTAATGTGTGTTGTATTTCAGAAGAGTGGACAGGGCACCACAAAAAACTCCTTAACCACATACTTGAAGAAGAAAATGTGATAGCATTTAGGTTGCCTGCTACGGTGTCTACAATGAGTGTCTGATGATCTGTTTTCCCACCAGAACTTGGGTTAGAGCTGGTTCTATTGTTGCCCTTTTATGTTATGCACAAGCCATTGCCGTCTTGAATGTTCCAATATCTTCCATTGGATTATCATGTGGGATTCCCATCTCACCCACTAATCCATTTTTTGGGGTGGGCCTATGCCTAAAATTTTGGGGGTCCTCAGATTCTCCTCCTGGCATAGTGGGCACTTTGTGATGACGTCGCAAGGTCATGTGACCAGTCGAGAAATTCTGCGACAGACAGGCCGGAAACTTTTTATGAGACGACAACCAGAATGCTGTGGTGAATGAGTAGGCGTTGGTTTAAGGGGTTTAACGTCCCAAAGCGACTCAGGTTATGAGGGACACCGTAGTGAAGGGCTCCAGAAATTTCAACCACCTGGGGTTCTTTAACGTGCACTGACATCTCTCTCACAGTACACGGGCCTCTAGAATTTTGCCTCCATTGAAAGTTGACTGCCGTGGCCGGGATCAAACTCGCATCTTTCGGGTCAGCAGCCGAGTGCCATAACCACTGAGCCACAGCGGCGGTGCCGGGTAACCATGTGCCCTTTTTCCATAACTCAGTAGTGGCACCACTGGCGCTCGCTTCCTCCGGCCTTTGCTGTGGCTTTATGACTTCTTTTATTTTCTAGTGTGCATGGCTTTATTGTGAGTAAACTGCCCCGAAGAAAAAAAGCGAGAGACTTTTAGATATTATATCTGTGGGGATGCAGAGTCTGGAAGAAGATTTGACCCGGCCTTGGTATATGCAGCATCTTTTACCCTGAGGACAGAGTTATGGGAGGCTCTACCTGAGTACTAATTTCAAAGCGATTATTTATTTATTTTTATTTATAGATACTGCGATCTAGTACAAGATCATAGCAGGATGGATATATATCAAATATAAAAGTATAGAAACACTGAAATTCATAACATTTGCAGGCAGTTTTCTAACATTACTTAAGAATTCTGGGTAACAATCTTGTTATTTAGGTTATTCCGGTCTGTAATTGTCCTTGGGAAAAAAAGGATATATAAAACAGTTATTTCGCGCGTTTAAAGGGGTTATTGTGAAAACGTGCCTTTGTCTCGTGTTATAACCTGAGGAGTAAGTAAAAAATTGGGAAGTATTAACTTTATAATGCCCATGCACTTGCTGAAAAAATGGCCAGGCTTAGCTTGGTTAAGCCAAGAATGCGTTGCATATCTCGATGGAGTTCCGTGCTGCTGCGTTGACTTGATAGGCTATTGACTCGATCGTCATTGAAACTGCCCGCGTAGCAGCGCTCGATCGCCTTTGAGTCGATAGACTATCGGTTCGAGGGCCCTCGAAATGCCTGTGTGACAGGGGTATAAGACTGTCCCGGCGAAGGAGCGCAGCTCTTTTATACATATGCCATGACGTCAATCATAGCGCAGCGCCCCTAGCGGGAGGAGCGGGAGTCAGGTGGTGGCTGTGGCCGCGTGCGACCGCGCCAGTTGGGGCCCAGCTTTTCCTCCGTGACGTCACGCGTCGGCGCAGCGCCTCTAGCGGGAGGAGCGGGAGTCAGGTGGTGGCTGCGGCCGCGCGAGACCGCGCGAGTTGGGGCCCAGCTTTTCCTCCGGCTGTCGTGACGTCACGTCACGTGGTTTGGTGGCTGCCCGGCCGCGCCCAAGGGCTGAACTGAGTGATTGCAATATGCAACGCATAAAAGAAACTTTAATCGGCAGACGCGATTGCACACAGTCACTGGGGGTAATCCACTTTGTTTCAGGAGCTGGCTGTCATGTACGGCCGTGTGAATTGTAAAGAAACCTAACTACCTTATGCTGTATTCGTTATAGTTTGTTAATATTGATTAAGGTGGAAGGGTCTCAGATAATTACGGCATATTCCAACAACGGGCAGATAAGGGAATTGTGCGCTAAAAGCCTTTAGTGAGTGCTTCTAGAAAAACAGCTTACGGAAGGAATTTGGTACAACAGTATCTGTGTGTTTTGTCCAGAAAGGTGCCTAGTTATCCGGAGGCCCAAATATTTGTACTCTGTTACTTCTAATAGTGATATATTGTTAGTTCCATACATAAACTGAAAAGTTCTTTTCTTGTGTGTAATTCTTATGAAAACGGTTTTTAAAAAAATTAATGGACATTTGCCATTGGTCACACCAAGTAATGACCTTGGTGGACCTTGGTGTGACCTGTTTCTAGTTTTATTAAATGTCTGGATCATCACATAACTGTGCTCTAAGTATATTAATGCAATGCACGCTTAGTGCATTTGCATGACCAACAGGGATCTTGCGAATTGGAAATGATCTATCGATCGAATCTGAAGATTGATATTTTATGCATTTCTCATTGTGCCCCCCCCCCCCCCCCCCCCACACTTTAATGCCTTGATGCTGTGGATTCTTTGATAAATAAATAAATAAATATTTAGAAACAAGATACAGTAGAACCCCGCTATAGTAAACTCGGATATAGTAAAATGAAACTGTGGTACCATTTCACCTCGCATAGATGACATACCTCGCGCAGAATGATGACAGCATGGCATGTGTGAGGCCGACATTCGAAAGTAAATGTATACCAAAAACGATATGGAACGCATGGAATGACCCATATGAAACCAGTTAAGAGGTGGGAAGAAGTTGTTTGTTAAAAGACTCTAGGCACCTAATTTTAGTTGCATGTCTTCTTTCAAGTGGCGCATTAGACATTTGGATGCACGGATCCCCCAGTGGTATTCGCCTACTACTGCTAAATAATTTATAATTGAATTTCTTCTCTTGTGCTGTGTTGATATCATCAGTCAAACGATGGCTGTGACGTGTAGTTGGTCTTAGGTCACGTGAGGCATGAAAAAAATTGCAGTATAAACATAGATGCATAGTTCTAATTCACTGCAACACAAAGTAGCCTGTTTCAGGAATTGGAATGACAACGAATGTCATATAAGTAGTTATATTGTTTTTTCAGGCCTCACGTGACCTCATCACAGCATCATTAGATTGATAAAGCCGTAATAGCATGAAGGAATTCAATTGTAAATTATTTAGTGGTTGTAAGTGGATATCACAGGCTGATGCATGGAATTAATGTCAAGTCTAGTCTGGTTTATTTCAGGCATGCACATCACATGGTTGAGAAGAAGACAAAAAAACCTGTAGTACAGTTAAACCTGGATATAACAAAGTTGAAAAAAGTCCAGGATTTTTCGTTACATCTAGGTTTTCGTTACATGCAGTTTTTGCTAGAAAACCGAGAAGTACAATGCAGAACAGAAACTGAAACAAGAAATAATTGTGGGTGAAATCACTTTGAAATTTTTTACAGAAAACCCCATTACTCGAAGTCATAAACACAGAGAAGCGTTCCATAATCGCGCTGATAGTGCGACTGCGGTAGCAGCCGCTGCCACCTCCGCCTCTACGAGTGGGGTGGGGAGAGGGGAAAAGGCAGGGTCACCAACCGAGCTAGAGCAGAGCGCGCCTGGTCGCGCCGCTGGCGGCCGCGGAGGCGCATGCTTCTACATACTTTTTCTCTCATGTTCCTTCTCTCGGTCTGCCTGCCGCTGTTAACCCAGGAAACGGACTGTGAAGTGCGCTGAGCATTCCGTGGCTTCAGTCTCTTGGTCCCGAGGAATGCCGCGTTTGTGGAGCCACTTAGCCTCAGAGGGACACCAGACTCGGTAGCGGCTGTATTGTGGTCAGCGCGTTGTTAACAAAGGGACCATCCTGTCCCTGTCTCCTTTTTTTGCAACGGTTGTCTTGGTGCCCGCGCCGTCAAGGGTATAACCCGTCTTGAAGAAGCTTACGCAGGTAGGGTGGTCGACATGTGTGCGGCACCAAAGGGTTGCCAAGCTTCGGGCATGCTGGAGAGGCACTTCGCAGAACCAAGTGACCAGGAAGTGCTTATTCCCTTGAAGACTGTTTTTTTTTTTCTGTAGAGAACCAAACGTCTTGAGTGATCGTTCCTTCGGCATACGTTTGTCTCTTATGCATGCCTGCGAAAGAGAAAACAAATGTCAAGGTTAGGAATGTAGTAACTTCTGTGCGGTGGGAAATGGTAGTGGTGTTTGTGTGTTTGGTTGCAACCTCTCCTTCCCCAAATATGTGGCTGGTCGACGGAATTAGAGTTTTGGTTTTCCTTTCCCCGACCATTGTTTAGGTGATATTCTTTCCCCAATCTGTCATTAGTTGACGGAAACCTTATTTTCCTTTTCCTAACCATTGTTTGGTGAGGAGGGTCGCCTGTTAGCTTATTTGTTGTCGTTCACGCTGAGGGCAGAGATAGAGGGGCTAAAAGTAAGCGCTCTCGGCTGAATTCGTCTGATCAATGGTTTATTCATGTTGTAAATAGTTTTCTCCTTGCTCATTTCTTCTTGTTTTATTTATGTTGTAAATAAATAGTTAGCATTCTCCTTTCCTTGAGTAACATGAATGTTTGCGAGTTAGAACTACCAAGTCATCAAGAAACCCCAATTTCAACATCAGCAAGGTGTTTCTTCTCATCGCCACTTTGAACGGGGAAACTCTACTTGGACTCTCCGCCTTGCGTCGCTGGCGCTCTCCATTGGCCCTGCTCCAGAGCTATTGGCGCTGGAATCAAGTGAGCAACGTACCGTGCGGCTGCAATGGGCACGTACTGCTCGTGCTGTTTCGTTCTTGCTATGCCCTATCATCTTTCGCTGCTTTTGTGCATGAACTGTTGTAGTGCCACATGGTGTGGCGTTCCAAAAGTGAAAGCAACGGAGGTGTGCTGGCGGTGCTGGAGCATGACGCGTTGACTCAACTGTGGTTGCTCGTTGCGATCGTTGGCGTTCCTTTCATGTCAATTCATGCTCTATCGGTGTGAAACTTTTCGCCCAAGTTTCATAACTCAGCACAAGCTAAGGTTGTTATATCAGTGTCAATCACTGCTGTGCATTCGTTGCATGGAGGCCTCAAATACACGCGCTTCAATTGGGTGGCGTTGGGGAATTAAAAAACTTCGTTACATCGAGGAATTCGCTATATGGAGGTTGTATAGCGGCTGATGCTGCTCTGTTCTCTTGAACTGCATCGGTGGCAGGGATAGCAAAGAGCTGTTTGGCGTTATGCGCAGCACTTTCACATTTTGGACAAACCATTGAATAATATGTATGCACAGCTTATCTGTTACTGAAATGAGTATAATAAATGTAATAGATTTTACATCACAAGTATATAGTCCAGCACAAAAAGCACTCAAAACATAGCAAGAGCAAGGCTAGCAAATACAGAGGTGTGTATAATGAACAGAAAAGAAAATATTACATATGGTGAAAAAATGCTGCTATAAAAATAAAAGTTTTTGTGTGTTGGTACGAAGGCAAACGATTGGAAGAATTGGGTAGGCCACATCGGCAAGGTAGGCAGAGCATAATTTAGTGCTTGAAATCCGTAATCAGTGTGAGGACATGGAAGATTCCAGAGTTCATGATGACGATTTTGATGGCCATGTGTTTTTTACGCAAGCTGATGGTTTTGTCTACGAACAGCACTTTTCTGTGGCACTGAAAGTTTAAACTGTGCGAAAGAAACGGGGACAAAGACAAGAAACACGCACACACACAGAGCGCAGAATTCCAACTTTTATTCGAAAACGCTTCGAGCATTCCTTTTATACATACCAACCCACCGCATGACACAGCCGGGATCCAACACAGGAGATAAGTTTAACAGTTGAGTAGAGCCACAGGAGATAAGTTTAACAGTTGAGTAGAGCCAATCTGGAGAACCAGTCTAAAAATCCCCAAGTGTGTGTATGCCTAAACACCCTTGACACCTAGATAAAAGTAGAGAGGAAGGTAAAAACTTGACGATGAAACTAAAAATTCAATGAGAACGAAATACGGAAACGGCCGAACCATATATTACGAGCGAAAACTTACTGAGCAAAAGGGATGAGACGTGGAACCAACAGTAACTACAGTAAAATATGAAGGTGCAAGCCCTAAAAAGTAAGCAGAAAAGTATAAAAGCGAAACCATAAAACGATTCAGAACAAGATTAACAACGAGGCTAAAACCGTGAAACCGAGAGTGAAAAATGGAAACAACAATAAACAAAGGTAAAGGCGACACGAGAATGGCAAAGGCTAAAACCGGGCTAAAATTAAGCATTTTATTTATGCGGAAAGTTCTATCGTTTGTTCTGTAGAAGGCTCTTGAAAACTCTTTGAATATATTCCTAATGTGATCATTTTAATGAGAATGACTTCTTTTTGGTCGTAGCATTGCTAGTTCTGTATACGAGTGCTACCTAAATCTTAATTGTTTCATTGTAGTAACATTGACTGTATTTTAAAGCGAAAGCTTTACTACCCTAGCCAGCGAGCCATTTCGGCTCGTCGCACACTTCAGCCGTATGCGCGTGGCCTTACCTTGAGTTGCTGTTGCCTAGCAACGCCGCAGTCGCCCTCCAACAGATGGCGCCACTGGCGTCGCTGCTCGTTCCATCAGATGTGCTCCGCTGGGGTAGAGGGAGAGGAGGTGCCCCCTCGCGGGGGGGTATATATATATATATATAATATAGTGGAAGCAGTTGTGGTTGCTCAATGGGCCAGTGAAAACTTGCACAGTGAAACGGTCACAACTGGTACGATTATCTTGGTTTATTTACCAACGGTTTCAGACGGTGGACCGTTCTTCATCAGGGTTTTAAGTCAAATCATTAAAACCCTGATGAAGGACGCTCCACCATCTGAAATATATATATATATATATATATATATATATATATATATATATATATATATATATATATATATATATATATATATATATATATATATATATATATATTGTCACGTGGCGGCCAGCCGAAGAAAGAGACACGATGATAGATGGAAATGAGATGATTTTAATGGCTGCCGGCCTAGCGCGAGCACTCCTGCCCGCGCCACTACGCAGTTCGTCGTCTTCTTCGTCACACTACTCGGGGCCACCGAGCGATCGTCCCGATCGCGAACGAGAAGATCGGCACTGAAGATGAAATGCTGCAGATTACGATGGGCTTGTAAAATGGTTGGATACAGAAGAAGGAGGTGAAGGGCTTGCCGCCACGGTGAATGAGACGATCGGCGAATGAGTCCCGGTCCACGAAGCATCCGGGCCGCAGGTTGCCAGGAGCCGACGGCCGAGGTCCTTGGACGCACCGAACGGCAGAGGCAGGGGGGGCGGTGTCCTCACGTGTGGGCAGCGTCTCGGGTCGGTCGGGTCATTCCGGTCGCGGCAACGTGGTCAGTTCGTCGTGTCTTGTGGTCGGGGCGGTGGACGGGGCTGGGGTAAGCGGTGAGGTTGGTTCAGGTCTGGCGGGCTGGGCACAGCCGGGCGGTGCGGACCAGGCACACATGGCCGACGACCACGGCAGGCGCAGGACGCCGAAGCTCCGGGACCAGGATGGCGATGAAGGGTCCCCAGCACCTCCACCAAATGTTACGTGACGGCCAGCCGAAGAAAGAGACACGATGATCGATGGAAATAAGATGATTTTAATGGCTGCCGGCCTAGCGCGAGCGCTCCTGCCCGCGCCACTGCGCAGTTCGTCGTCTTCTTCGCCACAATATATATATATATATATATATATATATATATATATATATATATATATATATATATATGGGCATGTTCAGATAAGAGCGGTAATCGAGGTCCCATGACCATTTTTTGGTTTCAATGAAATTTTTATATGTGATGGGTAAATGTGTCCACACAAAGGCATGAACCTTAGTTTTGCAAGAAATGTTGTAGTTTTCTCGGAAAAAAAATCGTATGTCACACGAGGTGGAGACTGTCGTTTTTGCCACTTCGCAAAGTTGAAAGTTTGGAGCCTCACTGCATGCACAATAAATTGTTTCCGCACATCAGTATGTTTTCAGTACCTCGTTACAACTTGTACTATATGAACAAACAAAAAAGCGTTTTCTTGCTGTGTCAATCTTCTGCATAAAAAATCTCAAACCTCGCTTCCGGAGCTATGCAGTGCCAAAAAGGCACTTTTCAGGGCAGCCTTAGGGCAAGATGCGTATAAAGATCTCCCCACTGAATCTTTTTTTGTCTGTATTTTTCAGCTACTTTTGCTCACTTCAGGCAAGTTTTGTAGCTCTGCACTTGACATATTTTTCAATATTGCCTCAAAATTGGCCAAAGTTCAAAAACGTCAAGGAAGTGACAACTTTGACTTGGATTTAAAAAAAAATCATCGAATTTCATTAAAGTTTGCCTGAATAATCCTCAATACTTGATAATTTTAAGGCACCAAAAAGGTGTAGCATTATATTGTTTTAAAGTATGAAAATAAATACAAAACTGAGTTCATGTTTTTGTTATCTAGAATTGCTTATTATTACCTCTTAGAAATAGTAACGGTCAGAAATTTGATTTAGCACTCACTGAACATGGTTACAATTCATTTGCCACAATATGCGAACCGTCCTGAATGTTTGTACAGCTTCTTATCGCTTGTTAGGGGCATTCTTAATGCGTCAAAATGGGAATAAATTCGTTATTTCACCTGACGTCGAAAAAACGGCTGGTGGTGGTCAGACTTTTTTTGTATTGTCTAATTTATCATCGTAAGATACATTGGTATGTAATCGACTCTTTAAAAATATTAGATCATTTCTCGGTTCTTAAAAAAATTTGATATATAAAAATTAATATTAGTGTGTTTCTGAAGCCGACGTTTCCTTACCTGCATCTGTTTACCTCTATGTTCAAAGGTTCTACAGGGCACTGTCAGGAGACAGAATGTAGTCTTCTGAGAGGAACAATTTATCTGCAAGGTTTTTAATCAGGAGGAGTTTTAATTGGGATGCAATTTACAAATGGGATGCTGCTTTATGTGCAGATTGCAATTCAGAAAATCCTATCAAGAAATAAACGGCAGCAGTTTATTTCGGTATGCGCACAGTATATTCTCCAGCACGAAGCACAAACCAGATCACAGTCTCTTCCATTCCGAAGCAGCGGTGGAGGCCACGTAGGATGCACTGCCTTCATTTGTTTAAACTTACTTCCACATATGGAGCGTCTGAACTCCAGACACTTTCTTTGCCGTTTTCCATTCTTCCTTCTTCATTTCATGAAAGTCTGCAAGCTCCCTCTGTGGGAGCTCCAAAATGGTGATGTTCTTTAGCGTTCCTTGAATTGCGTCTACGAAGCCGCTGGCCTCACTTGCAGGCTTCCGCAAGTTGTGGTGTGATGCTCGATGTTTCACAAGCCAACCAATGCTGTCGCAAGCATTTTTGCGATGTCCAGTGGCCGAAAACATCCGTTTCGTCTCTTGACATTCACTGCTCATGAAACTGATATTTATTCTTGAAATGAGGGGAAGCCCCGTCGCTCACATATGTTATCTTGGTGTGAATTGGCGTGTTGTCTTCGAGGTGTGCTTTGATTTTCGACAGAGCCAAGCATGCATGAGCTGAATCATGAGACATATTGTCGGAAATAACGGCGTAGTTTCGAGTCGATTTTCTTGACGTGACAATGCAGGTAAACACGGTGACCTGCTTTTTCTGCCAGTGATATGCTTGTACTGCGTCTGGAAGCACAACTGTCCAGTTTTCGGTGTAATCAAAATGCTAAACAATTGCACCTCTCTTGCAGCTGTGTTTTTCTTCATGTATTGCTCTTGCTTGCACAGATTTAATATAGTTGTGGGGAGTCCATTTCATGGTCATTCTTACAAATTCTCTCATAAATGATGAAGCGGTCAGAGTTTATTTAAGTAGCTCACCGTATTCCCATGAAGCAATCAGCTCCTCGTCCTCTCTGCTCATTTCAAAATTTTTCGAAGGGAAAATGCCATCTTGTGGACGGTGCTCACAATTCCTGAGGAAACATGACGCAGTAGGTTCCTGGCATACGCAGAGACTCTGCATATCTTCGGGAGAAAGCGACCTTTTGGACGCGTTCTGCAGTCCCACGAGGCACAACTGACAGTTTGCACAGCACACGCAAACACACACTTGCCACTGTGGCGACCATTTCACCCACTTAGGACGCAAGGATATGAATTTTCTGAGGCTAACCTGGGAGGCAGGGTGAGCTTGCTTGTTGAGGCAGAATGCTTCTCGCAAGGACCGCGTCATGAAGCGTTTAGGTATCCATTCTTTCTCTCCCTCCTTTTCGATTCTCATAACATCCTTTCTGTTCGAAGTCTGTCTAGAGCAATCGAGTTCATCCATGGTTTAATATTCTAAAACAGTGGTAATGTCTTCTTGTTATAGTTTACATCTTGTATATCTCTCCTGTGTTGACCTTATGCCTTCTTCATCCACCATCATCTTCGATTTTTGATAACGTACCTCGTTGCCTCTGGAAACTTCCTGCACATATTTCACAGTTAGGTCATGGTTAGGTTTCGTGGTAGCAGTGTCAGGAGCTGACAATGCTCTTGAAAGGACGTACACCTATTGTAGGCAGCATGTAGGTTGTCTTCCCAGTTGCTGCATTGCGCACACTTTTCTTCTGACGCACGCAAAGTCTCTGGGATATTATATGCGGCCTGTATCCCCGATCGCATTTTCGTCACGATAGCTCTTGCCACCTCTTCCTGCTTTCGCTTTGCATAGGAAAGTCTTACACGTTTTTTTACTGCGCTCGGTGGCTTTAGCGGCGAGATTTTGGAGGTAGGGCTGACACTGGAGTTTAAATATTCTACGATTTCTTCCCCAGGGCGGAATTCTTCGAATGTTTCGGTTGTCTCTGCCTGCATAGGTCTGTCTTCCTTGAACCGACGGTAAAAATTCTGACAGATGAAGTCACTTTCTCATATTCGGAGAGCTTCCTCGGGAAGTAAGACTTTTTTGAGAGCAACGACATTTAGTGTCTTTGCACTGCAAAAATTACGTCCTTTTTCAATTCTCTGTTTGTGCCTTTTTGAGTAGTCGGCACAAAACGTTTGCCGCGGAAATCTCTTCATGAATGCAAAAGCTCACCGCTTCCGAAGATTATTGCGGGACAGAAGAGCAGGTGACAGATGCAGGGCCCAGTGCTGCTTTTCCCAAAAAAAAGGAGATGGACAGACGGACGGATTTTTAACACAGGCTGGCCACCGTCGACACTGATGCTGTTTCGGTCTGGCGTACGAGCTGAGACTGAGACACCAAGTATGCTTGTCGAGGGAGCCCTCCAGCGCAGAGAAAACATGCGAGTACAGAAAACGTGAGTACCAGGTCTGGAAAACGACTCGCGAAACTCGAGATCCGAACAACATCCGCTCACCAGGGCTATCTCGGTCGAAGGCTGAAGCATAACTGCCAGGCGTTCGGTATGTTGCGATGGAAAGATGATAGCAGCGGCTAAAGCCTCGGTGCGGCGGCGGCACACATGGTGCTATGAAATTCAGGGTCGCGCTGGGCGTTATATAGCTATAGGAGCGGCTGCGAAGCGCGGTTCATCCCTGGAGCGGCGGTAGCAGTTAAAGGCATCTTGAGAGTAGGAACGGATGCATTAATTGTTTGCATAAACTACCCCTACAAACACGTCACGCCAAAATAACGTGCTAAAATATGCTTACAGTAACTTAGGTCCCGCTGTTACAACAGTATGAAAGCAAATAGGAGCTTTAGACCTTTGATTGGAAGAGAAAAAAAACACTTAAAAATTACACTTATGAACTCAGCAACTGTAGCGTTTAAAATTTACCCACAAAAAACTAATAATAAATCCAGCTTCTGACAACTGCGCATCTTAAGAAAGAATACTGAGCAGTCATAGGGATTGAAATCATGAAGTCTGTTTTGTATTTATTTTCATTCTTTAACACAATCTAATGCAACACTTCTTTGTGCCTTAAAGTTAACAAGTATTGAGGATTATTCAGGCAAATTTTAACAAAATGCAGTGATGTTTTTTTTTTAAATCCAAGTCGAAGTTGTCACCTTTTTGATGTGTTTGAACTTCTGCCAATTTTGAGGCCATATTGAGAAATATCTGTCAAGTGTAGAGCTACAAAACTTGCGTGAAGTGAGCAAAAGTAGCTGAAAAATACTGAGAAAAAGATTCAGTGGGGAGATCTTAATGCATCTTGCCCTAAGGCTGCCCTGAAAAGGGCCTTTTTTGCACCGCATAGCTCCGGAAGCGAAGTTTGCGATTTTTTACTCAGAAGAATAACACAGCAAGAAAACGTTTTTTATTTGTTCGTATAGAACATGTTGTAAAGAGGTGCTGAAAAAATACTGATGTGAGGAAAAAATTTATTGTGCATGCAGTGATGCTCCAAACCTGCAACTTTGCGAACTGGCAAAAACGACATTCTCCACTGCTTGTGACATACAATTTTTTTCCGAGAAAACTACGAAGTTTCTTGCAAAGCTAAGGTTCATTCCTTTGTGTAGACACAGTTACCCATCACATATAAAAATTTCATTGAAAACAAAAAATAGTCATGGGACTTCGATTACCGTTCTTATCTTAACATGCCCATATATATTGCTACGGTTGTATGGGATTGGCGCCGTGCTAGCCCAACGTCACCAAGGGCAAGAACGCGTTATTGCATATGCCAGCCGCCTCCTTTCTACAGCTGAGCGAAATTACTCAATTACAGAGCGCGAGTGTCTAGCTCTTGTTTGGGCCGTAGCTAAGTTCCGACCGTACCTGTTTGGCCGTCCATTCTCCGTAGTGACCGATCACCACGCCCTTTGTTGGCTGTCTTCACTGAAAGACCCCACAGGCCGGCTCGGACGTTGGACGTTGCGCCTCCAAGAGTATTCTTACACTGTTCATTACAAGTCAGGGCATCTCCATCAAGACGCCGACTGCCTGTCTCGGCACCCTGTAGAGCCGCCTGATCCTGGAGACAACGACCTCGGCCCGTGCCTCTTCGCTATCTCCGATCTGGTTAACGTCGCGGACGAGCAGCGACAAGACTCTTCCTTGCGTATTCTCATTGATCGCCTCAACTGTGCCAGCCGAGATCCTTCATTGCAACTGTTCGTCATTCAGGATGGCGTCCTATACCGCCGCAACCTTCGTCCTGACGGACCTCCGCTCCTGCTAGTCGTTCCCCAGCGTCTCCGTTCATCTGTCCTAGCGGAACTACACGACCTACCGACCGCAGGCCACCTCGGCGTCTCCCGCACATACGATCGGGTCCGACGCCGCTTCTTTTGGCCTGGTCTGTACCGCTCTGTTCGGCGTTACGTTGCCTCCTGCGACCTCTGTCAACGCTGGAAGAGACCATCAACGTTGCCTGCTGGCCTTCTACAGCCTATTGACGTACCTCTCGAACCATTCTACCGTGTTGGACTCGACCTTCTCGGACCTTTCCCGACGTCCTGCTCCGGCAACCGTTGGATTGCTGTCGCGACCGACTATGCGACCCGGTACGCTATCACGCGTGCGTTACCAACAAGTTGCGCAACCGATGTCGCCGACTTTCTATTGCAGAACGTAATCCTTCACCACGGCGCTCCACACCAATTGCTGACGGACCGCGGCCGCTACTTTTTGTCCCGAGTAGTTGACGATATCCTCCGGTCCTGTGGCACGCAGCATAAGCTCACTACAGCTTACCATCCCCAGACGAACGGGCTTACCGAGCGCCTCAACAGGACTCTGACCGATATGCTATCCATGTATGTCTCGCCCGACCACCGCGATTGGGACGTTGCCTTGCCTTTGTAACATTTGCTTATAATTCGTCGCGGCATGATACCACCGGCTATTCTCCTTTCTGCCTTCTGTTTGGTCGGCATCCTGCGCTGCCATTGGATACATTACTACCGAGTTCTACTGCCTCGACCACAGAGTATGCACGTGACGCCATCTCCCGAGCAACTATGGCCCGTGAAATCGCCTGAGACCGGCTCACCGCATCTCAGACCTACAAGAAGTCAGTTTACGACCGCCGGCATCGCCCAGTACACTATCCGCCGGGCTCACTCGTCCTCCTTTGGTCTCCTTCTCGCCATGTCGGTCTCTCTGAGAAACTTCTACGTCAGTACAGTGGCCCTTATCGAGTTCTCCGTCAGGTGACCGACGTGACCTACGAGATTACACCTCTTCATGCTCCGACGTCGTCCACTAGCCCTTTGACTGACGTCGTTCATGTAGTCCGTCTCAAACCGTACCACACGGTGCTTTTGCCGCTGGGAGTTATGCTACGGTTGTGCTTGTGCTTGGAACGCTCGTGCTTGGTGCGCTCGCGCTTGGAACGCGAAGAGGACGAAGTGCGTTTCTGCTGCTGGGCTTCGCGTGCCCGGTTGTTCGGCTGCGTGGCTGTAAGCTGTTTCCCTGTAAATATATTTTTCCCTTTTGGTGTGCACATCTTCACGTTACAATATATATATGTGCTTCGCCTCAGTGTATTGTAGTCGTGGAGAGCGCGAAAGAGACGCAACAACGGCAGAATGAAGCCAGAAAGAGACAACACGCTCAAGAGACGCCAGAAGAGCACGCTACACGACTCGAGAAGCGTCGTAACGAAGATGCGGCTAAAAGAAGTCGTGCCACGTCCTGGAGTGACTCTTCAACTGCTGAAGAGATGGGTTTGAGTTCTCGAGAGTGGCGGAATGAGACGCTGCATAGGCGACATGCCGAGGAAACGAAGCTTTCGCAATTCAACTAGGGTTAAGCAGAGCTAAACTACAGCCAATTGTTTCAAGGAAATCAGACAGATGCACAAAAATTCACTCTAAGACCTTGGAAAAGTGGCAAAATAGATATAGGCCTATAATTATTAAGAACGTCTTTAGGAGCCCCCTTTTCTGTAGAACAACTATACTTCTGCCTTCTTCATTTAAGAAGGAGAAAAATGGCTGGCAGTTTAGCATTGCCAAGCACGAAATATTGCGCAAAAGCACAGTTTTTCGCAGTTGGACACTACCTGAAAGCGTGATTGAGGTGTCCACTGACCGAGGGAGCCAGTTATGCGCATCTTCAACTTTTGCATCATCAATGCCAATTCACCTGCCGCGTTCTTGCAGCAATGTTGTTAACGCCAAAGCATATTGCTCTATTGTCGTGTTTCTGCTACAACGTTGTCCACGCCAATTCATGCAGCGCACATCTCTCTGTCACTACTGCCACATAGGTCAAAGTGAGGATATTAGTTTGGTAGCAGTACTAGTGGACGAAGAAGACAGTGTGCAGTGCACAGCACAAGAGTGTGTTGCAGTTTAACACGAGGCGTGTTTGGCTGCAGCGATAGATTATCCTCGGTTTCATACATAGCACTGCCAAAGCTAGCACACCTGTTCTCGCAGGCTAAGTCCGTGCCCAAATAGTAGTTAGCCCTACGACCAAAGTGAACAAAAGCATATTTCGTTGCGACAGATCTTAAGTGCTGTGTGACGTTCCTTGTGTGTGCTACGAGCGTCCGCGTTCGACGGCGCGGCGTAGACGGGGCCCCCAGTGGCGGCGAAAGCACAACCGGACCCCCTTTCATGTTTCTACTGTATATGGCTGCAAGCAACTTGAGTGGGATTGCTTTCGGGCCTGCCGCCGTGGTCCGCACGGAGACGACCAGAACGAAGGGGTTTAAGCCCAACCGGACCCCCTTTCCATAGTGTCGGCACGAGACGAACGCCGCCGCCGCCACCGCGGGGAGACGGGCGTTATCTTCCCCAATTGCCGTGGCGGTTCCAGGGGGGCCTCGTTTCGGCGGGCCTGGCCCTGTGGCAAGACGGCGGGCATCATCAATCAACCCTCCCGAGCACATCCCAGGACAAGGGACCACTTTCCCGGCCTTTTAGTGACCTCGCGTTCCGGCCTTGAGGGGCGAGTGTCATTTGATGGAGAACGGAGGCCGGTGACCCGCGGGAACCAACAGCGGGCCAGAGCGCGCCTTACCACAGCCGACGCTATGCGCTACCTCGGCGACAACCTTCTTTCCCTCGGACTCAACACGTGAGGGGGGCGAGACCATAAGTGCGGTGGTGTGTTTGTGCGCCCAAGTGAAAGCCCTAGGCCCCCCACCCCCCCCTACTCCGGCGTGGGCGTCCTCACCCTAGGGAGTGTGGGGAGAAGAGGATATAAAAATCGACAAGCAGTACGGAAGAAAAACGCTCAGGACGACATCGTTCGCCGAGGGGGCCTTCAGCGCCGAAGCCCGACGGCGTGCAGCTTCTGCCAGCAACCGTTCGAGCTCAACTCCGAGCCCCTCCATCGTCCCCATGAAGTCGTCGGCACGTAAGCTCGGACGCCCCAGCCTCTGATGTATAATCATAATCATGTGTAATTATTGAATATATCTGTTTGTTTAAACTGAGCCATACGGTGTCTCATTGCCTCTCCGTCCCGTGTGGGCCTGCGCATTATGGGGGGTCATCACAGCTGTGAATGGCAATCTCTTGGATATCGTTATACTCTTGCCACATTTTTGTCCTCCAACTCACCGAGACTTCGGGAAGTAAGAATGACTGTGTCGATCTGATACGTGGCTGGTAGGGGCAAATTGTCCTTACTCCATCTGCGCCTAAATGTAGTTCACATGCAATCAAGATTGTAGCCAGAGGGTCCAAGTAGTGAGCGCCTCACAGCTTCGACCGTAATTTTCAGTGCTACCATGTTGTTTTATACAACTCATTGTTTTCATCCAAACACTCACCGAGGCTTTGAGAAGGGAAAAGATGTGTGATGGAATAAGATGGTTTTGCGGACGCGTGCGTTTATTCCGCAGCCTCTGCAGCGTTGCCTGCGATGTTTGAAAAGGAGTACAGTCGAGCCCGCTTATAATGAACATGAGCGTCATGCAGCATCCGTTCGTTATATCCCGTAGTTCGTAGTAAGTGGACCACAGCTTTAAAGACAGTTGCTTGTCAAAACACAAAATTTTTCTTTGCGAAAAAGTCCGTGATGGACATCTCCTTTTGTAGCGCAGATCCGATGAGGGAGGTTGCCAGTTTATTTAAAGCAGAAGCGTGCTCTTCGCTGAGGCCTTTGGCGTAGGCAAGTTGTCCGAGGCTCTCCTCATCCTCATCTGATTCCTCCATGTCACTCTCGTCTCGCACTTCAGAAAGGATGTCCTTGTCCGTGCACGGTTCTGCGGTGTCGCCATCGACAAAAATAAAATCATTCCAACCATGAGCCCCCATGTCAGAGTCGACGACGCGCTGCCACAAATTGCCGTCGGGCTGGTCATCTTCCGAAGCATCAGGCTCGGCATCAGACACTGTGTCGACGAAGCCAGCCTTGGGGAAGCAGTTCCGCTTGCCAGTGGCTATCACCTCCGCCCAGGCCGCTTTCATCATCTCTACCGCTGAATACAATGGAAATTTGCACGGCGTTCCCGCCCGGTGCGATGCGGTAGACATGCAACATGCACAGGTGGCAATCAAGCTAAAGATACAGATGCACAGCGCCAGCGGAGAGACCAATGAGGGGCGTCCCTGTGCGTCAGTGCAGCCACCTCTTGGCTCCCATGGAAGGCCTGCTTCACGTAGCATGGCCTCCGCGATCAGCACCGGCAGCAGTTCGGTTGATCGTGGAGGCCACATGCGGATTTGCAAGAGAGTGAGGAGAGGGGAGCCGAGGTGCGAGGAGGGGCGGGAGGGCAATCTTGGAAGGCATGTCAGTGGGGAAAGGGTAGCTCGCTTGAGCGGCACGAAACGGGGCGGCCAGTTGGCCTGCGATGAGTCTCGGGAAAACATGCCGCGCGCCGGGCACACAAAGGGATCGGAGCATCACGGTGCCGGGTTTACGCCGTCCGTTCGCTGTAACCAGTCAGCAGGGCTTAATGGCGTTCGTTATACGTCTGATTTTGTGCCACTGAAACAATGCATATTTATATGTGGGCTCGACTGTATAGTGCTCTCATGCAACGGCCTGTGAAGCTGATCTGTTCGACTCTTAGTCGTGGATATTTATTTGATTTCCTTTATTTATTACTTTCACTTGGCACAAACCTACAAACACCACAAGCAGACAAACATCCCAAGATGTTGCTTGTGGTTGATTCAGTGGAATAGTGCCCTCGCACTAATACACCGGTGTCTACAGCTGAGTTATAAATGATGGTGACGCTAGGTTTTTTGTTGCAAGGGCATCTAAGGCCAAAGTGTGCAACTGAGTTATAAATGTAAGGTAAAGATAGGACAAATAATGTATGTGACATCCATTACTGGTTGTATTTTAATTCCGAACGCATCTTCACTTCTGCTGATTTTCATGCGCCTGAAAGCTGACAGCACCTGTATGTCATCACATGAAGTAAAAAAGGGAGTGCTAGAAGTATAATTATCGAAGTAGTCAAGAGCACTAGGATCATGTTCACTATCAACAAGTGAAATGAAGGAGTCATTGAATTTACCGGCTCGTTCCTCTCCAGCAAATATCTCGTTATCATAACTAAATTACTAGGAACATTTGATTGTTTCTTGTGCAACGGTATATTTAATCTTTTGGAAACGATTTTTTGATTCGTGATGCCATTGAAAAGGTTGATGTGGTAGTCATTTTTTGCTTTTGTTAGGATAGTATTTAGTTTATTGTAATGTCATCTGAGAATAAGAAATCTTCTGAGTTGCAACTATTAAGGAATTTCTGATACAATTTGTTTTTTGCTTGAAATCATTTTAAGATGTTTGGCGTGACCCAGGGCTTACGAGCTTTTTTTAGCTGCTTTAACCGCCTTGTATGGAAAGCGTTTTCTATAAATTAAAATGTACTTATCTAAGGATTCATATCGGAAGGTACAGCGCAAAAAGAGACGCACAACGAAACAGAAAGAGAACACAGACAAGCGCTTACTCGCAACTCCAACTGTCTATCCTTCATCTTATCTAAGAAGAACTGAAATGCTTTATCAGCATTTGTATATTTGCATACTGGTCCCCATTCGGACCTCATAAAAGCATTTATGAGGTCCGAATGTCTTGTGTATCACTATTTATATGCTGCACATTGTTTTGTTTATTTGTGCTAGGGTTTGTATGTTTGACATCATTTTAACAAATTACTGGAAGATGGTAGCCGCCGTGGTGGCTGCTGACCCGAAAGACGCAGGTTCGATCCCGGCCACAGCGGTCGAATTACGGTGGAGGCGCAATTCTAGAGGCCCGTGTACTGTGCGATGTCAGTGCACGTTAAAGAACCCCAGGTGGTCGAAATTTCCAGAGCCCTTCACTACGGCGTCCCTCATAGGCTGAGTTGCTTTGGGATGTTAAACTCCCATAAACCATAACCAAACTTGAAGATGGTTGCTGAGAGAACTGTCAGTGACCCCTGCCGATAAAAGTACATTCGACTTGCTAACAATTAACAGGTCAAGCATTGTTGCTGATGAGGAGGTAACAAGTGTTCATCGAGATGAATTTTCATCTGTACTAATCTTGAAATTACCGCCCACAAAAACAATGAAATCAAGCCCAGCTTTCCGGGACATGGCCTTTTAGTTTGGCAAACTGCTACCACGGGCCGCATGACCCTAAACTCCTCTTTCCTCTTTTTTTCCCTTTCTTGCCTCGCATAGACCCACGCAGGCAGACGGCAGGGTTGGGTGGTGGTGTTAACCATTCTTCGGATTAACTTCCACACTGTGGGAGGCAGAGGGAGCCGGAAGGGCTTTTGTGGGCGAAAGAAAACTATCAATGCGGCGTGAAGCCTTCTGTGCACCTGAGGAACGCATATTCAGTAGTAGGATATTCAGAAAGGCGCCCAGTGAGAAGAGAAAGAGGGGACCGAAAAGGCACGATGGTTGAAGGGCTTGTGGGAGGGGCAGGTGAGGATGCTGTGTCGATTGAAAACACTTACAAGACGGCGGCATTTGAGAAGGATGCGAGAATGCGGTCCGTGTTTGTTTTTGATGAGTTATAAGGTAGAGAAGAGAAACATCCCGGGAGAAACAGGATGCAGTGATACACACTGTGCCATATCTCTCGAGTGCCGTAGCTTTTCGCTGTCATGCCAACTAGCCCAAAGTGCCACCTTAGTGAACTCCAGGATTTAGATTCGTGATTAGAAGAAGCCGAATTGAAATTTATAAAAAAAGGAATAAACAATCAAGGACGCCGAAAGCAGGGATATCGGATGCTTGAAGAATTTTTTGGGCGAACGCAATGGAAAGCGTCCAAAATGCTTATATCAGCAACCATTTGGGGAGTTGAAAGATGCCGTGTTCTGTATTGCTGTCACCTGTCTTTCCGGCGGATCAGTGAACCAGCTCTTTTAGCGGCGTAATGCTATGTACAGTTTTCAGAAACGTGTCGATAATAGTTTAGCGCCATATTTCACGAAAACTAGCACTTCTAAATTTTTTTTTTTTTTCCAAGGACGGTTACCAGCTGGAATGCTCTCCCTGAGAGTGTGATATCCGTTGGTGACTTTCTGAAGGCCTTTCATGATGTATTTTTGATACTACAGATGCATCTTCAGTTTTATTGTAGCGAGAGCTACACTACGCTACCCAGTCGAGCATTTCGCCGTGAGCCTGTGAGGCCGATAGTGCGCATGCGCGAAACCAGAGAGGAGCAGCACGTGCGTGGCGCATGATTTCATTTTCTTTTGCTTACGGCGCAGTTCGGTGACCACCAAGATATGTGGGACAGGCGAGAGATGTGTAAGTTCCGTTCCTTAAAACCATTTTCTGTTCTACTTTCCTTCCCTTACGGGCGTGGTTCCTGTGTTGGTCTCCATGGCAGGTGTCGCATGGATCACACCTATGTACCATTTAAGGCATCAAAGTTCACTAGTGTTTTATGAAAATTTGGCTCTGGGGGAAAGGAAATGGCGCAGTATCTGTCTCGCATATCGGCGGACACCTGAACCGCGCCCCAAGCGCCCGTAAGGGAAGGGATAAAGAAGGGAGTGAAAGAAGAAAGGAAAAAAGAGGTGCCGTAGTGAGGTCTCCGGAATAATTTCGACACCTGGGGATCTTTAACGTGCACTGACATCGCACAACACACAGGCGTCTTTAACGTGGCCACCGCGGTCGGGTTCGAACCCGGGAACTCCGGATCAGTAGCTGAGCGCCCTAACCACTTAGCCACCACGGCTGAACCCACTTTCACGACCTGCGCATGCAATGCCACCGTGACCTCTGTGAGACGTGTAATTTCCTTTCCTTACAGCCAATTTTCATTTCATTTTCCTTCCCTTACGGCCGCGGTTCGGGTGTCGGTCTCCACGGGGTATCAGTACTGAGTAGGCAGCATTGAGACAACTGCGTGTCACTTTACCGATCATCGGGCACTGTTTATCTCTGTCAAAACAATTGAATAAATAAACAATGTGTGTCACTGAATACTTCTTCATTTTAGTCACAACAGCAAGCTCAACAGCATGCGTAACCAGGTGGGAACTGCAGCTCTCGCTGCGTATATCCTGGTATAGCTGAGTGAAGCCACTGCCAATTTTTTTTGTCGTGCATGCTTTTACCCCCGATGAACACATCCTAGGCGTACGGATGGAGCGCCTACGCGCACGGGCGTGTGCTGGAGCCTGTCTACACCTGCACTCAGGCGCTTGCGCGTGCGTCAGAAGCAGGGTCCGGTTTACAGCAAAAGGAGGACCGTGGGGCTCTCGGTGACTTTTTTTTTTTCGATGGCTTGGAGCTCTTCCAAGTTCCCCCCAATTTTCTTCGCGGCTTGATTTCAGTTCAGTTCAGTTCAGTTTATTACCTTAAGGACCCCCGTGGGGGTATTACATAAGGGGTGGATTATACAAAAAAAAGAAATAAGTACAATGGTTGCCATGTGGGTTCAACATACAATATGATCTGTTAGTGCTTTGGAAAAGTTGGATGGGCAGGTGATAGCGGCGATGCTGTGGGAAAGGCCGTTCCAATCTAATGCTGCTCGGGGGAAGAAGGAGGCAGCGAACGTGGTCGTAAGGGTCCGAGGCCGGGCAACTTGAAGAATGTGACCAGTGCGATACGATATGCGAGCTGGTGATGTGATATAGCCTGCGTAACCGTGGGTGCTGTAAAAGAACTTATGAAACAGGTTTAGGCTGGCAATGCGGCGACGAATAACAAGGGTTGATAAGGCGGATTCTGCTTTTAAAGACGACACGCTGACTTGGTATGAATAGGTATTGTGGATGAATCTAGTGGCACGGTTCTGGACGGATTCGAGGGCATTTATGAGGTATATTTGATGTGGATTCCATATGGGGGATGCATATTCTAGTTTCGGTCTGATTAGCGATTGGTAAGCCAGGAGTTTAACTTGTTGGGGAGCGTGACGTAAATGGCGTTTCAAAAAGCCTAGTGTTTTATTCGCGGATGATATTACATTAGAAATATGCGTGCGCCAAGATAAATCATGAGATAGCGTGACTCCTAAGTACTTAAATGAGTTAACTGCTTCTATTGGGATTTGAGCTATATTGTACGAAAAAATAAATGGTTTAGTGCGACGGGTGAAGGATACAATCTTGCATTTCTGAGGGTTAAGTGTCATCATCCACAGGTCGCTCCATTTCTGAACGTTAGTTAGGTCAGTCTGGAGGGCTTCTTGGTGGGAAGAGTTATTAATAGTACGATAAATGACGCAATCATCTGCGAACATACGAATGTGACATGATACGTGAAGGGGCAAGTCATTAATGTATATTAAGAATAATAACGGTCCGAGCACTGATCCTTGGGGGACGCCTGAGGTTACTGGAATGTAATCAGAAAATTCGTTATTAACTATGACTAATTGGGTTCGATTTGTTAAAAATTCCTTAATCCAGTTTAGAATGCTAGGGTGAATATTTAGGTAAGAGAGCTTAAGTAGTAATCTCTGGTGTGGTACTTTGTCAAAGGCTTTTGCGTAATCTAAAAAAATAGCATCAATCTGTTGGTTGCAGTCAAGGTTAGCATGTAAGTCATGAACAAATGTAGCCAGTTGTGTCTCACAGGAAAGGTTTTTATGGAAGCCATGTTGTGATGAATGAAAGAAATTGTTGGAATCGAGAAAGTTCATGACTTGAGGATAAATTACATGCTCCATGATTTTACAAGGAATGCTTGTTAGGGAAATGGGTCGATAATTTAAGGGCGAGTTTTTGTTACCGGACTTGAAGATTGGGACGACCTTTCCCACTTTCCAGTCATGCGGTATGTTACCTGAAGAGAGAGACTGAGAGTACAATAGTGATAAGTAGGCCGCGGAAATGTGCTTAGTATTTTTCAGAAATTTCGAGTTAATTTCATCGATCCCGGCTGATGACGTTAGCTTGATGTTTTCAATACGAGATGATATACCATCTGCGAAGAAAGAAACTGGATCCATGGTTGACGCTGTGAAGGAACTTATGAAGGCGTTAGCAGGTAAATCACACTCTTTCGCAAAAACAGTTGAAAAGGCTCTATTGAAAATGTCAGCACATTCACAATCGCTGATGGTTTGACCCATATCGTTAGTAAGAACAATTGTACGTGTATCCTTCGGGTTTACTACGTGCCAGAATTTTTTAGGGTTGTGTATTAGCATTTTTGGCAAGTCAGAGTGGAAAAAGGTGTGTTTTGCGTTGCGGATAGCAGCAAGGTAATCAGCTTCGGCAGTGTAGTACTTTTCCCATGATGCTTGGCTTGGGTTCCGCTTTGCTGCCCGATAGTGACGCTTTTTCTTGTTTTCCAGGCGTTTCAGGGCCGTAGTAAACCACGGTTTTTGCTGGTTAGCACGGAAACTAGCTACCGGAATGTACTTGTTTGTTAGTTCGTGAACTTTGTCCCTGAAAATCGTCCAATTTTCGTTAAGAGACTTTGTGTGGAAATCGGTTTCATAAGTTGTAAAAAAAGCAGTTAGTTCTTCATTTATTGCTTGAAAATCACCTCTTTCATAAAGACGAATTGTTTTCCTGGAAACTTGACGAAGCATGGGTGTAAAACTGAAGGTAGCATGAATGACTTTATGATCACTTATTTCCCTTAGGTATGTAATACTTGTTGCGCTATCAGGGCTGTTGGTTAATATCAGATCTAGAGTGTTGGCGGAATTCTGCGCAATGCGCGTTGGCTCTAATATTAGCTGAGTAAGGTTGAAGTTAAGACAGACATCGACAAAATTTTTTGCTTCTGAAGAATTTGTCATGGAGGTGTAGTTACGCCAGTCAATAGTGGGAAAATTGAAATCACCAAAAATAACAATATCTGCGTTAAGATACGATGATGTCAGTTCACTCAGCACATTGTTTAGTTTGTAGGAAAAGTCCGGATCATTTTGTGGTGACCTGTAACAGACTCCTAACAGCACAGTTCCTGGGGCAGCGTGGCAGAGCAGCCATAGAAGTTCTAAGTTAGAATCTACATTGATTAAGGATGCTGAAAACTGCTGATGTACGGCTATGAGCACGCCACCGCCACGGGCTCTTTCCCGGTCTTTACGGTAAACTTTAAAGTTGGGCAGCGCAGCTAAAATTTCGGTATCACTGATATTGTCTGTTAACCACGTTTCTGTAAGAATGAGAAGGGTGCTGTTGGTTGATAAGACAAGACTAGATACGATTTCCCGTTTCGGTAAAAAGCTTCGTATGTTCGTAAATACTGCAGATAAGGTAAGATTAGTTCGGGGGGTGTGCTGTCGGGGAGTTGCTTTAGAGCGAGCAGAGTGTGATTGCTATGGCACTTCTTTTACCGTTTCCGTCAAGTCGTCGAATATATACTGCTTGGGGCCTATGTACAGTGTTTTAAAGCGCAGTGCGTACTTATCAGATGTTTCTTTCGCGAAACGTAGTAAATGTTTGCGTGCCTTACGGACAGAATGTGAAAAGTCTTCACCTATGCTGTAGTCGGTGTCTTTTAGTTTCCGGGCGTTTTTTAGGATGGATTCTTTTGTCTTATGGAAAGTGAATTTAACGATAATGGGTCGACATCGTTCACTTGAGTGACGGCCAATACGATGTGCTCTTTCTATTTCTTTTGGGTCTATGGTGATGTCCAAATTTTCACTGCAAAGGCGGGTGACCAGTTCTTCAGACTCAGAGGACGTTTCCTTTGAGCTAGTGTCAAGTAAGCCATAAAATAGCAGGTTGTTGCGGCGCGACCGGTTTTCGGCATCGTCTACTCTGGATTCGAGGTTACTGATTTGGCTCGCCGACGTGGCGGCATCAGTCTTAATGGATTCAACTTCTGTTTTAAGTGATGCGAGGTCCTGATAGTGGGTTTCTAATTCGGTAATGCGCTTACTTAATTCGGTGATCGATTTGTCTGTCGCTACTAACCTGCTGCTCAGGTCTTTTACTTCGCTGATTAACGTGCTTTGGCCCGATGTTAGTTTCTGTAGTTCTGCAAGTATGGCGGCAGTGTCAGGACCAGGGTTAGTTTCTATGTCACCGGATTGCATAAGCAACGAATGGACAACAGCAAAGCATTCAACGACAATACAAGTACAACACTGCGGGCTCGGCAGCTGAATTAAGAAGTAGTTGCTCGATTTCTTTGCAAAAAGAGAGTATGATTTTCTAACCTGCATGGCGAAGACAAGAGGGTTACTCGTCCACGCAGTGGCACAGCTGCCGAGCCCACAAGGCGCCGCGGTCCACGGGCGATCTTTTATAGGTGGCGAAAAACATGATGTCTGCGGCGATTGTATTTCCCACGACGAACGGATGGTCCCAGAGCCAGGTGGTGGCGAAATCCAGGTAAACGTGACGTCAGCCGCTGTTACGGAATTGGTATCAGCTTCATGACTGCCGTAGTGATGACGATAACGTGGCCGCACGTCAACGCAGGCAGCAGCCAGAACAGGCAACAGCACATGTGTGAACACAGGAAGGAGCACCTGCATGGCGAAGACAAGAGGGTTACTCGTCCGCGCAGTGGCACAGCTGCCGAGCCCACAAGGCGCCGCGGTCCACGGGCGATCTTTTATAGGTGGCGAAAAACATGATGTCTGCGGCGATTGTATTTCCCACGACGAACGGATGGTCCCAGAGCCAGGTGGTGGCGAAATCCAGGTAAACGTGACGTCAGCCGCTGTTACGGAATTGGTATCAGCTTCATGACTGCCGTAGTGATGACGATAACGTGGCCGCACGTCAACGCAGGCAGCAGCCAGAACAGGCAACAGCACATGTGTGAACACAGGAAGGAGCACCTGCATGGCGAAGACAAGAGGGTTACTCGTCCGCTCAGTGGCACAGCTGCCGAGCCCACAAGGCGCCGCGGTCCACGGGCGATCTTTTATAGGTGGCGAAAAACATGATGTCTGCGGCGATTGTATTTCCCACGACGAACGGATGGTCCCAGAGCCAGGTGGTGGCGAAATCCAGGTAAACGTGACGTCAGCCGCTGTTACGGAATTGGTATCAGCTTCATGACTGCCGTAGTGATGACGATAACGTGGCCGCACGTCAACGCAGGCAGCAGCCAGAACAGGCAACAGCACATGTGTGAACACAGGAAGGAGCACCTGCATGGCGAAGACAAGAGGGTTACTCGTCCGCGCAGTGGCACAGCTGCCGAGGCCCTTTCAGCGCCTCCCAAACCCCTTTTCTTCACGCCTTGAAAAATCTTTCGGTCGGCTGGCTCGAGAGGCGGAACGAGCCAGCGCCAGGAGCATGGAGGTGCATGCCCCTTTTCAATGCCTGTCGCGGCGCGGCGCGCAGGCGCTCTGCGCATGCACGAGCAAGTGTATGGCGGTAGAAACACAATGTTTAAATTAACGGGCTCACATGGAGCAATTGCCGATAGACCACAGTGAGAGTAATCCCGCCGCCACAGAGAAACCACCACCACTGCTCTCGCAACAAGCTGCACACAGCACGAGTAGGATTGTTTCTTGGTTCTTTTGTGTAGTTATGAAACAAATCCATGTACCGTCGTTTGCGCTTCTAGAATTGTTCGATTATACTAGCCCTTATAAAACAAAAAAAGACAAACCATAAAAATAAATCGTAAGGATGTAAAGTTCATTCAATATTCCCACACGACATTTTCTAATTACTGTTTTGCTGAAAAAAAAAAACTGTATTGTTTGTTTAAGTGCAGGCTGCACTTTTCTCGATGTGACTGGTGTGTGTTCTGAAGTTTACAATAAAATGTTCCTGTGAAAATAAAACCTTCCGCATTCTTCTAGAAATAATAAAAAACAAATAGAAAACTATTTACCACATTTCTCGCATAATGAATCCGCTTCTTTTCCCGAGGACCAAAATTTCAGTCCAAGCTTTTACACTTTTGCAATCCACTTATCAGCTTTCTCAAAACACTCGCACTGAGCGAAATTCCGAGAAATACAATTGTCAAACTTGCCTCACTCGTATTTTTCTCTGCCCTGCAGGTCAAGAAACGAAAAGTAGATAACAAGTAAATGCATTGTATGACATACGACAGCACTAGATGTCGTCAGGCTCCTTCAAGAGCCTCTTCCCCTCCCTCCCGCAACCGGTCGCCCCCGCACCGTGTAACAATTGTGCCATAGAATACCCAACGCTCCTTCCTTTCTTAGGTGCCCCCAAAGCCGCCTCTGTGTGCTGGGAAACGTCAACTTTCAATAGACCTCTCCCTGCATACGTCACCGGCGCACGTGTCTCTGGTCTGGCACCTTGTGACCGGCATGGGCAGCAGGTGCTTGTCACATGCAAAGCCAGTTTAGAAGTAAAAGTTGGCGACTTGCCCATCGGGCCTTTCCCCTTGGACGTCATGCTGTTTACACCAGGGATAGGTCTCTCCCTGCTATAAAGAAAGTGACAAAAGCTTTGGTTTACACTACAACCTGTTTCGGCATAAGGTAAAGCACAATTCCAGAAATACAATTCTGCGGCGAAGTTTAGTTTCCGACAGGCGTCTTGTGACAAAAGGGAAAGAACGTGAGCGTGCCACGGGGTCCCGGATCCTTGACGCTGTCTTTATGCCGGCTTGTTCACTGGCGTGCTATCTGGCTGGCATGCTATAAATACAGCACCATTGGGATGCTGAACCACATTCGCCCATACCGTGCAACTGCAGTTTTTCTTTTATTTGCTTGCATTGCTTGATTTTTCGAAGTATGCGATAGTATTGTTCAGTGAAGTATAATTAGTTTTTCACGCGACCACAGGAATAGAAGCTGTTACAGGCAGAGTAACCTGCGAACTGGGAAAAGCTACAATGAAATAATACAAATTCGTTCGAGTATGGCTATGAGGGACAGTGCATTGGAGCCTCTTCGAACTATTTCGAGCCCAGCCCGGGCGTTGTCGCATTTCGCGTCCACTGAAATGTGGGCATAGTGGCTGAGTTCTGAGCCAGAACTACATCATTCGGCGCCCTGTACAAGACTTTGCCCCCCCCCCCTCTTTTTAACTGTATTTGTGGGACAGTTTTTCCTTGATTTTTATTGCCCGTCCTAACGAATGCATTGGTGGGGGAACTTCTAGTTTCCATCATTTTAACGTTTTCAATATAGTATGTGTACTGGCGTCAACAGGACGCTTAGTTTATCTTTATTTTACTTCGTCCTCTAACTTATGTCCCTTGACATCCTTTGACCTTGCTTATCGCGAACAATCTTTTACACATTTTCATAGCGATTTGAGGGTGAAGATGAGTCGTAAAAGCAAGCTGCTTGAGGTAACGCAAATCATCTCTTATACTGGTAAAATAGAATAATTTATTCCTCAAAATGAATACAGGACAGCCTCACCGGACATATGCAAACGCTTCTCAAAGGAGGCTCTCAAGGCATTGGCGTCAACCGATAGATATGACATCACGGTTAATCCTGTTAATCCGTGGTTAATCCTTTTGAACCTGGCGGCACCCTGCGATGTCACTCTGAGAGTTGCGGGCCAATTAACTGCGATGTCATGACAATCGGCCGATGCAGCAGCGTAGCGACTGGCAGCGTAGCAAAATACTACAACCACCATATTTGCCATTTATATCTAACATTGTGAGCTGCTTTCTTGATGAGGTCCACATAAAAGCGCTTTTTCGTAGGACAGAAGTGGACAAGATTTAAGTCAGAAATTTATTCCCAAAAAGGGAAAAAGTTTGTAGCTTGTAGTGTATCTAAAAGGGAAGTTTCACACCTCAAAAGCGAAGCCTAATTTCTGCAGTTTTATCCTACAGATAGGATCCTGGCAATACATCATACACGTATATTACAGAAGTCTGAATGAAAGAGCACCGAAAAGAAGTCGCCAATAGCTGTTGTAATAAAAGTACCAATAGTGGTCATGAGTGAAATTGTTCTTTCATACTAATATATTTTGTAGGGGTGTGCGAATATTGAAATTTTCGGGTACGAATCAAATACGAATATGAAGAAAAAATGGCTTCGAATATCGAATCGAATATCGATTATCTGGTCAGCACAAAAAATAAATTCAGAAAAGCTGAACAAGCAAACATTGGTGCTCATATTTTTTTCAAGATAGTGTATGGCCTTTGCAACTGAAGTAAACGAAACTAGACTGACTGAGCACCGTATAAAAAAAAATGATGTGCGCAGAAATGTATACTACTTAATTGAACAGCATAGCACTATCCAGCCTGCAATGTGGTTTGGCAAAATGAAATCCATAGCATGACAAGACTGGAAACAAAAATAACATGATGGCTAGTAAAACCTCATTAATTCAGAGTACAAAGAACCGACAGAAATGCCTGGGTTATTCGAAGGTCGCTTTATAAAATTCCCCGTGGCCCCCCCAAAAAAAACTACCGAAAATGCGGTAGTCTTATGAGGCGGCTCTATCGTGCAAACACCTGTAATCACATGACGAGCACAGAGTTTCGGCGTGCTGGAAGACATCGCGAACATAAGCGAGGTGGGAATGCACATTGACGTCAGAATGGCGAGACTGCTTCTAAAAAGGAAAAAAAAAAAAATTGACCAGCGACGCGTCAGTCAGCATCTGAAAGCGGCACGGTGCTGAGATTGGACTACTGGCGAATGCGCGGGCCGACAATTGCCATTGCACGGGCGAGTGGTGAAGCTCAGAAACCAAAACTACGCGGCCAGGTTATTTTTTTGACCTAGTGACAGGGGCCTTCCGAACGTTGTCACGCCTGCCGTTACGCCCACTTAAGAGGTGCATGGGTTATAGTGCACCATGCAATAAATAGGCAGGGTTTTTACAGTATCGCTTGCCCTGTTACGACACCTCGACTCGCCCCTTTGGGAGCCTCATGCGAAATTCCGCAAGTAGGCTTAATAAGCGTGCTTTCGTGTTGCAATTGTGGTATCCCCCATGTTGTTCGCAGTATGTGTGGTATGTGGGAAAGCCCACGTGCGGAATTACGCACAAGGTCAAGCCTAGTGGCATTGGAATGCGATCGGTCCACGCAATAAATGATATAGAAGAAAGAGAACAGGGCCTTTATACTGTTTTCCTGGAACTTTAAACTCTATATTCAGATAATTCGCCCAGATATTGCGCTTTTTCCGAAATCAAATTTACGAAAGTCGGCGCGGTATTCGACCGCTGCCGAGTATTCGGGAATTTTTGAATATTCGGATATTCAGGAATGTCATTTCTCGAATACGAATATGAACTGAATATGAAACATATTCGATTCGTATTTGAAATTTCGAATATTCGCACACTCCTAATATTTTGTAGGTTTTGAAACTAGCACATTTATTAAAATCAGTACATAAAAACAAAATGTTCTGAACACAGGTTAGAACTGTATGTGCAAACTCCAATCATAAGCATTAAAAGAATAAACTCACACTTATATCCGCGAATATTTTTTGATGCCAGCTGTTTGAATGCCACTACGCTCTCTCAAAATAACAAGAATAGCTAAAATTCAAAAGAGGTAGCTCTCAAGGCATATTATACCGTGATCACATGTGCAAAAAACTTTTGTAATAATAACACAGGGCTGACAATTTGCAAAGTTGCTCCACGACAAGCGTACATGAACACCCGCGAGTACTTTAGGTAGCTGCTTTAATGTTCATCGTAATAACCTTCTTTATTTAAAACTCTGGTCAAGAGACTGGGTTCGAGCTCTGACATGTGTTCTTTTCTACAAGGCATAAGTCCCCCGGTAAAAAGGTAAGCATCAAAATGAACGCAAATTCACCAGTCGGAACCATTCCTGCAGCATAGCTCGCTACCAGATGCCATCTTTCATATTTTAGGCATTATCAGGTTTAAGATTAAAAGGCCTCAGGAAGCTTCTTGATCAAAACTATGCCAGATCGTCGCACACCATTTTAAGCTGCATATGTCAGGGTACATAAAACCGGGAAGCATTTTCGGTATCTGTCCGTGTTACGGCGCTATGCAGTTTCAAAGTCTGAAAAAATGAGCAAAATTTGGCCCCCTCCCGTAGGCAGCGTCGTATATTATTCAAACGCGCTGGGAAGCTGGTGTATTAACAGCACAGAACTGAAACTTGGGCACATTTCTCAGCAAAGTGTTTATTATACAAATCCCTGAAGCATTTTTTGTAGGTGTTTTTGTTCACGTTTTACGATTTTCTTTGTATCCCTTCCCATTCAGTTATGCGCCATGCCGCTGCCACTGCCGGCAGATGGCGCAAGTAGTACATGTCCCAGAAAGGTGGGCATGCACATGCATGTGCAAATTCAGTAAAATGGACATTTGGACTAGTTGGTACATCACTTCAGGTGGTGCAGTGACCACATAGACGAGCGCTTGCTAACAGCTGAAAGTTTATTAGAAAAGACAGATAATTTTTGCAAATTAAAAGACATTCTCCACATAACCAAGAAATTCTGGAGGGCCATAACAAACAGAATTCTACCAGTGTGCACTGAAAGGATTTCATAATTATTTGATCTTTCTCACAGCGCATGCATTCCCATGCTAGTGAACCACTTCCCTCTCCATGAATTTGATACAGGTGAAAAGAAGGATAACTGTTGAGAAGAAAACATTCATGATCACGTAGCCATGTCTCTGTGATCATAATTGCTGTGTAATTAATCTGGAATTCAGTTAGGAACTCGTGGAAAATTTCTTCTTTACCTCGAGCAGATGGCATGCAAAGTGACAATGCTGATTCTTCTGCAACAGTCGCATTCAGGCCACTTGGTTCAGAGTGATTAAAAGTTATTTTATTCAAGAAAACACTTCAAGAGAAAAATAGGTGCTCTCACGAGACAAGCTGTGCCAGGTCAGCCTCCACACGAATAACATGTGTGGACTAGAACTTTGCCATTGCAGCACATTTCCTGGAAGTGAGGAGAAGCTTTCGTTGAGTAAGATTCTCAGTGACAGGCACTTTGGATTGGGAGGCTCTTGTTGCATTTATGAAGTCAGTTTTCTTTTTGTTGTAGCTGAGCAAAACGAAGGATTTCGATACTTTAGACCTGGTCCCAATGGTAGTCTATGCAAGGCCTTCATTCAGACTCATGTTCTGCTGTGCAACCAACTTCATTAATTTTCGAGAGCAAGTCTTCATTCTCAGAGAATGGGACACCATGAATAACCAACTTTTGGCGTCTGCTTACCCATTCTGAATCACTCACTTCCAATTTGAGCAGCAGAACTTCAGTGATGTCTAACACATCATTTCAAATAAAGAAACACTCAAGCAAAAATTAGGTGTCTATAGAAAATTAGATGCATTCGGAGGCACTCTCGAAACCATGGGTCACATGTCGGTCTTATGAGCGTCATTGCCCATGGAAGCTGGAAGTTCTTGCTTCGCAAGGCACATGCATTCGTTCGCGGCATGACCTGCGGCCATATCTGACTATATGGCATCGTTACATAGAGTGACTCTATCGTGACACGAGGTTGTGTGGATATGACGAGAGCTTGACTGTGGCTCAGGTAAAGTAAAATATTATCGCTTGCAAGCGGAACGTGGAGAGCAGAAAATTTCGCGATTTTTGAAGCCAGTTTTTCGCAGAAAGATTATTTTTTTGAAGTTAACGAATTTTTCGGACTGTGCAATTATTCAGACCATTTTCCAGGTCCCGCTGAGTCTGCAGAATCGGTCGGCGACTGTATTTCTGTCTTGTGAGCATTTTTTATGTTGTGCTAGCTTGCTACCCAAAAGGAAGATGGAGATGCTGAAGAGTAAAGGTTCTTCATGCTGTGGTCAGTGCTCAGAAGAAACATATTGTAATGGTTCTTAGGGCAGTGAAGTGAAGCCTCATCATTGTCGTCATGACATTAAATAAATGGCACAGGTGTGATACGTCTTGTTTCATTGTCAAGAGACCTGCATGTGTTTTCACAAGAGGCTCTATTTAAGATTATGCCAGACGCTCGAAATACTATGCATTGTAGCATGCAGTGCACATTGCTATGTGATGTTCAGCTTTTTTGCAACGCTAATGTAGTGTTCACAGTTGGCAGTGTCATTATCAATGTGACGGTGTATGTGTATTGTTGTCACATGACTGAGTCACAGTATCATATAGGCTCTGGGCTGAGCAGTCACGTGACTTTGCAGGAGGCCTTCTACCTGACGGACCGGGTGATGACGGTGTCCTTCCACAAGTATGGCAACTACTTCTTCCCTGGCACGGGCGACATGTATGAGCTTGGCGCCGAGAGTGGCCGCTACTACTCGGTCAATGTTCCCCTCAAGGAGGGCATTGACGATGCCAGCTACTTTCAGGTACAGTCTTTGCCAAAAGTAACCGATCAACAGGTTTTGTTTCTTAGCCTTGTAGCGGGGCACTTATGGCAGCCATTAAGCTCCGAATTGGTGTAAGTAGCAGATACTTAGCCAGGTTTTTTTATTCGGGGGGGGGGGGGGGGGGGGGGGGGCAGCACAGGGTAATTTTTTTTTAATTGGGCAGGGGGGGATATCTTTACTGTAGTAGGGCACAACTTAAAAAGACGGCAGTTGGTAACAATGGGCTATGGTCCGCAGTGTTCTGTGTTACTCCGCTGATCATTCACAACAGTAAACGGAATCGGCTTTTTAATGTTTGGCTGGGTTAAACAAGCCTCAGGGGTCAAGATTCTTGAGCTAATTTTCATACAGACGAATATATAGACAAGCGTCATGTTCGTAAACAAAAATGGCATTCCGGTTGCCAGTAACGCAGGGTGTAGGCAGAAACGCAGCATGCCTACACTGCGCCAAGCGACGCTGCCTTCAAAACCAAGTTGCGTAAGCGAATATTTCAAATGTGTGTGCTGATTGTGGTTAGAAACATTTTTGTTGCTGCCTGAAGAGTAGTTCAGCACTTTTCAGCCTGTTCGCCACACGGAATTACCTGGTAGAGCGCAGCATGGGCTTCCTTCTGTGCTCCTTGTTGGTGGACTTAAATGAGAAAGCACTTGGTATACAGGGAACTAATCGTCTAGTCTCAACTTCTAGGCAGATATGGCATACCCGATTGCTAAGTGCAAGAAGTAGGACGACTGGATGCATGACACGAGGGAGCTTTTTTACAAGCCGAACCTTGTGATGCGCTTCCTGTTTTCGCCGAGCTGCTTCACCCTGGAGAACGCGTAATAGGACTGGACACTGAAGTCCTCAAGTTGCCTTAAATGCAAATGTGATCTCTGTTCTTTGAAACTTTGTCGATTGCACAGCAAACGAATGCTTTTTATTCTACTTGGTGAAATAGACACTTGTGATAGGAGTCGAGGTCTCGCTTTACTGGTAATATCTGCAAGAATGCTTGTTTTGTTCTCTTGGCCTTGGGACAGCTGCACAAGCGCATACATAGATGTTTTCCTTTAGCTTCCAATAAAATTTACGCTTTCTCTGCAGACTTAAATATTTTAATTCAATCTGCTTATTCTAAAATTTGAATTCAAGTGCGCCTTATTCTGCTCGATTAAAGTGGCTTTTGATGTGGTAGTATTTGCTGTTTTCAGCAAGTTCTGATCCACTTGCAATCGTAAGATTCAGGTAATCTGGGAAGTAGCACTGCATGCCTTTGCCGAGATACTAGCAATTGTTTTCTAATACCAGTGTTGAAAAAGCACACTTGTTCCAGCTTGTGATAGTAAAAATAGAGAAAAAACTGTGTCATATGTATCACTGCCAGAGCACTGCTTCAAACGTTGCACTTATACCCTTGTCACACGGCGCGTGTAATGTCATTCGCAGGCCAAGGCAGGCAAAGTGAATGTCATTGCGATCTGATGTTTCCTGTCTACACGGCCATAGGAAATGTCATTTCACCGTTATTTGCAATTGATGGCGATGTTCATCGGCAAACTAGGATGATAACAAAACGTTACAAATTATGCTTTTTCCTTACGCATGTTCTGTTTACTGTTAGTAATATAATGCTAAAGATTGACAGGCTATTAAAAAATATATTGGAATGCTAAAGGTCAGCAATAGTCCATGACAGAGCCGCTTAACTATCCAAAGCAAGACAGGCTGAAGGCCGCTTGTGATGCCTCCCGTAGTCAGCAATATGGCGAGCTGTGGAAGTGTTGGCGAAATTGTGACCGTGACGAATGATGAGCAGTTCAAGCGGGCATTAATTGTTCTCCAGCTTCTGAAAATGAAACGTCGGAACCGGCTGAAGCGAGTGAGGCTTGCTATTGATGAATCCGCGAAGACTACGAGGGATTTGGAACAGCGTCTGCTGGCCAATACTTTTACGTCGGCCGCTGTTTGGGCCTCTAAGTCATCAGGAATAATCCGAGAAAGATGGGCGTTTCCAAGAAATGAAAACTGGTTTGAGGACACGCTGCCTAACCTGGGTGAATATCATTTTAAGCAGGCCCTGCCACGTTCAGGTACGTAGTGGAATCGCTGCAGTCAGTCTTGCAGTGCCAGGTCACGAACATGCGCAAGCCCATTACTGTGGAGAAACGCGTTGCCGTGGGATTGTACCGCCTGTGTTCCAGCGCTGAGGACCGGGCAATTGCACATCTTTTTGGCATTGGCCGGTCCACTGTGAATACTGTATTCAGGGAATTCTGTCAAGCAGTCGTCAACAACCTTGAGAGCACCTGGCTGCACATGCCACGGCAGATGGCCGAGCACATGCGGGAGTGCTACGCCGTCACTGGTTTTCCACAGGCCATCGGCGCGCTAGACGGGTGCCACTTTGCCATATCACCGCCCAAGAAAGATGCAGCAGACTATTACAACTATAAAGGCTGGTATGTTCTTTTATATTGCCTTTGAATTTGTTAATAGCAGTGCAGGGACAAAACAGTAAATGACTGAAAACGGCATTAACCAAGAAATTCTTGTTTATAAGGTACCACGACATACAGGTTTCGTTTTAAAAAATGTCGATTTGTTATACAGAATCATATGCAGTATGTCTACTGAAATGCAGAATGCTGTATCAGCTCCTTCACTGACAGATGCGCATTTTTTTTCTGCACATGATAAATAGAACACACATCCTCATTTTTGTTTGTTTTGCTTGATAAAAGCTAGCGTTTGTGCCTTTTTTCTCCTTCAAAGTAATGCAGTAATCATTTTCGATAAACCTACCAACCCAAACTGAAATACTAGTTGCTTCAGGTAGACATTCCGCTCACAAAAGAAAGCGTCGACCGGAGAAGCATCATTAATTAGTGTTTTTCAGGTGGTAAAATATATTGCCTAGGAGGAAACCACTGTAAATCCATATATTTCTGTACATACACTCCTGTTCTCAGTATTTCTAAACTTGATGTTGACAAACTGATCAAAACTTTTTAATTTACTTCAGACAGTTTCTGCACCATGCTGATAAACATTTCTTACATGCAGGCACAGCATCATACTGCTGGCGATTGTCAGTCACCAGTGCCAGTTCCTCTATTTGAACGTGGGGAGCCCAGGCAGGTGCCATGACGCCCGTATGGGCGGTCCAAGCTGAAGAGAATTGTGGATAGTGACCGCTTCAATTCTCCAGTCTTCCGTGATAGAAGGGACACCTGTTGCACCGATTATTCTGTGTGACCAAGCCTTTCCACTCACATCGCATTTGCTGAAGCCATTTTCAAATGCCCCATGCGTTTCGAAACAAGCTCTCTTCAACTACAACCTATCCTGGTCGAGGAGAATTGTGGGAAATGCATTTGGGCGAGTGAAGGCACGCTTCAGATTCATCATGAAGAGAATGGAGTGTAAACCGTCAAATGCAAAGCAGGCCATTAAGGCGTCCTGTACTTTGCACATCTGCGAAGCCTTTCAAGACAACGTGGACGAGCAGTGGGTACAAGACATGCACACATTCAATGCACTGTGCCAGCAGCCGTCACACAACAGTGATGCATGTACTGGAGACGGCCAGGACGTGAGGGCTGCACTTGCAGAGTATTTCTGGAAGCAGGCCCAATAGATTTAGTGACCCATGAGGAGCTCAAGAACATACTTTATTTCTAATAAGGGAGTAATTACTCATTGCCATCCACCCAAGTGCAGCCATACGGCATTGGGTGGATGCCAATGAGGAATCCCCCAAGGTGGAGTAGAATTGTAATAAGGGAGTAATTACTCATTGGCATCCACCAAAGCGCAGTCATACAGCACTCGGTGGATGCCAATGAGTAATTACTTATCACAATTCTACTCCACCTTGGGGGATTCCCCTAATAATTTCCCCTAATCATTCTAATAATTTTAAATAGATATAAAGATATAAATAACCCTACTAAGAAAGCATTGCATGAATTATTTCTTCAGAAATAATTCCCGAGTTCCCTTGTATGTTTTTGCAAATTTGTTTTTTGCACTTGCACTTCCGTATTTTCAGTAATGATGATTTAGTGCTTTTTGACTGTCCTGTTTTTGTGAAAACTGTAACCTGACTATATGTTCGCTTTTTTATTTTGTGTATGTAAAGATTTTCAACTCTATCTGCTCCCTTTTTTTTTCTGTGCGTGTAACGATTTTGAACTGAGTCTGCCCCTGTTCCTTGTAACGGCTGCCTGGTCCTCGTCAAGCTGTATACCTACAGCTTTTAGTCCAGGCAGCCAGCCAGAATTTTCTGGGAAATAAATGGAATTGAATTGAATATGACCATACTTTATTTCTCCAGGTATTTGAGGAGTGCATCCGTCAACTGTTTCTCGGTGGCTGTTGATTCCCGGAGAATTTCCATCTCCATTCTCCTCAACTCCATTTTTTCTCTCCGGCTTCTTCTGAGGTCGGCGCACAACTTGCGATTTGTGTTGACAAGGTCTTGTAAGAGACTCTTTTGTGTGGCATGCCTGCTTGGCTTCGCTGTTTGGTGGCTGTTTGGTGGTGGTGTTTGATGGTGGCTGTTTGGTGGTTGTGTTTGGTGGTGGTGTTCGGTGGCTTCGCTGTTTGGTGGTGCTGCTTGTAATCTGTGGTCTGTGCTGGGTGCTGCCGGTAAAGGTGAAGAGGGTGAGGGCAGGGCTGACGGTTTGCATCTCGATTCATATGGTGGTGGCGAAGGTGGCTCGGAGACTGCAGCCTGAGTCATCGACGACTCGTCATCAGCTGGTGACGGTGGCTCCTGCTGCATGCTGTCTATTAGCTGAAAAAGAGAAAAAAATGTGTGTGAAAAGGTGGCTTGCAATGACTCTCCTGGATGTTACTAAGGAAGTGAAACACAGCTACGTGTTGCATGCATTCCTTCACCTCAGCACGCATAGTGTGCGCATTTCTATATTGAATATTCTATCCTACCCTAGCATTATGTGGCTGTGACATTTCTCTTATGCTCTGACCATGCCCAATTTGAATTCATGTGCACAGTTTTACCCAGCCACAAAGGGTGCTGAGGGTGATGAATCAATAAACAAGCCATGTTTATCATGTGCCATGCCACCAGACGAACACTATAGATCAATATGTCATATACCTGAGAATTATCTCTTACTGGGTTTGCAGAAGCCCTGAATTATTCTACAGACGTGTACTTACCATTTCGACAGAGACATTTTCGTCATCCACTGTTTCATCCATCAGGCTGCTAACGTTGACGGGCAGGCGACCAAGAAAGCGGGCAATTTCTTTGTAATAGCGCCATGTAATGGCACCTTGACCAGTTGTCTTGCGGCTAAGTTTCCTGCAAGAAAGGTATGCAATTTCTGCAATTTCATTTATATTGTTGAGAGGACTCTACAACATCACTGGTACTAGAAAAGCATTTAACCGTTGTTGGTATGCTGTCTGGTAGTGATATTTGCTCATCAATGTATTGCATCCATGCTACTTACACAAGAACTAGTCAAATGCAGCTTTTCACATATTTTGACACTTCAGCAGTTTCAAATAAAATTAATTTGCCCGAGTCATAAGAAAACGGTGGTCGTCGGACACACAAAGCAAAAATAAAAACACTGTGAAATGAACTAGTACTTCGAGAGCAGTCAAATTAACAGGTTTTGTAATAAAAAATTAAAAACAAATGCATTAACGATGCGTTTGCATACCCAGCTGTAGTAAATGTATCACTACAAAGTAGCGGCCCATGTGCTGGCGTGACAAAAGGAATCTACGGACAGATTGCATCACAGATTACTTGAAATAAGCGCCATGTGAACGGCGAGGCACAGGCCGATTGTTCTTCAGTGCTTCTTTTAAAGCGTGTGCGCGTGGTACCATACATTGTCCCGACCGCTGAAAACAACACGCACACGGTGACGGCGCCTTGTAATGTAGATGGTTTGGTTTATGGGGTTTAATGTTCCAAAGCGAATCAGGCTACGAGAAACGCCGCGGTGGAGGGCTCCGGAATTTCGACAACCTAGGGTTCTTTAATGCGCACTGACATCGCATAGCACATGGGCCCTGCCATTTCGCCTCCACTGAAATGCGACCGCCGCGGCCAGGATCGAACCCGCGTCTTTCAGCAGCTGAGCACTTGTAATGTAGGACGTAAGTTTTCACTTACCGGTACCTGTTTCCGAGGTTTTCAATCTTCGATTTTATTTCTTTGATTGATTTTTGCACACCTTGCGCGCGAAGACATTCGGCCCATGGCAACGTACACCTGCAGGTTGCGCTTCGCCTGGTGCAGATCGCCGATATGATCTTCCCAGACTTTGAGACGTACGCGCGTTTCCTCATCGGTCCAATGTGCCTTCGGCTTGCGATTTTGCGCTGACGAGGCTGTGCAGCTGTCTTCCATGGCAGATGGCACGCAAAAATGCAGTCACGCCAACCACGCTTCGTCCGCACTGTCAAAACCGAGAACGAGTTGTAAACAAACATGGCCGACAGGGACCGTCGGTGACTGGGAAGAATAATTTGGTTGTACTACAAATTTCTTCAGACATCCTCCTGTACGTCAAAACAAGATTTCAAATATATTATAAGTGCAAACAGTAAAAGTTTTTATTGTTTATATTATGTTTTCACTAATCAGTTTTGTAAATTTTCACCAAGTCGCTGTCGTCGAGATTACACAGGTCGCGCGTGCATGAGTTCGGGAAACTCATTCACTGGGCGAATGTCGTTAGCTGTGAATCCCATTGACTGTGCCTGTGTAGCAGCAAAAAAAACGCCATTCAAATGTAATGTCATTCGCTGCGAATGACATTACACGCGCCGTGTGACAGGGGTATGGCTCTCTGTGAATGCTGAAGGCGACTGGCAGCAGCTGTTTTGTGTTTCCTTTTTTTCTTTTTTTTTTCTCATGACGAGATGGTTGCGACGTAGTCCGGGTGATTGGCACCTGAAAAGGGCCTCGCGTCTAAACTTCTTATATCGCGTCTAAACTTCTTATAATGAGAGCCAGTCAGAACGCGAATGAGTTGCAGGCGTTGAATCTTGCACTGTTCGCCATGTGACTGAAGAGCAACCACGCAGATTAAGAAATGCAAACTATCATATTCAGATGCAGAAATGCAATGCTAGCCACCGTTGCTGAACTTGTCCAGCTCCATGAGTGCTGCCCATTGCTTTCGCCCCTATAAGGTCACGATAAACATATTCTGCTGCCTTCCTTCAGGCTTGTGGCCCAACCAGCCGGCCGCACCGCAACTCGTCGGGATATTGAAAATCGCGCTAAAAAATACGCAAGCGTGGCATACCCAAGGCGCACAGTACTGCCTTTTGCCTACACAGCGGAAGTCACTGCTGACACCAGCGCCACGGCATCTCCATGATGTTTGTCTGTACAGTGACAAATCAAGAAGAAAATGCGCTCAGCTAATTGCAGAAACGTTTACTACAAAAAAAAAGAACAGGTCTTCCTACCTTATTTCACTCAAGATCGTAAAAGTATTTCTCTTAATAAAGCTAGCACAAAGTCCAAAAATGAATTTGAAGTGAATTTGAAAATGAATACCTTTGCATCGCGTATTTAGTAGTACAGTTTAAACTCGGTCTAACGAAACCCTATTTTACCAAGTTCTTGATCTAACGAAGACAATTTGACTCCCTGGCAAATGCCTATAGGTTTCAGTATGTTAAATAACCCGTATAACAAAACAAACGACTAGTAAACCCGATTTAATGAAGTTTTTCCGGGAACAAATGAGGAAATAAAGGTGATTTTTTACTTAATTTGCCCATGATGTCTAGCAACTTGTTGGCAGTGTGCCGGGAGTAGCATCTAGGAGCCGAACTCACGTCCCTGGTTTTGTTTTGACGGGGCTGCAAGTGGCTGAACGGAACAAAGGACGCGGCAGTAGGCAATGCCTCTTACCTTGGCTTCGGATCCATTTTACTGCATGGTGCTTTCACGCACAACAGATTCGTGCTGCTGTTGTGGACTTTTCATAAGCGCAGGTGGGGGTTGTCGGCTAAGGAGATGCCGCGGCAGCTGTTAAGTGCTGGTAGTTTGCAATTTTGGAATTTCGAAGGGCGAAAAAGTGCCCTCCTCGATTTTACAAATTTCCCGATTTAACGAACTAATTTGTGGTTGCTCTTATCGAGTTTTGACTGTATCTATATTGTTTGGTCCTATCGTACTTGCTTTGCTTTTTCCCATGTATGTATTTCCCACTCCTCCTTGGACATACAGCATGATCACAGTATTCAATAAATAAATAAGTGAACTGAAAATTGCACAGAAGAAAAACAAAATACAGTGGTTCATTATCATGTGACATAGTATTCACCATTTTTGCTGTATATGCTGGTAACACAAATGCAGTTACAAAGCAGGTACAAAGCAGCCGCACGGAGAGAACTGCACACTCTGCTTACAGTTGAAACTTGAAACAACAGAAAAAATATTACGCATTGGACATAAAACAATAAATATTCCCCTCACACAAGGGGCAGCTCAGCAATCTTTAGATTGCTATAAATAAGCATTATTAGCACCAGCACTGAACTATCTGCGAGTGGCATATTGCCACGAATCTTTGTAGTGTTTGTTCATTCTTCAAAGCTGCTTTATCACTTTGTGGATGTGAGATGTGACCAGATTTATCTTGATTGATCGCATCCAGGTGGAGCCGATTCTGCCTTGTTCCAGAACGCTCTAGTAACTTTGCATGCTTTATCTCGAAAGTTTGCTATCAGCTTTAAATTGAGCACGGCCGGGAGCAGCGGGCATTTTGTTCGATGACCGCCCAGCACGCTTGTTGCTATGCCGCCGCTGAGTGATTCAGTCCATTGTGGATTCAAGTCAGCTCAAATAAAGAGTTTTGTTTAGACACCATTTTCGCCGTCTTTCTGCTCTCCGGACTGCAGTCACCACTTCGTGACATCTGGTGGAGGTGCTGGGTGGCCTTCCTAGTACCGGACACCCCCTTTAAGTCATGACGCCAGCCCTTAGCGCTTCGCACAAGAGAACGAGTCAGTAGTTCACCGAGCCAGCCGATGTCTCCGGGGAGAGCAGCCTGAGTTCGGGACCCTGCCGGACCACACCAGACAGCGAAAAGACGCTTTGTTTGAACCTCGCCAAAGATGTCGACCCTGATCATACTGCAGCAGCCACGGGTGCTGCCAACTTTCAATGGATCCCTAGGCGAGGACCCCGAAGAATGGTTGGATCGATTTGAGTGCGTGGCATCATTCAATAATTGGGGTGATGCGGTGAAAATCGAGCACGTCTTTTTCGCATTGGAGGGCTCAGCACACAGGTGGTATGAAAACCATGAGTCTTCCCTAACGACATGGGGGCTGTTCAAGAGAGAACTTTTGAAGACGTTCAGCAGTGTCGTAAGGAAAGATAGAGCCGAACGATTCCTCAAGTCCAGGATCCAGCTTCCGAACGAGCTCTTATGTAGTTATGTGGAAGAAATGAAGCGCCTCTTTCGCCGTGCTGATCCCGATATGACTGAGGAAAAGAAAGTTGAGTTCTTAATGCACGGCGTCAAAGACAAACCTTTGCCAACCTCATCTGCCAGCCGCCAAAAACCGTCGAGGAATTCATGCAAGAAGCCTGCACCATCGAGAAGACCCTCGACGTCCTTACTCGGCTATGCAACTGCCCTGCTTACGTCTCTGCAATTTTTCAGGACCAGCGACAGCTTGCGGGAAGTTATCCGCGCGTAGGTCCAGTCAACGCGAAATTCTAGAGGCCCAGCATCCTCTACAATGATTCACTTTAATGGTGCAGTGTACGTCCAGAGAAAAGGAATTTGTACTGTATTGGGTGTTGTGTGGCGCCAATCTTAACCCACATCTACCTGTCTAAATTTGACACCTTACTGAAAGAAAAATTGGACAGGAACCATGTTGCAAAGGTGTTCCGTTATGTTGATGATTTTTTAGTACTTTTGAAAGTTTTACCTAATGACAATCTGCAGGATGCGGCGGCTAGTGTTTTAGATTGCTTTATTTCGTGCTCTAGCTCATTGATGTTTACCCATGAATTACCGGACGACAACCGTATTAGATTTTTAGACCTTGTTCTAACTTTTACCTGCGATGGACACCTTTGCTGGACCTATGCCCCACGAACCAAGAAAGTCTTACTTCCTTACAGCTCCCGCCACTCCAAACTTACCAAAAAGGCTATTGCAACCTTATGCCTCAGTAACACGGTAGAAAAAAACTGCTTCCATACTGTACAAGAAAGCTTTCTGCAGGAAGAGCAAAGACTAATAGAAGCAGGCTTTCCTACGCATGTAATCAAAGGTGTGTCTGGAAAGCTTCTAAAAAAAATGAAAGCCAAACCTAACGTGATAGAAGAAAGGAAGGACAAAAGAAAGTGTGAAGTTATGCCTTATTTGCACGCATTTTCACTCAACATAAAGAAGGTCGCGAGTTAGCACAGTGTCGATGTCTTCTCAGCCCCGCACAAACTGGCCAGTTTATGCAGAAAAATTGACGATAGGAAGAGTAAAATTTCACAGTGCACGATCAATCATGAATTCAAATGTGTCACGTGTGCCACCCAGATAGTTTACTGCATACCTTTATCCTGCGGGAATATGTACATTGGGCAGATTGGCCGCAGTCTTAACACCCGGCTCAGAGAACATAAAAGGTCGATTTCCACAGATGACGTGGAGAATTTGCCTAAACATTGCAGGAAGCACAAATGCACTCCGCTCTGCAAGAAGGCTTCAATTTTTGGACGCGGTAAAACTAAGAGTCAACGCGAAATTCTAGAGGCATACCATATCGTTAAACAAGCAGATTGATGTGTAAGTGACGTGACGGTTAGTCTGTTAGATAAAGAAATCAGATTTTTGAACTCCTTAACGTAACGTGTCGCACAATGATTGCGGTCCTGTTCACGTGTGCGCAAGCGTGGTTTGATACTGAAGGGCATAAATATGATCGTTTCTGAAATAAATGCAGTCGATAGCATCGTCCTGTGTTGCTGTTCTGTGTTTCCGTTTTTTGCGCTGGTTTTCTTTCTGGCGCTCAAGAGAAAATTTGAGATCGTCCATGTAGGGAATAAATGTCGCTCGCCTGTAGTATTCCTCCTTGAAGTTGTAGAGCCTGATGCTTCTGTGTGCCGACTACTTGCGGCATTTCACAGCTTACAGCAGAATCAGCCGCTTTCTCTTGCGACATACAGAAAAAATTTTATGAAACTCCGCCTGAGAATTAACAGCCATTCGTTCCAGCTCTCTCAACATGAGATCTATGTAGTCTGAAGCGATGCTCATGTCAACAGACATACTTTGCTGGTACTCGGACAAATGATGTATTAAGCTTAAGAAAGTATCACAGACAGTAAGACATATAAGGAAAGAGCATACTCGATGGTGGAGGGCAGATGTGATGGAAGCGCGTGTTCCATCACGGGAGGCTTCCGTGCACTCTTCCAGTGCGGCAACTGCTTGGGGCAATGCTTCACTAAACACTGGAACTGCCGTGTAGCGTTCCACCTGCCTCGTTTCACAATACCGCTGTAAGCGGCAGAAGGATTTCGCAGCTCTTTCAAGGTGCCCCTTCAGGAGTGCAGTTCTTTTAGGCGATCCCCTGAAGAAAGCGCAAGCATAAATGATTGTGCTGAAGACACGCTGAATGTCTAACATTTGAGGTATCATTCAGGCAGAGATGAGCAGTGTGTGTACAACACAGTTGGAGACTTCTTGCAAATGATAGCCTGTATGCCATGGAATGCTCCACTCTTCACTGCCGCACCATCGTAGTCTTGGCCTCCGTGCATCAGCGAGTTCATGCATGCATGCGAGTTATCTGTGCATGAGCAAAGCCAGAAGTACTAACGTCTTTCACAGCTACAAGAAATCCTCTCGAATGCACAGTGCTGGGCTCAGCGTATTGCATGCACAATGAAAATTGTCGTCTGACGTTTCGTCTGCTAGCTCGGAAGAAAAAAAACCTTGCTTTCTGCTACTTCTCTGAATATTTTGTCTTGGATTAGCTTTTTAATAATCTCGTATTGTATTGGGTGTTCCGTATTTATGTGTCCGGGTTGTAAGAAATTCTCCTGGGCAAACTATTGCCCTATTTGTGCTCAACTATAGACCACAAGGTAGCATATGATAGTCCGTGTTTTCTGATAAATAATTTAACATCAGAACTTGCCTGAATTGTCTGCAATAGGCGGAACACTGCATCGTTGGCGGCGTCAGCCAACGCGTGGTGTGCCTTTCAGCCAGTCCAGTGGCGGCTTTGCTTTCGCTTTTATGTTGTTTTTTAGATTTCTATGAAAAGACATTTTCAGTCACAGACAATATAGTCACAAGTTAGGCCCACGGAAATAAAAATACACATGGACTCCTTGATTTACGTATCACTCCACTGATGGCAGTGCGGCAAACCGCCACGGGACTGGCTGACGTGTTGGTTGACTCCTCCTACCTACTGCGTTGAGTTAAACAAAAAAGGCGGGAGCCGAGACATTTAATCCAATTTAGTTAGGGCAATTGGCCGCACAGGACAATAATTATAGTAGGATACAACTTAAAAAAACAGCAGTTGTTAACACTGGGCCACGGTCCGCGGCGTACTGTATTACTCCGCTAGCCAGTCACAAAAGTGAATGAAATCAGCTTTTTAATATTTGACTTTATTAAACAAGCCAGGTATCAAACATCTACAGCTTATAACTTTTTGCTCATGGTTAGCTTCTTGTTTAGGTGAGAAGAGAAGTTTTAACGACGGCCTACATTTTTGTCGTGGAGGAATTCTGTGCGCCGGTCCTGAATGTGGGCGGAGCTTCACTGCAGACTTAAGTTTTATCCGACTATAGAAGTTTCTAAGAATGCCCGGAACGTGTAGATAGAGTTCCCACGATAAAAAGACGAGTTCAGATTCCTCTTCAGTGCACCTTTTGAAATATAGTGATTTTGGCTCAAAACCACTTTAAAATCTATCCTAAAAGGTTACATGAACTCGGAGGAGATGGTAAATGATCTGCATGTGGCTAATTCAGGGGGTAAAAAGACAGACGACAAAAATTGATCTCTTTTGATCAAGGGGATTCAAACTGCATTTTTGTGCATTTCAAAACGCAGCACTAATTGAGTTCTCCACTGATCTGATATGAATGAATGCTTTTAAGTGCGTTCTTATCCGCTCATAGAATTTTTTCCTATTTGCCACTAGGTTGCACTGTGGGAGTGTACCCATCAAAGAATGGAATCATGTGCCTGCACTGTCTAGTAAATGAAGACCCTGCCATATCGTATGCATTGCAGTTCTACTGGGGGTTTTCACTTGTGTCACAGTGCCCCCTATTTCGTTTAGTGCAGTGGGGATGTGGGTTGAGAGTTCAGCCCACAGTACAAACAGCCACATTGCTGGGCTGGTTTACATGAAGAGAACATCATGACATGGAGTGCAGTTGCTGCAAACATTGGATACTGTGCTATCACTGAAAACCTGCCTCTCCTCAGGCAAAAGTTCAAAATCTACAAGCTTGAAAACCCTCTAAAGTACACCGAATGAGTTTGGGAAAGCTGAGCATGGACTGATAGTTGCTGTGACAACAGTGGTAGCCATACCACCCTCTGAGCAAAAAATGGTCTCTATTAAAGTGCGGCGATGTCGTGTGAATACCCCCGTGGTGCAGAGTATTCAGACTAGAGTATGCAGAGTAACTTGCTCTTGTGTGGGTGCCTTTGTCTTGTGCATAGTTGAGTACCAATTTTTCAGACTCTCTAGGGACTGGGAAAACGTCCAGTAAATCTGGCAGTCTGAAAAATAAAAAAAATCTCCCAAATTTATGGCCAATATGCCGGAAAAAGTGTTCAGTAGTGTTGTGCAAATTATGAAGCTCCTCATGACTATATCTCGCCATGGTTTGCGTGCACAAACGACGGGTGGCGGTCGCTTTCATGAGCTTGGCACATGATGGCTGTAGTGTCTTTGGCATGTCACCGACGAATGGATGGGTTGGGACAAAGCGGACAAAGTCTAGACATGAAAGCAAACATGCCGCTGCAAAAACTGTGCTGCACTAGCACAACAAAGGGCCCATAACAAGAAGCCAAAGATGGAAGAACGAGAAGAACTGACAAACGGCCAAAGCAAGCACTCTGTCGGCACTGCCCTTTGCAACGATGCCTAGCAACTGTAGCCAAAATTGGCTGTGTAACTGGCGACCCGCCACGATGGCTCAGTGGTTAGGGTGCTCGGCTACTGATCCGGGTTACCGAGGTTCGAACCCAATCACGGCGGCTATGTTTCAGTGGAGGTTAAATGCAAAGCCGCGCGTGTCAGAGCAAGTTAAAGATCCCCATGTGGTCGAAATTATTCCAGAGCCCTCTACTGTGGCACCCCTTCCTCTCCTTTTTCTTTCACTTCCACCTTCCTCTCTTCCATTACAGCACAGTTGAGCTGTCCACCGAGAAGTGAGACCGTTACTGCACCAGTTAATGCACCATTCATTGTCACCACCACCACCAGCCTGACTACGCCCACTGCAGGGCAAAGGCCTCTCCCATGTCTCTCCATTTAACACTGCCCATTGCCAACTGCGGCCACCGTATCCCTGCAAACTTCTTAATCTGATCCACCCACCTAACTTTCTGCCACCGCTGCTACACTTGCCTTCTCTTGGAATCCACTCCGTTACCATTAAGGACCAGTGGTTATGTTGCCTTCGCATTACATACCCTGCCCAAATCCATTTCTTGCTCTTGATTTCGACTAGAACGTCATTAACCCTCGTTTGTTCCCTCGCCCACTCTGCCCGCTTCCGGTCTGTTAACATTACACTTATTTTTCTTTCCATAGCTCACTGTGTTGTCATAAACTGAAGCTGAACCTTTTTTGTTAGCCTCCATGCTTCTGCCCTGTAGGTGAGTACAGTACCAGTAAGATACAGTCGATCCCACTTCTAACGATACCAGTTTTAACAATATATCGGTTACAACAGTGAAAAGCTGCTGCACCATCCGCTTTTGTATGTTTTCTATGGTAAAATAACCAGCTTAATACAATGCCCCCGTGCCGCATTATCAGGTTATAGCAATGAAGTCTGGCTCCTGATTGCTCGTGCCAAATGGTAGTGGAATGCGAAATCCTTGAAAAGAAAAAAAAAAAAGGAAATCCCTGTCGCTGCACCCTCCCAGCCGTGCGCTCATACAATAACCTGTTTTCCGGCCTTCTCGCATCGCCAGCCTCGCGCACCTCTCTCCCACCGCCCTTCCACCCCACCAAACACAAATGGGCTGCGCCTGTAGCTCTACGCTAGTGGCTGTTGGAGTTTGATCAGCACATCGAGCGATCGAAAAGGAAGGTGGCGCTCGTCCTGCATAATTATAGTGCCCACCACTCCATGCCCAAGCTCTCAAACGTGGAAGTTTTTCTCCTGCCTCCGAACACGACTGCAGGCTTGCAGCCCATGGACCCTGGCATGATCGCCAATTTTAAGGGGATGTATCATCACCGCGTCCGGAGCACGACGTTAGTCTTGCTGATGGACCTGGCCGCGCGGACAAGAAGCAGGGAGCAACCAGACTTGAAAATCAATCTGCTGATGGCCGTGCAGTTTATATTTGGTGCGTGGTCCAAAGTTTGCGCTTCTATGGTGTGGAACTGCTTTAGGAAAGCGTGCTCTGTCCGAGGCAGGAGTGACTTAGACGAAGCCTTCGAAGTTCCCACCGACGAAGTGATGCCAGAACTTTGGTCCGCAGTCGACGAGGATGCTTCATGACTCGAAGGGTTTCTGCATGCGGACAACGCATTAGTAACATCAGAACTTCTCACCAATGAGGCAATCGTCGCGAACGTGCTTGAATCGGACAGTGACGATGACACTGACGGCGGCGATGGCAGCGATGGCGCGGTAGGGCATGCTGCCTCAACGTTGTCCTCGCAGGAGACCCTCCAGTTGATTCAGTCTCTCCGGGGCATCGTTTTCGCCAGGGACCTTCTGCTGCACTATGTGGAGTACCTGGATGCCATGGAGAAGGATGTCGGCAAGCTTCGCGTGAGGCAAGCAAGGCTCACAGACATGGGGTTTTCTCGTGCAAGCCAGTGAGAAGTATATGGCGAGATGCTTGTGGCGATTTTACCCCAGTGTTTCTTTGGGATTTCTCAAGCTTAAAGGCGGCTGCAGCAACCTTCTCGTATTTTTTACAAGGCCCCTTTCGGGGCCACCAAAACGATGCCTCGGCGGAGCTTGCATGTCACGTGCCTTCCCTGACCCCTCTTTGCAGTTGTTATGGTTTTTTTTCGTTCAACAACAATTATTGGTTATAACAATGGAATTTTCCTGGCACATGAATATTGTTATAAGTGGACTCGACTGTACAGCCATTTCCATTCCTCAAAGAAACCACTAATCGTTACCGGCGATATATGCACTCCGCGGCTGCTTGCACATAATGACGGTTGTCTTGTGTTTCATCAAAACGCCAGTTGATGGTTTTACAATGTAAAAGACAGGGTTGCAGTGCATTTTGCCTCTAGTGTGCTCACCTCGCTTTGAAATGCACCACCATTTTCCTCCGTGCTCGCCATCTTCATGGGGCCTTGCGCCTTTTACATGCTTTGCTGCTACCTGTTGCCATAATAAGGGTGTAATTACTCATTGGCATCCACCCAAACGTAGACATATGGCTACGGAGGAAAGTTATGCAGCTTTCTCAGAAACTTACAGTTACAGAAAAATTCTTCCTGGTCCGGGGTTTGAACCTGAGACCACCACTTCACCGGAGCAGTCGCTCTACCAATTGAGCTAATCCTCTACGGTAAAATCATGCATTGAAGAAAACAATGCAATTGCGTTCCAGAATGCTGCCGGACTTTCCGTGGGGAATTTTTAAAGTCTGTTGGAATACTACCTTAAGGTCACTTTTATTGTTTTTAATAACCAGCCATTTCTACAGTGGAATGGCATTTGTATTGGTTCGTGTGTTGCTCCTGTGCTCTGCGATATATTTTTAGATTGTATTGACCGTTCTTTAGACCATGTTTTTAAAGCAGGGAAGATTTTAAAAGTTTTTAGGCACGTTGGTGACTTTTTAGTGGTGTTAAAGGCTGACTCTTCCTACCAGGATACGATTAATGAAGTTTTATGTGGTTTTTTAAGCAACACGGACAAGGTCTTATTTTTACCCACGAGCTACCCCACAGGAATGTTTTGCAGTTTTTAGACATCGAGCTTGAGGTCTGTGAACGCCATACTTGCTGGAAATACCTACCACGAGCAAAGAAGGAACTCTTGCCTTTTAAGTCTGCTCACTCAAAGATCGTGAAAAGGGGCATAGAAACTTCATGTATGGAATCGGCCCTCAGAAAATCGTGTGCGTATAAATTGCAAGAAAGTTTTGATAATCAGGTGAGCCGGCTTTTGGCAGCAGGTTACCCTGTTTCGCTTTTGACTGCTGTGGCTGAGGCCGTGCTCCGGAAATGAAAAACCAAAGCGCCAAAACAGAGGGTGGCCGAATATGAAACTCACAGGCCTTACATACATAAGGCCTCCCACCAACTCAAGAGAGTGGCTAGCAGGCATAAAATCCCTTTGGCGTTTTTTGTGCCGAACAAGCTTTCTAAGCTGTGCTCCCGCACGTGCGGTGATGGAAGGCATGGATGTCAAATCAGGCATGGGACAACCTTTGTCCCTTGCTCCACCGGAGTCGTGTATGCTTTCCCGCTCTCGTGTGGAAAGATGTACATCGGGCAAACAGGGCGTTGCATAAATGAGTGACTCAGGGAGCATGCGCTAAATGTGAGGAACAAAAGTGACAAAGGTGCACATCTTGTGTCACACATTGTTAACTGCAGCAATTGTGCACTGCGATTTGAAAAGGCGGCGATTCTGGGTAGAAGCAGAAACGAACACGCGCGGCTGGCTCTCGATGCATCCGATATTAGGAAAAAGGCTGAAGGATGTGTTAGCGCTACTTGCTTATCACTTTACGCCGCCAAATTGAAGTTTTTGTGCACGCGTCGTTGCCAGTAATCTCGCATGACTGGAATTTTTTGTTAGCTTGCGCAAGTGTGGAAAATTGTATATCTATGCGTTGGTGTGAGAAGAATAAAATAGTTGTTAGTGTTGCGCCAGTCCTTGTGTTTCTCCCGTGTATGTGGTTCGTCGAATGTTTTGTGCACATCGTTCATCTGTATCCTCCTGTAAGCTCTGCGGGAAACCAGGAGACTTTCTTCACGTCCTCCTCACATATCCTACCTTCCCACACCCCCCACCCCAACCACGGCCGAGTCATACTGGGAGGCTCTTCTGGCCAGCTCCGCTGCTGCTGACCGGCACCGGATAATTACAGACGTCCTGAAGCGGATAGCCCTCCATAGGCTGTCCTTTGCCCTGTTAGGGCAGCCCCGTAAGGGTTGCCTCGTGCCAATGTTACTAGACTAGGTTCAGTTGACAAACTCTCCGCTGGCTCCATGCTTCCCCTGTGTCTCCACTTCCAGTTTGGCCAACAGGTGGCGGGAGTGTGCTATTGAGACCTAGCTGCGCGTCTGCTAGGCTTGCTAGGCTGTAGTCGGGCGCTCAGTGTGTGTGTGTTTTTTTTTATGTTCAGCCGGATGGAAAGCTTCAAATGCATCACTGCAGCACATCTTAGCCACTGGCACTTCTGTATTTGCTTCAAAACATGTGCTAACCGCCGTAAGTTTTTCAGGGCGAGTCCAAAGTTGCCGGCAACATTCGGCGTTACGAGCTGCGTGCTTCTGCCAACGTTTGGCTGCCTTTCCGCAACCTTGCTTGCTATTTTCCAGCATGCCCTGCTTTTCAAAGGTTATAACTGACGTTGTTTGAACAAAACAATCCTTCTGCATCTGTAATATTCATAAAAACGATTCATGCCGCAATCTATGTGTGATGCAACAAACGGCAGCGACTTCCGTGTCCGTGAGCACCCCTTTTCAATGCAGATATGCAAATGCTGCCTCATGCTATCTCGGCAATGTAATTATGGTCACTGCCAAAAATAGCTATTTTAGCATGCACTAGAAAGTAACGGGACGATATGGCTTTCCTCAGCAGTTTATTCGGAGGCATTCCGAAGTGAATTTCACTTCTGTCTGTTGGTGCTAAGGAATAGCAGCTCAGGCAAGGTACATTTTCACTGGGTGTTCCTTACAGCAGTTTAGCACGCTTCCTGGCAACTTTAACTTGTACTTTTGAGTCTTTGTGTTGCCGTAGAAACTTTGCATAAAAATGCATTCGTGTAACGAGATAAAAATTAATAATACGCGCACAGAGCTCTTCAGAATGGATGCAACATCCAGCCTGTACAAGGCTGCTGCCCTTGAATCGACAAGTCTTCCACGATAGACCAAAACAAGACTCGAAACACTATGTTAGATTTTGTCCTTTTGATTATAGTGCTCTCAATTCTTGTAAGAAGCGACGTGAAGGCTTTTGATGACAGCTGGACGGCACCCGGAACAAAGGAACGCATCTCGGTCAAAATAGCTGCGGGCGGTACGTCATCTGTAGCAAGGAGAGTATTGCAGCAGTCCTGGCAGCTCGAGAACTTCGCTGCTTTCTTTACCACGTATCCAGCGAGGTAGTATAAAGCTGCATCAGTTGAACTGGGCCGGCCATAATTGTGCTGGTTTGAATCCTTTTCTGGCAGTTTCTCTAAGACAATGTTGTGAAGGAGCTGTCCGGGCCTGTCTTCTTGTTCTTTCTTTTGCTTGAGAACTTCAAAGGTCTTCGAACTTGGGCTCACTTTTACTATGACAGGAACAGGATCTGCATTGAAAGTGCAATTTCCTTTCGTCGCCACCTTTAAAGGAGTGTGGAGGCTCAATAGGCGGAATATTTGGCCGAAATGTCCTATCGTACGGTGATCTTCATCACCGCCAAATGACCTCATGACTCCAAAAAAGCGCTGAAAGAGAGAAAAACAACAACAAACAAACATGTAAAGTGGAAAATAAAAAGCTGCAAACTATGTCAAAATGGATCCTAAAAAATACTTCCAATGGGTCCTGGCTGAGTTTTGCAGTGAGCACGTATCTCACGTCCTCGTCAAGCAGCAGGAAGATTATGTCCAGCACCGTCATCAGTGTTACTCCGATGGATTTTGTTCTCTCACTGCTGTTCTTTTCAGTCACGTTCAGCATGATGAGGAAGTCTGTATATCTGTATATAGTCTATATATAGTCTGTATATATCTGGCTCACAATATACTATGATAAGCCGCACTAAGCACAAGAACGCCTGTTACTTTGATTTTCGGCGAGTTCTTGCGAATGCCTAGAGCAGAGTGCCTGGCATTGAGAACATCAAGCAGTTCATTCACCTCCATCTTGAATTTTTCTGTTCTTTCACTGGCCTCGAAGCCTGGTTTACGCTGGTCCCTGTAAAACCTGAGCCCAGTGGCGACACTCCTGCTGAATAACTGGAAAAAAGTCAAGTATTTGCATTTATAAACATTTTATCACGACAAAACCAAAAATAATGCCAAAACCGCCAAAGCAGAGTGCCAACTAGAGGTATGCCTCTGGGAGATACCTGTGTTGCCAGTCTAACGTTCATTTTCTCCAGCTTGCTTGGCTCGACGTGAGAGGGCGTGAGCTTTTGGACGACCTTGAGGTGGTTCTCCTTTGTAGCATCGTACAGGCTCTCGTAGTGTTTAAAATTGATGCAGTTACTTCCAGCCTAGTAAAAAACCAACAGACAAAAAGGCACCTTTTAGAATAATTCATCGGACAACTGTTAGTGCAGTAATGTTTCAATTACCTTTGCATATGTGTGCGTTGGGAGATGGTTCCTGATGCACTTAATGATGTGTGGTACATCACACAAGAAAGGAAGAAAGCATCCATCTTCAAGCGTAGGATGCGGAATCTTGGTCACAACCTGGTGCAACTTCCGGGATATTCTAAGATGTGTCCACGTCAATCAGTTGTTACCCGCACCATCACTGATAACAGCCAGAACTGAGGCACTGTGACGCTCAAGCTGCAACACTGATTTTGTGACAATCATGGCCAGTGTAACTCCACGAGCCATACCTCTAGTGGTGAAACTTGCAATGGGCTGAACCCAATTGTGAAATAGAGGGACAAACATCAGTACAAGAGCATGATCGGCCAAGGCAGCTTTGCTTTGCTCTCCTGTGTTTTCAAACTCTTCAAAGCCATCAAATTTGTATGTTCACTTATTGAAGTCAGTTCCCTCTCTCAGTTTGATTTCATCAAGCACGAGTGTGCCATACTTTTCAGCATCACGCTTGCTTGCAAAGAATGCCTCGAGCGCTTGCAGGATAACATGGTTGTAACTGTACTTGCATGGTACACCTGAAAGTACCTACTATTTAAGGCGACTGCAAGTCGGTGTGGGAAGCAAGCTAATTTTTCGTATCACATTGTATGCTTTGGGGCTTGAAATGTGAAGAAGAATACAGTTCAGCACCCAGCTCCTTGTGTAGCGTACACCTTGTGGGCCCTTTGCTTTTATTTGCTTCAAGGACATCTTAAATGCTAGCTGTTGGAGAGGTGGAAACAATGTTAGATGCATACTAATTGATATGGATCTTTCACTTGTCAGCTGCTCTTTTAGATCAGCCATATTCTTCATGAATGATACTCTAGCAGCTGCTGCCCTGATGGCATTCTTTTGAAGATTTTTCACCTTTCTCTGTCTGCACATGTGCCTTTTTTGCCTTTGAGATGTTTTTTTCAAGAGCTGGTTCTCTTCAGTGCGGCAGAATGAGCATGTTTGCGGCTTAGAGTGCCTGGCATCTGTGTGAAATACAGTTGCTGCTTTGCACATCGTATCCAGAGCATGCGTAATGATTGTAATTGATTAACTGGTCACTAAGATCTTGCACAGTGTTAATGCTCACGCTCAGCACAGCCTTTGCCTTGCAGCCTCTCCAGCTTGCTGTTGCCACTCTGTCGCTGCCCACAACAGCACACTTCTTGATTTGCAGTGCCTTGTTTTCAGACTTCAATGTGAAAAATGTGGCAAATTTACCACTGCTGTTGTCCACAGTAACCCGATCCCACAATGGCGGTAGCTGTATGCCTTCCATTTCAGTAAAGATGGAGTAGAGTAAAGGTGGAGGTCAAGTAGAAATCTACTCCACCTTGGGGTATTACCCTAAACATTTGACCTACCTCTTCCCATATTCAGGATAAACGACTCGGCAAAGATGAGTTCGTGAACTGTAACTACTGTCCAAGTTTGTGCGACAGCAATATCCGAGAACAGTTTGAATTCAAAACCACATGAGCACAATGCGCCGACCCATTAAGAATGCCAGCCCTGAAATTTATTTATTTATTTACTTATTACATAATACCAATCCTTTTCAGGATTAAGGTGGGAGTGGAGTCACTCTATGCATAGTGACAAAATATCAAGAGAAATTGATAAAAACAAATCCATAAACAAAATATGCTTGCTAGGTGCTACACAAATGATCATAAAGCAGACACGAAAACTCATCATGGGGTACCATAGACACCACGTCAGGAGGTAGCTGATTTCAGTCGTGTGTGGTCAGTGGAAAAGAGGGAATATTTCAAGCAATAAGCAGCATTGAATTTTTTGACATTTCGAGCGTGTTTATTATGAGTTATGCGAGATGTGTGCTCCTTGATGTAACTTTGCTTATCAATCCCAACAGTTTCATTCATAATGTTATAAAAAATACCCAGACGCTAATGCTTCCGTTGAACAGAAAGTAGTGACAAATTGGCTCTACTGTGCAAAGGAGCGACTGGATCTTTCCTTTAGAAACTGGAAAATATAAAACGTAATGCAGGTCTCCAAGTATGCTATAATTCCTGCACTAAAACTTTGCTTTTCGGATCCCACACCTTTCATGCGCACTCCAGCAATGGGCGCACCAACATTTTATATGCAGTTATTTTGTGTCACTTGAGGCAAACTTTTGTGTTTTCCTGAGGTAGCCTAACTTCTTATTAGCTTTATGAACAATGGACATGATGTGTTGCCTCCAGTTAAGGTTTCCTTGTATGGAATACCCATACTCTAGCGGTTGATGTTTGTGTGATATAGTCATGCATGTTGATTTATTGGGGTATAATGACATTTGCCACAATTTTCACTAGTCATTTATTTTATCCAAGTACTCATTTAGTCTAATTTGGTCATCTACTGTCTGAATCCTAGTGTAAATGATGCAGTCGTCTGCAAACAATCTTAATTTAATCGACCTGCCCATCACAAGATCGTTTATGTACTACACAAACAATGAAGGTCCAAGTACCGGACCCTGCGGTACCCTTGATCTTACTTTGCATCTGCTGGACATAGTTCCTTCGATGAATACAAACTGTCGGCGGTCACTCAAGAAGCTCTCAATCCATTTTATCACTGAATCATTTTTAAGAACGTGCCTCATTTTCGAGATAAGTTTTCTATGGTTTAATTTGCCGAAGGCCTTCATAAAATCGAGAATAATGCCTATCTGTCCCTTGCGATCAGTAATCTCACAAAAGCCATGCGTTACTTCCACTAATTATGTTACTGTTGATAGGCCCTGTGTTGATAGGCCCTGTGCTCTGTTTTATGCTTAATTTAATTTTGTTAAAATTAACAATGTTGCTGTACACATTTACGGCTGTGTGGGTATTGGCAACGAGTGCGAACAAGTTCTGAAAAATCGAGCAGTCACTCGCGACACGTCAAAAATTTCAGGCGCCCTTATACATTGGATTTAATAGGCCATGTCGCAGTGCCTTGAAAAAGTCAGTCAAGCATGCCCAAAAAATCCTCAGTCCTAATTTTTGGTTCACAACTGTATGTGATGGCCGATTTATGAATGGACGCTTCATTGGGCCAGTCCTTGTGTTTCTCTCGTGTATGTTGTTCGTTGAATGTTTTGCGCACATCGTTCATCTGTATTACAGTAGACCTCAGCTACATTGCTTCCTTTTTGGGGGAAGCGCAGGTGTTCAAGCCCGTCATCCAGGGGGTGATGGAGTTCTTCCAGCCCAACTGCATAGTGCTTCAGTGCGGCGCCGACTCGCTGGCGGGTGACCGGCTGGGCTGCTTCAACCTGAGCATCCGCGGCCATGGCGAGTGCGTCAAATTCATTCGCGAGCTGGGGTTGCCCACGCTGGTGCTGGGCGGTGGGGGCTACACGGTGCGCAACGTGGCCCGTGCCTGGACCTATGAGACGGCCCTGCTTCTTGATGAGCCAGTCAGCTCCGAGATCCCCTACAATGAGTACTTTGAGTACTTTGCCCCCGACTTCACCCTGCACCCCGAGGTGGTCACTCGGCAGGTGGGTGTCTCTACAGCGCTTGATGGGGGTACTAGCACCTGCCGACAGGGCAGGAGCACGGAGACTAGTGGAAAGGCTTGAACTTAAACTGAGGATGGAAAGCAAAATGATGGTGTAACATTAAGAGATAGGAAGTGAGAACAGCCGGTCAACTTCTACAATGAGTATTTCAGTACTTTGCCCCCGACTTCACCCTACACCCCGAGGTGGTCACTCGGCAAGTGGGTGTCTCTACAGTGCTTGATGGGGTACTGGCACCTGCCGACAGGGCAGGAGCACGGAGACTAGTGGAAAGGCTTGAACTTAAACTGAGGATGGAAAGCAAAATGATGGTGTAACATTAAGAGATAAGAAGTGAGAACAGCCGGTCAACTTCAAGATCCTCTACAATGAGTATTTCAGTACTTTGCCCCCGACTTCACCCTGCACCCTGGGGTGGTCACTCGGCAGCGCTTGAGTGACGCCACCGATGTCGCAAAGAGGCAAATAGCGTGGTGGCGCTGCATGCATCTTCACTGTAGGGTGCACACTTCTGCGTGCACACTTCACTGGTAAACGAGCGCCGCTTTCAGGCTGTCTGATGTGGCTTGGGCCTCCAGATAATGCAGAGATTGTTGCAGTATTCTAACGGTCATCACTACAATTCCAAAGTGCCATTTGAATGGGCGGTTGCGCGCTCTCAAGTCCCATCTTTATGAAAAGGTTTGCCACAGTGGCAGCACTGCATAGACTTTTGCTCTTGTTGATTGCGTGTTGTCTTGTTCGCATTCTCTCGCGCAGAATATTAGATTGTGTTTACAACATATTGCACACAAGATGGGCTAAGCAGTTTTTTTTAATCAGTACTTTGTGAAAGAAGCTCTTCCGTTTGAGGAAATAAGCACGACGGACCAGCCATTTGAGACAACGCCACCTTGGTTGCAGTTATCATTTGCAAGAGATCTACTGCTATTCAGAAAGATCTTGACAGAACTAATGTGGCTCTGCCATAGTTATGCTCAATCATTTTATTTCAGTGATTTCATCCAACTCGCTGTTGAACTTGTGAGCACCATATCAGCCTTGCCCATTCATGTTTTTATGGGTTCCTTGAGCTCTATTTTTTATGTGTAAAATTAAAGTCTTGCTATCAGGTAAAGCATTACTTTGCAATGCGCACTGCACAGCAATGTGCGATACAATTTACCGTATAGAGTAGGTTCTGGGCCGCGCTTGTCTAAGGGCGGTTTCCTGACGCCTGAAAAATTTGAAGAAATAATAATGGCAAAAGGTAGCTACATTATTCCTGGTGTGTATAATATTCTTTAACTGACACATTCTGCAGCACGGTACCAACAACGGGATAACCTAGCCTTTGGGTAAAATGAAGGTACCATTGAATTACACAAAGCTTTCAACTGCAAAGCTGGTGGAAAAGCAGGTGAGGTGACAACCGCATCGCACAGAGGGCAGAGAGTTCCGCATGCTAAGTGCATTTCTGAACCGTAAGCCAAACCATCATTATTTATGAGTGCCACATCACATCGCTTTGTTCAAATGTGCCAGCCTCGATTTAGGTTTGTGATGTCTGCCAATGAAATAATCTATCATTCAGTTTTATTACGGGCGGGCAGCTGCCCGTATCATCCAGGCTTTCAGCCAGTTTTATTACAGGTGGCTGCAGCAGCCTGTTATATCATCCAGGTTTTTAATGTGTGGTCTCTATAACGGGCCTAAGAGACCCACGCTAAATAGTCATAAAATATGGGTCGCCACTAACGGCGTACGGATTGTTTGGGTCCCACTCTAAAACCAAGATCGCTGATTCAGACTCCTCCAAAACACGCTGTACAGGATGCAATGCACACACATACACACACGCAGGCACGGATGGTGAAATGTTAAAACAGATTGTCGTGTACCCTACTAAGAGATAGTATGACAGCTCAAACATAACAGCTGTCACCATACTTGAAGAAAAGCAGAAAGTACACAGGAAGAATGTGCACAGAGAACATGCAGACAGATGCAAAACAGACCGATGGGAACCCACAGTGCAAGGCACAACGCTGAACCCTACAGTGAAGTCAACAATGACGACACCTCGTGGTGCCACCGCGAAGCATCAGTGTCGACATTTGCGGCTTCACCACTCCTCATGGAGTCGCCGCAGAGCGAGCTCACTACCTCATTCTAGTCCACTTTAATACTAGTACTCGCCTACAGAGCAGGACTGCAGAGGCTAGCGGAAAGGCTTGAACTTAAATTGAGGATGCACAGCAAAATTGATGGGTGCAACATTAAGAGACAGGCAACAAGAACAGCCGATCATCTTGGAGATCCACTTCAATGAATACTTTGCCCCCGACTTCACCCCCCCCCCCCCCACTTGAGGGTGGTCATTTGGCGATTGGGTCTGAAAGGTAACTACTAATAAGCTCATAAAGGTAAATACAGTAGTATACCAATGTACAATATCTGAACAGGGTATAAAAATATTAAAAATGGGTTTAGTTTTACTGGCCACCCAGAGTCTTTGTCGTTCGATGAAGGAAAAAGCAGTCACTGATGATAGTCAAAAAGCAAACACTGTTTAAAACCTGTACGGGTTGCTTGTTCATAATGAGCAGGACAGGTGCAGCGGCGAGTTTATATGCCAGGAATGTGACAATTATTGGATGGAGATGCTTGACATGGGACCTTCATTCTGATTTAGAGTTGCTTGCGTGGTCTGGATGAATAGGGACTCAAGGGGAAGGCGCATTGCCAGGCTCTTTTCTTTGTATAAGATAGAGGCTTTGTCCCAGTTAGTCTAATAGCCAGTGTCGTGTCCGTGGCCCACAAACACACGAGTGTCATGCTGGTCATTATCACATCCTGTTGATGATCCTTTATGTATCTTGAGAATTTTTCGGTCTCGCCGATGTACGGATGATTACAGTGCAGGCAAGGTATTGGGTGGATAACTCCTGGAAAGCCATCATCATAGCCATCATCCGTGTAGATTATGGCTAAATGGGTGAGGTATATTTATAGGCCATGAAGGCAGGAAAAAAAAGCATCAGTATACAGTCACCAACTGTTTATTCGGACCTCACAGGGACCGCAATAAAGTCTGAATGAGCAGGTGTCCGAAAAATAAGATTCACAAAAAAAAGAAACCCTTTATTTTCACGTACTTACTCAGGCTCGGCAATAGGCTTAAAGAAATCGTGAATGTGCTGTTGCACGCTGCTCCGTTTACATGCAGCCAGATCAGCCTGAATCTCAGAGAGTGTCATGTGGTGGCTATAGGCGGCTGAAAGGACAGTCATTGCATGTATAAGGTACGCGTGCGACGGCAGCGGCGCACATGGTGTGTTATCTTCAGACTCCGAGTCATAGTTCAGTGTGGCAGCAGAAACCTGACGAATAATGTTGTCATCGTCGAGTTCCACGGATGTCAGCACAGCACTGTCAGCATCTGAGAAACTGTCAAACGAGACAGTGTCCGGAATTGCAATGCCACCAATTTGCAGGTCTCGAAGAACACTTTTGGCGTCTGTAGGAAGCACATCGGACGGCAACAGATCCTGGGCCGCCACGGGATCCGCTTCATTGGTCACAGCAAGTCCAGCGTACTGAAAGCAGTTCTGTATAGTTACAGAGGTCACTGCCTTCCAGCCATCCACAAGCATGTTTATTGCCAGCCGAAGGCTAACAGCAGCGTACTGTGTGCTGGCGTCGACACAGAGTATCGTGCGGCTCAAGAGGTGCTATAAAAAACGCCCAGATCCAACAGCTGGAGGAATTCCAAGTGGGTGGACTCGAGATCATGGATGTGACATGTGCACCGCAGTTATCAACAAAGAGCAGTACATTCCGGTTCTGGTACTTGAATTTCCTGTCGAGTTTGTGAATGTAGTCGCTGAAGAGCTGCTGCGTGAGCCATGCTTTTGTGTTGGCCTCGTACCACACCGGCAGCGACTTCACTCCCTTGAAATGTCTTGGGCTTTTGGATTTTTCAGTGACAAGAAGCAGAAGCTTGTCTGACCCCGGCATGGTGCAGCCTACCGTTATCATAACGCTCTCTTTACTATGCTTCCTGCCGTGGCCAGGCAAAGCAAGGGTCCTTTCGGGCAGCGTTTTTATAAAAGAGAGCTGTTTCGTCGCAGTTGAACAGATCATCTGGCAAAAACTGGCACAACAACGACTCCAGAGTGCCGGAGCGATAATTTGCAACAAGGGTCCAGTCGACGCCGCCACTCTCGCCACACATGCTCTTGAAAGCGAGGTCAAATATCTTCTTGAAATTGGGGAGCCACCCATCACTGAACACGAATGCCTTAATGTTCATCCGGAGAGTGAGTGTCTCTGCCTTCTGCTTCAGAAGGTCTCCAGATACAGGAATCTGCTTTGCGACCGTAGCGCACAACCACATGTGGAGGGCTTCTTTGAGCTCCAGGTTGCTGACAAGAAATTTCGTCTTGTTTTGCATGTAATCCGAGACTGCCTGCTTCGAAACATTAAGTTCCCGGGCAACTGTGCTCTGTTCCTACTCTGTAGCTTAGAGTCACTGTACGCTTTGGCTGCATTGCCAAGAAAAGTATAGTTAGGTGCGCAGAGCGAGTGCTGTGCCAGACAAGAAACGGGTTCACAAGGAGAACCAGGTGAAACTTGGCCGCAAGCCCTGCTTGCATGATGCCAAAAGCTTCTTGAGGCAAAGACAACTGTAAATATGCAGTAAAGCACGGCTGAAAAAACATCCCCGCCCTAATGCTAGCGCTTCGTCTACGGGTCTGTTGGAAGTTACCTCACACTAGTTCCATGACTTGGGCAGTTTTTGTGGCAAGAAGAACCCATTGATCACTTTGTGGACCTACGTCTCTGTGCAGGAGAACGCCAACAGCAAGCAGTACCTGGAGGCCATCGTGCGTGCTGTGGCCGAGAACCTCAAGTGCCTAGTGCACGCGCCCAGCGTACAGATGCATCACGTGCCGCCGGACATGCTGCCCTGCTCACGCAAGCCGCCGGCGTCGCCCGCTGCTGCTGCGGATGGAGCGACTAGCACGCCACCCGCGGACGCTGCAGCAGCTATGAGCGGAGCTGCCAGCCCGAGTGGCAGCACTGGCACGCCGGCCTCATCGGGCAACACAACGCCGCTGGCTGTCGAGGCCTGACGGCGCTTGCTGGGCGGGCTTCCACCGCGTGACTCTTTTCTTCGCGTGTTCTTTTTGTCTCGACGAGTGGCTGTTGGGAAGAGAGAGAAAGAAGAGCGAATAAATGGCAGACCAGTGGGGACATGCTGCTCATTTCTCTGTCGGTGGGCCACCACAGGTAAGGAATCACGGGTTGCAAAGCCTCGGTACTGACATAGGGCACGAACTCGCAATAGCTGATAACACCAGCGAAATGTTTATAATTCTCACAATGTCAAAATGTAAGCTCGTAAAGTGTACTACACCATATTTACACGGCTGTAAGTCGACCTATTTTTCAATATTTCAAAATCTGAAGTGGGGAGTCGACTTAAAATCGAAACCAAAGCATGGCAGCATAAATAAAGGCGAGACACGAAATGTCAGGCATGCTACAGCGTGCTTGCATTTCTGCTGCGTGGCTCCGTCCCATCGCTCTTGGTGCTGGCCTTGAGCAGCTGCTATGTTAACTTGCAGAGCAGAGCCAGCATCCCCACCTTGCACGAGGCCGCCGATATTCGCTGTTGATAAGCAGCAAACAGGCACCAGCCTGCTCCCCACATGTGACCGCAGATTGCGTCTGCTGATTACTGGCGGTGGCCCGATAACATATTCCTGTTCTACTCCTAATAGGTATTGCCCTAGCCTTTCTTTGTTTACTTTCAACCGCGCACTCAGCGTTAAAGGGAGCGTCGATAGTTGATGGAATTGCTGCTGTTTCAATCGTGGTGGCACCGCCACTCGGAACCGCAGCGGCGCCGGGGAGTGCCAGTAGCCGACTACTATGCATTTGACTACTGCCGGCCGTGCTTCACAAGTTTTTAATTTCCATACGTCGTCATTTCTGCTCTGGGTCCGAAGAAACGAACTGCGCGCCGGGCCGCAAATTCGGCGTTCGCAACGGGTGATGCAGGTGTGGCAGCTGCAGCGAGGAAAAATTTTCAGCTGTTCCAGGCAATGTCGTGATATGGCTGTTTGCGAAATGCGGGATTTCGCTGCACGACGATGTTAGAATGACGAGCTGTGGGGCCGGAGCAGCGATCACGACAGTAGCGCAAGTGTAGACGAGTAGTCCAGTGACTAATACATTTTCGTTTTGGAATGTGCCCACGGGCGCTCCAGCGCGCGGCAGCCGATAGTGGCTGGCGATAAACGGAGGCCGCAGGATAGTGCTATCGCGTTCTGTTAAAGGCCAGGCATAGGCAGCCTTCAAGTTTTTTGTTCAGAAATGTGGATGGGGGGGGGGGGGGGGGGGGGGGGGTCGGCGTACATTAGAGTCGACTTAGAATCGTGTGAATACGTATTTCAAACACTAAAAATTTTTTAATATTTACTCTGAAAAGTGTGTCTGTTAAAAACCAAAAGTTTGTTTCGACGGCTATAGTCAGATACAACTTGAGCCTGCAGTGAAGCTCCGCCCACATTTAGGACTGGCACACAAAATTCCTCCAGGACAAAAAAGTAGTCTGTTAAAACTTGTCACCTAAACAAGAAACTAACCATGAGAAAAAAAGTTATGAGCTCTAGAATTTTGGCACCTGGTTTGCAATAAAGTCAAAGATTACAAAGCTGATTTCGTTTACTTTTGTGACAGGCTCGCGGAGTAATACAGTACGCCGCGGACCGTGGCCTAGTGTTAACTGCTGTTTTTTAAGTTGCATCCCACTGTAGCTATATTTGGTGACATGAAAAAGCCCTCTCCGACTGTGGACAAATATTACCTAGAGAGAAAGCTGGCGGCACTGTTTATGTGAGGTTTTTAGAACGGCACTTATTCCACCGTGGGAATGGCGGGAAGATGAGGTATCTTACTTGGTTTGGCTAGTTTTAGCCCTGAAACAGGACTATGACTGGTTGAGTACAAATCTTTGCAAGAAAGAAATTTGCAGGGAAATATCTTTAGTGAGCATAGAAAGAGTAAACTTTTATTTCTGTAAAAGGCCGATGCTGGAGTCTTCAGAGAACAGTCCTTTGTCCAGGACCGCTGTGGCTTGGGTGACCAGCTTACGCTGAGAAAGTCCGAGCTGGGCAACTGCGCCTCCCACTGCTCCCGATTTGTTTTGCATATGGGATCAATAGCAATTATTCCAGGGCATTCCCACGTAGCATGATATAAAGTCTGTGTTTGGTTACATCAATGACACAAATCTCTAAACGCGTTCGGTTAAATTTTGGCATATATTGCCATCAGGTGACCTTAAGTAGCACCAAAAGACAAGGAGGTCGAGATTTTGCTCACGCGCCCTGGGAGCTTTTATGGGAACGCTGCCAATTTTTGGGCGATCGCCCAGTGTGGGTATGTACCATCTTTTGAAAGGCTAGCAACAGCAGTAAATGCTGCAGTGAACGGTGTCTCGGTGTTTTGTGCTGTGAAATAGTTTAGGTGCAGTGCGCTGGTGCTTGTGCTGTCCTATGCAAAGTCCTTCCACGGCACTCATCTTGACGACGTGGAAGACGGGCTCGTTTAGTCTGAAAGCGTCGCTTCGTTCAATCAGTGGGACGCCGCCACGAAGCTGAGGAACGGCTTTTGTAGCGAGAGCTATATTACTGCAGCCGCTTCGCCTGTTCAGCATGGTCGCACTTTCGCTGTGGTTGCACCTCGGCCGTGGTTGCACCGCTTGGTGTGCCATCTGGCATGACGTCACTTCACCGTTGCGCTCGTCATGGAGCAGACGCCGCTTGCCTCGCCAGTTGTGCGCATGCGTAGTAGAGGGAGAAGGGCTACATTACGGCAGCCGCTTCGCCTCTTCAAAATGGGATACAAAAAGATTTGGCTCTTTCTCCGCCACCTGCTCGACCCAACACACACAAAATCCACACAACGCGACCTACTCATGAGACTAATTCACCAGTATCAGGGTTCAGACGCAAAGCTACTCGCCAAACTGCAAAAACGCTACCTGAACACGTCACATACAGACCCCCTACCCGCATATGAGGGCCTCACCATTGAGACCCTAGATGGAGACATAGTAGATGCCGATATCTGGTTTGCTCTGGGTCAGCTCCGTACCACCTCCGCGGTGGGACCGGACGGAGTGTCGAACAAGACGCTCGGAAACCTAGACCCCAAGTCTGTCGCGGATCTGACAGACCTAATGAACACCTACTTGAGGGCAGGCGAGATCCCACAGGAATGGAGGCATGCACGGGTGACCTTCATCCCCAAATCGGGAAAAAAACTCGATCGAGAATCGGCGGCCCATCTGGAGGCCTCAAGTCTCGGATCGGAAAACTCATAAAGTATGTCATCTTTACCGATTGCAAAATTGCGCGGAAGACCGCGACCTACTTCCTCCTAAAATTATTGGCTTTAGGGCAGCTTGTCCACGCAGGACGTGATGCTCCAGCTTATGAAGGACGTGCTGGACCCTCCACGCGGGACCGGGACGAAGGCAGTGCTCGGGCTAGACCTGAACAAGGCCTTCGACAATGTCTCGCATGAGGCCATCCTCACGTACCTCTCTAAAGTAGACCCGGGAGAACGGACAATCAATTACGTACGTCTGATCATTCCTATCCGAGCGCACCGCAGAGCTTGCATTACGTGGCCTGCTAAAAAAAGAAACTGCTAAAAGAAAAACAAGAGCTTCTGTTACGTTGTATCACACCAGGTGACCAAAAGAATAGGAAGTTTGAAGGTATGCCATATGTACACAAGCTCTCCCACAACTTGAAGAGAGTGGCAGCAAAATTTGGGGTTGACGTCGTGTTTTCTACGCCCCTCAAGCTGGCAATGCTATGTGCTTTAGCAGATCGAGAGAGGGAAAGAGAACCAGGTTGTGGCACAAAACATAGAAAACCGTACGTCTCATGCGCAGCAGATATTGTTTATGAGTTCCCTCTCCGATGTGGGTCTGTGTACGTTGGGCAGACGGGCAGGTGTCTAAACGTGAGGCTGGGTGAACATGCCTCTTCACTTCGCCAACAAACTGGAGAACACGTACCAGTGCATTGCAAGAAGTGCAATGGTTGTTTTCCCCTGCTTAATAGTACTAAGATTGTAGGGCGTGGTAAAACCCAATTGGCTAGGGAAATCTTGGAAGCCCAGGAAATTTCGAAATGTAGTGAAGGTACGTACATTAGTACCCCATCTGTGTATCTGATGGAGAAGGAATTGAAGTTTTTAAAACGCACGAGTTTTCTTAGCACCTTTTATTATCTATCGCTCTTTCTCTTTTCTCCTTTTTTATCTTTTTCCACACGTTTTAAGATTATCAGTTTGTTTTTACCTTGTTTTATGTTATGCGCATGCGTGTTGTTGCTCTGCGATGGGGTGTGGTTTACTGTCGCATTTCATTCATTTCAGTTGTAAGTGTAGCAATCGTCCTGTCTTCGCCCTTCTACGTCCCGTCCATATGCTACGTTTTCGTTTATAATATCCTTTCTTTCCGCTGTCCCAGCTGAGGTGCTTCAGTATCGATGGCAGATGCCTGGGCTAGCAAAAATCTTTTCCCTCCTTTTTATTATTGTTTCAATAAAAAAACCACTTACTACTACTACTTAATTTAACGTGCACCGGCATCGCACAACACACGGGCGCCTTAGCGTTTTGCGTCCATAAAAACGCAGCCGCCGCGGTCGGGTTAGAACACCCGGGAACTCCGGATGAGTAGCCGAGCGCCCTGACCACTGAACCACCGCGGCGGGTACAAACATCAAAACCACACGATGGATATAATAAGGCGCGTGTGAACAATGGGAACACCGTCCGACGCGTTCCGGTAAACATTACATTCGAAAGGAGTTGACGTCATTCGAAGCCCTCGTGTGAAGTGCAAACCGCATAAATCAATTCAATTTATTTTGCCATCATGACACAAATGATGGCGGGGGCCCTTAGTGAAAGCTGACAGCTCGACAAGGCCATGGGCGCCCACTTTGGCAGCAGTGCAGTAGCCTGGCACGTGGACAAAAATGCAAAGTACTACATCACATGTACATCGCAACACAAGCAAAAGCAACAGAGAGAAATAAGGCTCTTTAGAGTTTATAACAATTATGACACCAACAACGGCGCCTGCAAACAATGCGAAGCATGTTCTTCCCCCCCCCCCGCGTATGTTTCCCAGTAAAGATTACGGTGGTGTTTTCGTGTCGTGTTAGGCAAAAAAAAAAAAAACGTCAGGCTAAAACCTGAATGCAAATAGCATATTTTAAAATCGGGCATACAGCATACAGCTGATGCACTTGTCTCTGGTTTCACTCTTTGTAGAGCCACGTGTGAATTTTCAAGTTATGTCGCAATGGGTAATTGGGTGTCGTTTCAGAGCAATTCGCTGTCCAACCACTTTCACAGCGTGCATTGCAGCCGCATTTTTTTCTCGACTCATTCAAAGAGCGGGTACTGGCAGATTGATGTTGATGAACGGGACCGGGAAAAAGCTGCCTTCACCATTCCCGCTGGCCTATATACAAACCACTTCTATGTCGTCGTCGTCGTGTTTGTTCCGTCCTCGTGTTTTTCCGCGCTGTTTTACCATGGCCTATATGAATTTAAGGTGTTCGGTCTCTGTTGAGCGCCGGCGACGTTTCAGCGAACGATGGATACTGTTCTTGAACAAGACAAGCTGTCGGGCTAGTTGGTGTTGCATTATATTGGTAGACAGCGCTCAGACACACGGACGGAACACAAAGAACTATACGACGACATATGCGCTTAACTGCAACTTAGGCCGTCGCGGTGGTTCAGTGGTTATGGCACTCGGCTGCTGACCCTAAAGACGCGGGTTTGGTCCCGGCCGCAGCGGTCGCATTTCGACGGAGGCGAAATGCTAGAGACCCATGTACTGCGCGATGTCAGTGCACGTTAAAGAACCCCGGGTGGTCGAAATTTCCGGAGCCCTTCACTACGGCGTCCCTCGTAGAGCTGAGTCGCTTTGGGACGTTAAACCCAGATGACCACATTTCAAATGCGGCACTTGTTGGATAGCTCTTCGGGCCAAGAGTCCTAATTGCCGAGCAAACAATGAGGCTTGTGAAACGAACATTAATACATTTAGAGCATGTCATGCTCGTACATCAACCAAGAAGCTAAACAACGCAATCAGCTGCGAAGAGTGCTTAACAAGTTGAGCCGGCCAGGATCTTCTCTGAATGCCACTGTTGTGCCACTTCAAGTGGCGGGCCTTATTGCCGACACATTGCAGTTTTCGGGCAAGCATGCAGGCTGCATAAAATATCATAGTGTCAATGGCTGCTTCGTTAAGCTACCGAGAACACTATTGCTGAAATAAATGAAGGAAGCGGAAAAAAGAGCAAGCTGCAGTACTACTTCCAGTTCGGGGTTCATTCCTCTGTCGAGGGGATTTTCTTTGCTTTTTGGCGGGTCAGGGGAAGAAAACTTGGAACTGCATTGTACTCCAGCTTTTTCCCCCAGTTCTTGTAACATGAACAGCTCATTATTGATCTTCAGTGAAATGTATCTATAACGTTTAGCAAGAAGTATACATCAGTCAGGCAGAATGAATAAAACGTCTTGCAAAAATGATAAGTGCCTAATAAGTTACAATGCTAAGGATGCACAGCCTGCAGAATATTTCATGCATTATATTGATACGTGCCACTGTGCAAGAAGAAGAAGTGCCTGCATCCGTGGAGAAAGAAGATGTTTCTCTCCCGCTCGCGCGCTCGGACCACTTAGGGACCGCCACAGTTTTACGTCTCGTCTCCGTAGGTTCTCCTTCGAATTGCTCGTAACATTTGGTGGAGGTGCTGGGTGACGCTTCCCGACTACCGCCCAGCATCACAACGGACCTCACACATGTCCACCAGCGACCCAGCCGCCGTATCCGCGGAGAGTCGCCTGAATTTGGGCCCCTTCCCCCACCCAAAAGAACGACGCAGCCTCGGCCACCGAGTCTGACATGCCCACTGACACCGGGTCCCCGGCGCCGACCAAGCCTAGCCCGGTGAGTCCAACTGCCATGGCCCCTGACCCCTGGCTCCTGACGCCGATCCTTTGCCACCCACCGCGAACACCGCCATCTTTTCACGGTGACGTTTTCGAAGACGCTGAGGATTGGCTGGAAACCGACCGGGTCGCCCGCTACAACGGTTGGAGCGACGAGCGCAAGCTCCACAACGTATATTTTGCTCTGGAAGAATATGCCCGGACGTGGTTTGAAAACCACGAGACTACCCTTCCCACCTGGGAGACGTTTTGCCAGAATCTCCTGGCTACATTCCCCAACTTTGACCGCCGGGAGAAGGCTGAAGCTGCTCTGCACTCCCGAAACCAGCGCACGAATGAAAATGTGCGCATGCACATCGAGGACATGGCCCGTATATTCAAGCGTGCCGATCCCAGCATGACTGAGGAGAAGAAGCTTCGCCATCTGATGCGAGGGGTTAAGCAGGAGCTCTTCGCCGGCCTCGTACGCAGCCCACCCCGCACTGTAGCGGAATTTCTCATCGAGGCGACCACCATGGAGACGACGCTCCAACAACGGGCCCGCCAGTACAATCGGGACATCAACAGCATTGTGCCCGAAACCTTTTCGTCGTGCCTCGGCGGCAGTACAGACACATTGCGCGAACTGATTCGGTCAGTTGTCCGGGAGGAACTCCAACGGTTCCGTCTGCCCCAGGTTGCGCCTGGGCCCCTGGCAGCGCTGACAGAAGTCGTCAGGGACGAAGTGCGGCAGGTTGCGCAGGCGCCTCCTGTTCCCGAAGCGCCACCCCAGTTCGATGCCCGACCCACATATGCATCCGTTGTACGTCGCTCGGCTGGCTACGGTCCCGCTACTCCGACACCTGCCATGAGCAGCATTGACACGTGTCACGCAACCGCAACTGGCTCCGCTGTTCCCTCCACGTCTGCTGTCAATAGCACCACCCCATATTATGCAACTGCCCCTGCTACAGCTCAGCCACGTCCTCGGAAGTCAGATTTGTGGCGTACACCGGACCGTAGGCCTCTGTTCTATCACTGTGGAGAGCCCGGTCATCTCTACCGAGCCTGTTCGTACCGCCAAATGGGTCTTCGCGGTTTCCGTCCTGACGCACCTTGTCCTCAGTGAACGACCGCCTGAGATTGCGGAGCATCTCCGGGCGCGCCAGAACCGTGTTTACTCTGGAAGGCGGGAGTCCCGTTCGCCTTCGCCTCTCCGCTATCGTGCGTCTAGCCCCGGCCGCCAGAGTAGTTCCGCTGGCCATCGCTCGCCCAGTCCTTGTCGGGAAAACTAACACCAGCGACCTCTGCAGGCAAAGCCGCTGACGTCGAGATTTGTCAAGATCCTGCATCGCGGAACCATCGAGCCGACGATACCTGGACAGAGAGAGGCAGCGACAGTACCCGATACGCTGCATCCGATTTGCGGGTGACAATTGTTTGATGGCACTGGGGTTACCGCGCTGCTCGATACCGGTGCTGATCATTCCGTTATGAGCCGTGCCTTTGCTGGAGACCTTAAAAAGGTTCTGACACCGTGGACGGGGACCCCCATGCGCACCGCTGGTGGCCACTTAATTTCCCCTGTTGGCAAGTGCACGGCTAGGGTTGGAATTTGTGGGTTCACGTACGTTGGTGAATTTGTCGTGCTCTCTGAGTGTTCCAGACTTGATTCTGGGGATCGACTTCTTCTCCTCAAGTAATATGGCACATACCCACGTGGGGGGGATTGGCCAAAGTATAGAGTAGAATGCCAATGAAGCATTTGCGCGGGGAAGGAAACGTCAGAAGACTGAATCAAGATAAAAAAATTGCAAAAATAAAATGAATTCAAGAGGTATGAGTCATCCGGAATAGAATCAATCTAGCCTTTTTTGGACATGCGAAAGAATTTTGTATATAGCTAACAAGATAATCGATTAGTTGCACTTATGTAATCGTGAAGGTAGCCGCATACACTGCTTAACGGGAATCCCTTGGCGCTCGCACCGAACGATAGAAGAACTGTAAGAGACAGAGGCAGTCCTAGTCTCGAAAGAGGAACCTCCAGATATTGCTTTCTCTGAACCGCGAACCGCCGGCAAGAGAGGAGAAAATGATCGATTGATTCAACTTGCCCACATGATACACAAAGTGAAGGCGTCAGATGGTAAAGTGAAGGCGTCGACGCTCGCATCCCGCATGTTTTTCGTCGCGGGCTCCACGCCTTCACTCTACAATCTGGTGTTCTCTACAAGCGCAACTTTTCCAGCAACAGAGAAGCGTTCCTGCTTGTCGTATACCATCATAGCTGCGGCCAGAGATTTTGAGTGCCTGTCATGATGCACCCTCCGCCGGCCATCTCGGAGTAAGTCGTACACTCGCAAGCATTAAGCAGAGGTATTATTGGCCCAGGTTACTCCCATTAGTGCGGGCCTACGTAAAAACATGCCGCGACTGCCAACGTCTTAAGTCTCCTCCGTTGAAATCGGCCGGATTTCTTCACCCCGTCGAACCACCGAAGACCCCTTTTCACCAAGTGGGCATGGGCCTCCTTGGCCATTTTCCGAAGTCTTCATCTGGGGCCAGATTACGTAACTGTCAATTAGGAAAATTGTCAAAAACTTGTCACAAAGGCTTGTCACAATAAGCCTCGCTCCTATTGGTCGGTCGTGGCCGGCGGCCATATTGCTTTTTTTGCGTCATGGGTGGCTGCAGATGACGTCACGGATGTGGCAGAAGTGATGACGTTGCACACCTAATTATGCAGCCGCTATTTGACAGTTTTTTGTTACAGTTTTGAGGCTGTCAATTTGACCGTTGCCTTTGTGACAGAAAATGGCGACGGTGTAGGCGGCGATACGAGTGAGGCGGCTGCGCCGGCGCGAGCAACGGCGGAGAGCGCACGAAGACACGTTTGATTATGTTTGATTTGCCGGACAGCCTGTTTCGAAGCCTTTTTCGACTGGAGAAGCAGACTGTGGAGTGCTGTGCGACGAACTCGCCGATGAACTGGGAGGTTTGCGTGCGAGTGCGCTGTCGGTGCGGCGGCAGGTGCTATGTGGACTGCGGTTCTTTGCCACGGGCGGCTTTCAGGCTGCCGTTGGTAATGAGGCGTACGTCTGCATCGCACAACTGGCGGTGAGCAAATGCGTACAGTGGGTGTTGGAGGCAATTTGTAAAGTTAGTGCGCAGAAGGGGTGGGTTCCGTCGTCACCTCTGTGACACACCGCTACATATAAGACACGCTTATGCTGGCAAAGCACTTTATTTTTCCCAGCAAACGGCACTTCGTGATCGCCTTCTGTTTCTCAAGGGGAAAGTAACAAACAACCACAGATCACATACTGCAACACATTACCTTTTGGCATTTTTGTAATCGATCGAAAGAGGCGAAAAACACAGACTTCAACAAGTTGCCTTCGTCGATTTCGTACCAAGCGTTTCTTGAAAGTTCGCTCGGTAGTCACGTAGCCTTCACTGCATTCGTTCAAATTTTTCTGTGCACTTAGGTCAACCGCACAGTAGCTCGATTCCAGACGCCGCGCAAAAAAACAATAACACGGCGTGAAACAGCTGCTTTCTTGCAAAGCGGCTTTACGTTTTACCGCCGTCAGGCATCCCCAACGGCAGCAAAAGTTACCCACCAGCCAATTTAATAGCGCAACTTCGAACACTTTTTGTTTTGCTTAATATTTTCAAACTTCAAACACAATTTTCTGGCAAAATAAAATATTAGTTATTTTCATCGTTGCTGATTTCTCATTTCTTTTTACAAACAATAAGCAGACGGTCCCTCGAATGCTCTCGGGGCGCCGCCCTGCTGTAATTGGCTGATTCCTCGTTGCGTCACGTGATGACGTCTCATCGAATCGTCATTTTGACGTCACCGTCCATAACTTGTGACAGAATTTGTCACAGTTGCGTAATCTGGCCCCTGGAAAGCGTTGGATCGTCGTTGCCACCGACCACCTGACACGGTACGCTGAGACCACGTCTCTTGTCAAAGGCACTGCTGCTGAAGGGGCGCAGTTCTTCGTACACATTGTCCTGCGTCATGGAGCCCCCGCCGTTGTTGTTGCTGACCGGGGAACTGCTTTCACTGCCCGCTTAACCCGGTTCGTGATGACTCTGACGCACACCAGCCATCGACGTGCTACGGCCTATCACCCACAGACAAACGGATTGGTAGAGCGACTCAACCGCACTCTAGCCGACATGCTTTCTATGTATGTTGACGTCGAGCATCGAACATGGGATACCATTCTTCCGTACGTAACGTTTGCCTACAACACCGCCCTGCAGGAGACAACCCGACTGACTCCCTTTCAGCTTGTCTTCGGTCGGCAAGTCTCCGTTGGATGCTATGTTGCCCGTTGACCCCTACTGCGACTCTGACGCTGACCTCGACGCAGACACCTGCGTTCAGCGTGCTGAGGAAGCGCAGCAACTGGCACGCCTGCGAATTAACCGCCAACAGGAGACTGACGCCGCTAGGTACAACCTCAGACGCCGCTTCGTCAGTTACGCGCCTGGCGACTTGGTGTGGGCGTGGAAACCTGTTCGTCGCCGCGGCCTTTCTGAAAAGTTGCTGCGCAGATACTTCGGCCCTTACGAAGTAGTGCGCCGCATCAGTGATGTGACGTATGCAGTTACTCCCGTCCAAGCGGCTTGCTCATCGCGCCGGTCGCACCGTACTGAAGTCGTGCACATTGTTCGCATGAAGCCTTACCACGACAGACTCCCTGACTAAACAGCGGTTTACTGCAGCTGTATTTTGCTGATATTTCCCTCCTAGCCGCATCGTGGCGATGCTGCTGAAGAGGGGGCAGTGATACGTGCCACTGTGGAAGAAGAAGGAAAAGCGCCTGCGTCCGTGGAGAAAGAAGATGTTTCTGTCCCGCTCGTGCGCTCGGACCACTTAGGGACCGCCACAGTTTGCGTCTCGTCTCCGGAGGTTCTCCTTCGAATTGCTCGTAACAATATTATAACCATAGTCATATATCGACTGCTTAAGCTTCGTATTCACAGTATATACAAGGATTGCGGCTTCTGTCATCATCACCATCCTGACTATATACGTCCACTGCAGGGCAAATGCCTCTGCTATATCTCTCCAATGAACCCTGACCTTTGCCACCTGCGGCAACGGTGTCCTCGCACACTTCTTAATCTCATCCACCCACCCAACTTTCTGCCGCCCCCTGCTACGCTTGCCTTTCTCTCGGAATCCACTCCGCTACCCTTAAGGACCAGCGGTTATCTTGCCGTGTGTCACATCAATGAAAAAAGTTGCCCCGCAAAAAAATGGGCCTCAGAAAAAAAAATAACGTAGATTAGCTCAGCTAATCCAGGATATACAAAGCGAAAAATGTCGGCGTTCACTGTGTTCATTGGCGTTGGCGTTGACAATGTTCTAGACGGCGATGGCTTTGAGGAAAGGAAAGGCGCATAACTGGCTTCCTGGATATGCGGACGCCTCAATCGTGTTTTGGTACATGTGGCGGTGGTGAGAGAGCGAGATGTGGCCAGAATGCATTAGCGCTGCATGCCGCCTCCCAGGGTGATAGGGAGGGCGCGCGCGCTGTCTATCCAGTGTGCGGAACGCAATCGAAGCAGGCTTTTGCAGTTGAATACCAAGCCACGTATATGGAAGCGGGATTGAGGTCTCCACTGAGCCACGGAATCGGTTTGCGCCTTTCCTTCCGCGAAAATGAACGCCCCTTGCAAAGTTGTCAACGCCAAAGAACTCTATGAACGCCGTCGGCTCACTTGTTTTGTTTGTTTTTTGAGGAAAGGAAATGGAACAGTAACCGTCTTACATATCTCGGTGGACACCCGAACCGCGCCGTAAAGGAAGAGATAAAGGAGGGAGGGAAAGAAGAAAGAGAGCGGGGGAACACCTGTGTCTCAGTGCTACTAGTGACGCATGGGCAGTAGTCACTAGGGAGCGAGATAGAGAGTCGGCGGCGGCCACCTGCGCCTTGCGGGACGTCACTCATGCTCCGACATACGCCGGCTCGCGCGAAGCGTGGTGTTGAAAAGTGTAGTGCAAGCTGAAAATTATAGATCTACAAAAAAACAGAAATTGGCTTTTGGGGAAAGGAAATGGCGCAGTATATCTGTCTCGCATATCGGCGGACACCTGAACCGCGCCGTTAAGGGAAGGGATAAAGGAGGGACTAAGAAAGAATGAAGGAACAAAGAAGTGCCATAGTGGAGGGCTACATTATAAATTCGACCATCCGGGGATATTTATCGTGCACTGACATCGCATAGCACACGGGCGCCTTAGCGTTTCGCCTCCACCGAAACGTGGCCGCCGCGGTCGGGTTCGCACACCAGTAGTCCGGAACAGTAGACGCGCGCCCTATCTGAACAACCGCGGCGGGTAAGCCACTGCTGCGATCCTCTCTCGACTGCAATAGTTGGGATCCTGACTCGACTGCGTCCTCCACGGGCAAAGGGGCTGTCGAAGGCAGACGAACGCATTCTGCGACAGCTACAGACGAACGCCTACAGGTGTCCCGCCATGGCTGCTCGCTGTGACCCGAAAGTTAATCCTTTGTGCCCCCACTGAGACGAGATCTGTTCTCTATTCCACACAGTGTGGGCCTGTCAACAAATTCCCCACTTACCTCCCCACCCCGCAACCACTAAAGAGGCTTGGGAGACCTTCCTCCTCGAGTGCTCGAGTGCGGCGGCACAAGCTGCCCTCGCACTCCGGGCTCGCGAGACGGCGGGATCTTGCGGCATCCCGGACAAGGACGACGACAAAGGTGATGTCGGCATTCACCAACTGCGCCCGCTAATCCTCTGTATTTCCTCAATAAAGGTTTGCTCTCTCTCCCTCTCTCGACCGCGCCAGTTGTGATCCCCTTCAAAGTGGCGATGAGAGGAAACACCTTGTTGATGATGAAATCGGGGTTTCTTGATGATTTGGTGGTTCTAACTCGCAAACATTCACGTTACTCGAGGGAAGGAGAAGGTTAACCATTTATTTCCAACATAAATAAACAAGAAGAAACAAGCAAGGAGAAAACTATTTACAATGTGACCAAACCGTTGATCAGACGAATTCATCCCTGGTTCAACACAGAGCGCTTACTTCTAACCCCTCTGTCCCCGCCCTAAATAACAAACGACCCTCCTCACCAATCAACGGTTAGGGAAAGGAAAATAAGGCTTCCGCCAACTAATCACAGATTGGGGAAAGAATATTGACTAAACAATGGTCGCGGAAAGGAAAGCCAAACATTTGGGAAAGGAGAGGTTGCAACCAAACAAACAGCACTACCATTCCCCACCGCACATTTGTTTCTCTTTCGCACACGTGCATGCGAGACAAACGTTTGCGAAGGAATGATCAGTCAAGGCGTTAGGTTCTTCACAGAACAAGAAATGACAGCGTGCTGTCAAGGGAAGAATTCGCTTCATGGTCACTTGATCGTATCCAGGTGCCTCTCCCGCAAGCCCGAAGCATCGGCAACCCCTTGGCACGGCACACATGTCGACCGCCGTACCTGTCTAAGCTTTGTGGCGACACACTCTGCGCATATTTCCGCGCAGCCTCCGCCTTGTTATCATCCGGCCCAGCGTAGCACGACCACACGCTGGACTGCGTTCCCGATAAAACACAGCGCCAATGGTGCGTCACCCGAGGCATGCGTCACCGACTGCGGCTACAAAAACAGGCTGCCCGGCTGGGAAGAGCACTTCACGCACCACAACTACGTTTTCTGCGCCTTAGCGTCTACAGGGACTTACCTGCTGCGGCAGCGTCTTCGAGCCACCGGGTTCCATCGCCACTTCTGCGACCCCCGCCGCACCACACGACTTGAGTCGGTACGCGCTACACTTTTGTTGGTTTTACCCTTTCCCAAGTGTTAATTCTTTCGTTTCTTTGGCTGAAGATGGCTGAGATTCATTTCATTACCTTTAATGTCAGAGGTTTTCGAGCTCTAGCCAAGCAGCTAGATATTATGCACCTCACTCGCTTAGTAGGTGCAGACTTACTTTTCTTGCAAGAATGCGATTTTCGTACCCCAGCAGAAGTGTCAGCATTTCGTAGGCGATTTCATGTCGACGCTTTTTTCTCGTTGACCACCTCTCGATCATGTGGTGTCGGTGTGGTTTTCATCAAAAACACCTACAGGACGAGCGCACATTGCACTTTCGGTCTCGATGCTCGCGCCATAATTATAGACATATTCTTGGAAAATCGGAAAACTCGTTTCATTAACGTATACGCGCCTGCCAGACGCAGTCAGACGAACGGTTTTTTTAAAAGCAATTGGTACCTATCTAGACCAGAATGTGCCGTGTGTGCTTATCGGCGACTTCAATTGCGTGCTAGATTCTTGGCGAGTTGTACGCGGCCCAGGCTAAGGGGCGTCCATGTACTATGCCAGGGAACTAGGGTGTTTAGTGAGACGCTTTCAGCTCACAGATGCATGGGTTGCTCTTAATGATGAAGACTTTGTGGCCACGTGGAAGCGAGGCTCCTCCGCTAGCCGCCTTGACATAGTTTATCTCCCCCTGCTCTCGTACCACTTCTCCGCGCATGTGGGACTTTAAGCCTTCCGTCCGACGCCCAGGGCATCAGCGACCACGCACCCGTGTCAGTGCGCGTGAACGCGTCACCCGGAAGGTCGGCCGACCAGAGTAGGTGGAGGATGGACCCCGCGCTTCTGCATGATGAAGTTAGTTTGGCCTCCATTCGCCAAGCACTAGCGGAGACCCTCCCAAAGGTTGAAGACCTGTCTCCGGACGGGTGGGACGACCTAAAAACCAATTGGCGCGAGATTCTAGTAAGGGAAGGCAAAGCCAGGTGCGTTAGAATAACTGCCGAACTTAACGACTTGATGCGGCGCATTCGCATCGTTGAGGCCGGAGGCACTCTGACGCTCTTCATGAGCGAGTACCTTTAATCGCAGCGCGTGCGATATTACGGGCTCCTAGCTCGGAGCTCTATTAAATCGCCAGACTCAACAACGTCCCCCCGAGTAGCGGCAGTAGAACTCCGTCGCGCCCGAGAGGGGGAACACGAAAGCGAAGGTCTGTCACGAATCTAAAACGTGGTCTTGCCTGACGGCCGGCACTCCAGTGCCCATTCAGATATAGCTCAAGTTTTCACAGCCCATTACGTTCTCCTCTGAACACGACAGCATAAATGCGAATTTAAGGAGTAGGGCTCTAGAGCTGTGTGGGCGATACACGTCCCCGGAAATAAATGAGGCAGCGCTCTGCGGCCCGGCTAGTAAGGAAGAAGTGCGAGCAGCGCTAGCTCGTATGAGGGCGTCCGCAGCTCCCGGCCCAGACGGAATTCTTGCCGGGTTCTGCTCGGCGTTCCTTGAGATTCTCGGCGAACACTTAACAGCCATAGTCAATTCAGTGCTTCTGGAAGGTGTGAAGCCGTCGTCCTTTTCATTGGGGCACGTAATTCTCATCCCCAAGCCAGGTATGCCCCTCTCGGATCCAGGTTCATGGAGACCAATAAAGTTGATTAACACAGACTACAAAGTGGTCGCTACGGTTTTAACCGACGGTTTGAAGCCGTGCTTAGGCGACGTGGTCAGCCCGCTCCAGAGCTCGTCAGTCTTGGGTGGATCAATCTTCTCTTCACTGGCTCTCACACGCGACCTTTTTGCATACGCTCAGGCAAAAAAAGAAAAAAAACTGAATGGGTGTTTCATCTCCCTCGATCAAAGCAAAGCCTTTGATAGAGTTGAGCACGACTTCTTGTTGACAGTCTTGTCATGTCTGGGCCTTCCGGACAAATTTACTAACATAGTAGGTGCCCTATATTCGGGGCTGTCGAGTCAGCTCGTTTTGAATGGGACGTTTAGCGGGAAGATTTGCGTGACGCGAGGAGTTAGACAGGGTTGTCCCCTCTCGCCCGCTCTCCGTGCTCTCATTGGACCCCCTGCTCCGTGCAGTTGAGGACCACTGAGCTATCCGAGGCTTCCCCCTTCCGGGGCAGGGAAGAGTTTCTGTGTCCGCTTACGCGGGCGACATCTCGCTGTTCTTGCGAGATGCGGACAGTTTCCTTGCCTTATTGAAGGTTTTCAACAAATATGCGGCCTTTTCAGGGGCTCAGTTGAACACCGCGAAGAGCCAAGCACTGAGCTTTGGCACGTTTCAGGAATCGTTGCCTGGGGGTGTCCAGTTGGTCGATGGCGTGCGAGTGCTAGGAATCGTTTTTGAGACAGCAGGTGTAATGAACTAATCACGCGCACAACCTGGACACATTTCTTATTGTGTAAATAGTTTGTACATATTACTTCTCCCCTATCCTCTCTTCCTGTCCCCTCACCTCTTTCTTTTGATTTCTCCATTCTGCCTGCTATCCTTTATTTCAGCTGCCCCAGCTCAGGTGCTTCAGTATCGATGGCAGATGCCGGGGCTAGCAAAAATATTTTCCTTCCTTTTTGCTATCATTTTTAATAAAACCACTACCACCACCACCAGCAGGTGTGTCGCCAAAATCGTGGGACGACGCCATCACTCGAGCGCGACGGGCCATAGACTCGATTGCACACATCGAACTTTCTTTGAGTGCCAAAGCACTGTTCTTTCGTACCTGCGCAGCTGCGTACGCGTGTTTCGTTGCGCGTATTGCTCCGATGCCGCGTCGCGTGGCAGGGAAGCTGAACTCGCTCGCAGGCCAAGTAGTGTGGAAAGGAAAGGCGGCCCCAGTATCACGGCAAGTTTTGTCCGTGGAACGCGACAGAGGAGGTTTGAACCTACCATCCTGGCAGGCAACAGCGCGAGCTTTCGCCACCAAAGCAGTTCTTGACTTGCTGACGCCCCAGGCGTACAGGGGTCGATCACTAGTTGTGTATTGGTTGGGTAGCGGGAGTCGGCTCTTCCTAACGCAGCGACACACGGGACCTCTGGCAGAGCAACCTATGCCATTTTACAAAGTGGCAACTGACTTTTTCCGTTTCTGGCTCCGCCAGTTTCTGGACGCGGATATACGCGAAACACCAGTGGCACGAGTTTGTGCGGCGGTGGCCGTTTTAGAGCTCAGTGCTGACCAGGTAGAAAAAACACCTAGAAAGTGGCGGTCTTTCGTTTCGAGCCCGTTGCCAAAAGAAGTACAAGCCTTCGATTGGCGTCGCCGTTGGCAAGTACTGCCGACGAAAGAGCGTCTCGCAAGATGGGGCGTCGTACCAAATGCGGGCTGCACCAATTGCGGCGCTGTTGAGACACAGCGGCACGCCCTGGAAGACTGCGTCGTAGCACGTACTTTGTGGCTCCTGATCTAGAGGATGTTTAGGGTGCGCCCGCGCCAGCGCAACTCGCGAAGGCGCTCATTCTTTGAGCGCCTCGTGATCACAGTAGTGATGTACATGTACGTGCTTTGGAAGCGACGTAACTTGGCCGAAGTGCGCGGAAGACGGCAACGCGCCATGTTTCTGCTTTTGAGGAGCGTGCTCCTCATTGTGTGGGAATTCCTAGAAGATGAGCTGACAGTAGGCGGCGAAGCGCTGTTCTTGCGGCGCTGGTCGACCCACTTTATTTCCGTACATGGGAACAGAGTCGTGCTCCAAGCCATGCAGTACTAGATAGTATTCGATGCATATGCCCTGAGTTGGTCGTGGTAACGGGCACCACCCCCTTACATATTTATGCCTATATATAGGAACAAGTTTAGTACGCAGATGGTAACTTTACTGTACACAGATTTTTGACCTGTTCGGTACCTGTTTCTTTCTGTTCAAATTGGTGACTGCTTCGCCAATTTTTTTCGCACCTCTTGTTTCGAGATTACCTTATGTGCTATTCCGGTCTAATTATTGTCTGGTGTACTAATAAATTCTCTTTGTGACCACCGCGTCTGAGATGTATGTTGGATTTGGAAAGAGGCCGTGCCATGGTGTTTACTCCACATAGGTTTTTTTGGCCTGTTCGGTACCTGTTTCTTTCTGTCCGAATTGGTGACTGCTTTGATCATTTTTTTTTGCTCCTGTGGTTTCGAGATCACCTTATGTACTATTCATGTCTAAATATTGTCTCGTGTACAAATAAATTCTCTTTGTCAGCGTTGGTATGCTCGTCCGCCGCCGTCGCTAATTGAATAAACAGTTGTTACGTTTTTATGTTGGGATTCGTCCTTCAGCCGAAACGACATCCCACATCTGGTGACACGGACAGCGGACAATAACGCATCCCTATTTACAACCAAGGGCAACAGCTTCAGGAAGTACGGCACGGCCAACTCAATGCTTCCGTGCAGCAGCATCCTGCCGGCTCCGCCGAGGACGTCAGAACCCCGGCGGACGGCATCCCGCACGCTGCCCCGCACGACGTCTGGCGTGTCGCTGTCAAGCTTCCGCCGTTTTGGGCCGACTCGCCCGAGATGTGGTTCGCCCAAGTCGAGGCCCAGTTCTCGCTCGCTCACATCACGCAAGACCGGACCCGCTACGACAACCTCGATGCCCGCTACGACAACGAGGTACGGGATATCCTTCCCATCCCACCAACGGCCAACCTTTACGAACACCTCAAGACTGAACTCATCCGTCGCCTGTCACTCTCGGAAGGCCAGAAGGCGCGACAACTACAGTCCGACAACTACAGGCCGAGCGCAAGCCTTCGCAGCTCCTCCGCCACATGCGTGCTCTCGCGGGCAACATGGAAGTCCATGATTCCTTTCTGCGTACACTGTGGGTTCAACGACTTCAACCGCATGTCCAGGCAATTCTGCAGGCTCAGCTTACGCTAACTCTCAACCAACTTGCCGGGATCGCTGATCGTGTCATCGAGGTCCCTTTGCCGCAGTTGTTGCCCACCGTCGAGGCTGTCGCCGCACCGCAGAACACCACAGAGCTTGCGCGCCGTATCGACGATATCAATCGACAGCTCGATCAGCTCCATTCAACGACGCCTGGATCAACATTTGTCGACGCGCCACCCGCAAAGCCGTGACCGTAACACCACCCCGTTCGCAGCAGCCTGGTGACGACGACCGATGCTACTACCATCGACGCTTCGCGGTCAGAGCAAGACAATGCGACCACCCTGCTCCGCTGGACATAAGGGAAACGCCAACGGCAGATCGTAGACACGGCTGCCAGCTGCCAACCTGGAGGCCGCCTCATCTTCGTCACCAACCAAATTACAAAGCAGCTGTTCCTTGTCGACAGCGGTTCCGACATTTGCTGCTACCCACGAGCCCATCTTCAAGGTACCCGTCCTCCTACGTCTTTTTAGCTCAGCGCCGCAAACCGGTCCACAATCAAGACTTACGGCTCGCTCCGCCTGCACGTCCAGTTTAAAAGCCTACGCCGTGGACGTCATTGGAATTTTGTAATCACCGACGTCATCGAGTCAATCATCGACTGAGACTTTTTGGCGCTCTACAGCCTCCTTCCGGACTGCCGCCGTCTCATCGACCGTCTCATCGGCGCGACAACGGGACATTCTTCCCCAGGACAGCGAACGAGTACCCACCAGCCAAGCATCAAAGTACTCGTTAAAGTACTTGTACAAAGTAATCATTCACTATACCACGCCATCCTCGCCGAATATTCCGGATTGACGCGCCCTAGCGGGTTGCCATGTGATGTGCAGCACACCCCTGTGCACTACATCCGGACCACCCCAGGCCCCCGGTTTTCTGCCGCGCCCGTCGCCTTGCCCCGGACCGCATGCTCATAGCCAAAGCCGAGTTCGAAGCCATGCTCCGTGAGGGAATCGTCTGCCGCTCCGACGGCCCATGGGCCTCGCCACTTCATTTTGTCCCAAAGAAGACCGAAGGCTGGCGTCCCTGTGGGGACTAACGTGCCCTCAACGCTCGCACCATTCCGGACAAGTACCCCGTTCACCACATACAGGACTTCGCCCATCGCATTTATGGCTGCCACGTTTTATCTCCGTGCTAGACTTGGTGAAGGCCTACACGCAGATACCCGTCAATCCGGACAACGTCCCGAAAAATGCAATAATTGCCTCTTCCGGCTTGTTCGAGTTTCCTTTCATGAGCTTTGGCCTGAGGAACACTGCACAAACCTTTCAACGCTTCATCGACGAAGTCGTCCGCGGCCTCGACTTCTGCTTGACGACATATTGGTAAAACACGTTGCGGGGCTAGTTGGTTATGCATATTCTTTCGTTAAAATTTAAGCAGCGCTAACTTTTAGGACGAATACACAGAAGACATGACAGGACGGGCGCTGTCCTGTCCTGTCATGTCTTCTGTGTATTCGTCCTAAAAGTTAGCGCTGCTTAAATTTTAACGAAAGACATATTGGTATTTTCCCATAACGGCGACGAACACCACACGCTCCTTCGTATACTTTTCCAACGCCTCGATGACCACGGCCTACTCGTCAATGTCCCAAAGACCACGCTCTGCGCTTCAGTCGTCAAATTCCTCGGCCATGAAGTTTCATCAGAAGGAACTCGACTCGACCGTTTTCCTCGAAAATAAAGAGTTGTTAGGCAGCGCCCGTCCTGTCGTCAGTTATTTCTTCTCGTGTCCTCGTCTGTTTCCGCGCTGGTCATTTCGAATCATGTGCCACCAACTCGCTCAATCGGCAGTTTTGTTGGAACTCGACCTTTGCTTCAACGCATCTCAGACCTGAAAAATTACCTCCAACCCACCACCTCTGAAGACCTTCGCCGTTTCCTCGGCATGCTGAACTTTTACAGGCGTTTCTTGCCACACGCAGCCAACTACTAGGCTCCCCTCCATGATGCCTTGGCTAGTCTATGAGGAAACCAACGTGGACACCGGCTTTAACGCAACTTTTCGAAAAATGCTAAGCTGCTCTCTGCACCGCCGCCCTGCGCAAGGATGACACGCAAAATCGTGAAGCGTTCCACATTTTTTTGACACGAACAAGATCCCGGTCCAGGCCCGTACACAAATCTCGCACATGTTCGGCGAGATGGTCTACCGTTGCGCGGAATATCGCGCCCTGGCCTCCGATGCCCGCGGTCGCGCCGAGGTCCTCCGAGCCATGTGGTCGACGGAGCGCCGGGAGGCTTCGGCTGCCCGGACAAGGGCCTCTACCGCGGAGGCGCGACTGGAGGCGGCGTCAACAGCCGTCCAGCAGCGTCCTGTCCCGGCGGAGCCTGTGCGGCCTCCCACTTTCGCGGAGGTCGTCCGAGGTTCGACCCCGCCGGAGGCCCCTTCCATTCCAACGAGGCCGCCTCAGACAGCACTGCGGCAAGTTAACAACCACGTTGCTTTTTTGAATTCTGCGCCCGCGGCACACGTATCGCCGCGGGAATTAATCACCACTTTAAAAGCAAACATAACCCCCGAGGACGAAGGGATCGGTCCCGTAGTGTTACGTGCCACGCCCGCTGGCGTTACGGTTCTTGCGCGCGATCGCAACACGATAGATAACCTCAGATCGGCGGTCCAGCGAAACGAGGCCACCCGCACGGTTATGACTGTTCGGGTGGCCGAGCGCCGCAAACCGCAAGTTCACGTTTACGGTGTAGACCCCGACGTGCCAGACGAGGCGGTCGTCGCCCAAGTGGTGGCGAAGAATCCCGACCTCGGTCTGGACGTCAGAACCATCCGCCGCCGCTACACCTTTCGCCAGCGGGACGGGGCGAAGACTCACGTATTGTCCCTTCCGCCCGACGCATTCCACCGCGTCCTGGCGCGGGGACGTCTTACAATCGGCTGGTCCTCGGCCTCAGTGGTCGAGGACCTTCACGTACCAATGTGTACGTTTTGCGCTACTTACGGCCACTCCCGCAGGGCTTGCCGCCAATCCTCCAACAACGACAGCGCTGTTTGCACCAAGTGTGCCGAAAATCACTTGGCGGAGACTTGCTCGGTGCGAGCGGGCGATGCGGCCGTCGCCTGCGCTGAGTGTCGCAGGGCTGGTCGCGACGGTCCTCCGCACCCTGCGGGAGCGGCCTCTTGTCCCATATTGCTAGAGAGGGTGGCTCGTCTGAGGGGACGAACGGATTATGGATCAACGTAAACATTCCTTGTCTTCGCGGAGTGGGTGGGCAACCGCGCCGTTCCATTACGCGTCGCGCCCGGAGTCGCGCTTTGACGCGCTTCTTCCGCACCCTTTCTTTTCTTCTTTCTTTTCTTTTCCCTCCCTCTTTTTTCTTTATTTACGGAGGTTTTTCTTTCCTTGCATTTCTTCTTCCGTATCTCTGTCTCAGGCGGCTCTGCGTGCACGCGCTCGAGCCGCCCATTTCATTTCCCACTCGTTATTCGTTCCTTTCGCTTCCGGCCTCCGCCGCCTTTCCTCCATTTCTTTTCTCGCAGCGCGGTTTGCCCGCCCGCTCCGTCTGCCTTCCTTCGTTGATTCTTTCCAACACTTTCCGCTCCATTTCTCAACTGCATTAACTCGCGTTTTTTGTCTTTCCCGCCCTTTCTGCCACCGGCTCCGTTCGTCATGGTGTGGCCCCGTGGCGCCGCGCCGGTTTGCACAGCCGTCCTCACTCTCCTGCGTGCCTGCAATGGTCTACTCATTTTTCTTTTCCGCCTTCTATCATGTCTTTCATTTCATTCTTCGCTTTTTCTCGTCATGACTTTCAACTTTCCTTTCTCATTTATTCAAGCAAATTTGGACCATTGCAGGCGCGCCACGGGAGTTTTAGTGTCCACAGTTGAGGCACATTCCTTTGATTTTGCTTTAATCTCGGACCCTTACGTCCGGGATGGCCACATACCGCAAATTCCGCAGGACTGGGCGGTTTTCGCCGACCCCTCCGCCCCTCGATGCGCGGTTCTCGCTCGCGACCCGCGCGTCGATCTCTTTCCCGTCTACGTGTCCTCCGGCGTGGTCGCGGTGAGGTGCACGCGCCAAACGGCGGCGTTCGTGTTAATTGCTATCTATGCCGCTCCCCATTCCCCGCTCTCGCCTATTCTCGCGGAAGTGTCTGCGGCGCTGGCGCTCGCCGCCGGCGTTCCGACGGTGGTGGCGGGCGATTTTAACGCCAAGCACGAGGTGTGGGGACCGGACGTGTGCGACGCGCGCGGAGGCGAGCTCTTGCGCTTTGCTGCGGGAGCGGACCTCCTCGTGCTCAACGATCCGGCGTCTCCCCCTACCTATACAAATCCATACTCGGACAGCTGGATCGACGTCACCTTGGCCAGCCCCGCCCTTGCTCTTGCGGGCTTTCGCTGGTCGGTGGCTGACGCCGAGACGCTGTCCGAGCACAAACATATTGACGTTACATTCGGACTAGTGAGTGCGCCCCGTGAGAAAATTCTCACTTTTCGAGGGGCTGCCCGATTGGTATCGGCCATCGGCCACTCCCCCTTTTTTACGGCGGTCACGGGCGCAGACGTCGGGTCGGGCGTCGCGCTCGATTTAATAGTCAGCCGATTTCACAACATCTTCGAACGCGAACGCCGCCGTTTCTCTTCTGCCCAGAGGCTAACCACTTCGCGCAGGGAGGGCGCGTCTTGGTGGACGGACGAGTTGGCACTCGAGCGCAGACGCGTGCGCGCGCTGAGGCGGCGTTACCAGCGCGCGCACGACGCTTCGATCCGCTCATACCATCGCGCTGCTTTCAGCGGGGCCCTGGCCCGGTTCAGGAGCCGGGTTGCGGCTGCGCGGGAGGCGGCCGCACGCGAGCTTGCGCGCGAGGCCACGTTACAAAATCTATATGGGCGGCCTTTCAGAAGGGCGTTCGGTCGTCTGCGGGGACCCCCTCTGCTCCCTCCGGTATTGAAGCCGGACGGAGCGTTCACGGAGTCCGTGTTGGCGACGGCCGCGGTCCTCCTGGAAGCCCAAGTTCCCAGCGACTCGACGGTGTCGGACACCCCCGAGCACGTGGCGCTGCGCGCTTTGGCGGCCCGTCCTTATTTGGGAGGCCCCGAGGACGTTCCCTTCACGTTTGGCGAGGTCGAGTTGGCAGTCTCCCGCGCCAAACTGGGGACGGCCTCGAGCCTCGACGGCATCAGCCCGCGCATGCTGCGTGCCCTTTGGGCCATTCGCTCCGACTTTTTCATGTTTGTGTTCAATACCGCGCTCCGCCTCGGCCACTTTCCCCGAATCTGGTGGCGGGGAAGCATAATCTTCCTTTTGAAACCCGGTCGGCCGCCCGAGGTGCCTGCGTCGTACCGCCCAATTGTCATAAACTCTGTCGTCGGAAAGGTGTTGGAGCGCCTCTTGTACGATCGCCTTTACCATTTCTTGTTCCGTTGCGGCCTGCACCACGAGGCACAATTTGGTTTCACGAGAGGGCGGGGGGCTGTTCAGGCCCTTTACGCTCTCGTATCAAAATTGAGGCAGCTGCGGGACTCTGGCCTGCACGTGCTGTTGATTTCTATAGACTTTCAGGGGGCATTTGACAGTGTGTGGCACCCCCTCGTACTGAGTTCTCTCGGTGACTGGGGATGCCCGAGGAACCTCTGCGCGCTGCTCAGGTCATTTCTATCCGACCGAGAGGTGGTTTTCCGTTCCTTTGCGGGAGACGCGGTAGCGCGTCCCACCTTGGGCAGCCCGCAGGGATCCCCGCTGTCTCCCCTGCTGTGGAATGTAATAGTGCGTGGCCTTCTGGCGGTGCAGATGCCGGAGGGCGTGTCGCTCCAGGCTTACGCGGACGACGTTGTCGTTCTGGTGCCTGGGGCGAGCAGGAAGGAGCTTGAGCGTTTGTCGGACGATGCGCTCGGCCGAGTCGCTGCGTGGGCGAGGGGGGCGAGAATTACCATCTCTCGCGACAAGACGGTGTGCCTACTCATTTCTCCTCCTCGGAGGGGAATGGGTCGCACAATGCCTGCCGTTCGCCTTGACGGTGCCCGCCTGTCATTCAGGCCTGCCGTCAAGGTCCTCGGCGTCGTCTTCGATCGCACCCTCTCATTTATTCCCCACGCGGAGAGACTCAAGGAGCGTGCCGAGACGCTCTCCACTCGCCTTGCGACTTTCTTCCGCATTAGCGGCACGCCGGCGCCTGCTCGTCTGAGGGCGCTTTACCGCCAGGTCGTGCTCCCGACGCTCGCCTATGCATCGCCCGTTTGGTGGACTGCGTCTCCTCACTCGGGTCTTTGCTCTCGCCTCGTCTCGGTGCAGCGGTCCCCGCTTTTGGTGTTGGCGGGGGCCTATTCCACAACGAGCACGCGGGCGTTGCAGATACTTCTGCACGCTCCTCCTTTGGCGATAGACCTCGACAGGTTGAACGCCGAGTTTGACCTCTTCTCCCGTCGGCAAGACGTTGCTTTCGGGTCGAGGTCTTTCCGTGCTGTCGAGGTCGAGGAGGTGTTCCTCCCTACCGATAGACATCCTTCAGAGGTTGTCGCTTTCGAGCACCGCCGGTTGGATGTGGGGGCGGCGGCGGCTGCGGCGTTGCTGCCGGCGCATCACATCTACACCGACGGGGCTTACACCTCTCTATCTGCGGGCGCTGCTTTTGTGGCGTTTGGCGTGCGCGGTGACCTGCGGGCGGTCGGCCGTTTTCGGGTTGAGGGTGCTACATCTGCATACGCCGTGGAGCTGGTCGCCTTTGCAGAGGCGGTCAGCTTTGTGCGTACGCTTCCGGGTGCGGCGCCGGTATTCTTTTATACCGATTGTCAGGCAATTCTTTCGGCCTTGGCTTCCTATGCCACACACAATTCACAAATCGATAAAATTAAATTAGACCTCTCCGCTTTGCAGACCACCAAAAATTTTAAACTGTTCCATGTGCCAGGACACTGTGGTGTCCTCGGCAACGAAATTGCAGATTTAGTGGCCTCTCGCGCCAGTTTGTCGCCGCGGGTGCGGAGTGTACTGCGCTCGAGGGTCTCGGTTCGGGTGGCGTTTCGCGCCGTCGTGCGTGCCAGGTGGGCTGCATGGTGGCGCGAATACAACGAGGGAACTGGGATTTGTTCCTGGGTCCCTGACGTTTTGACCCTGCCACTCTCTTTTCCACCGTCGCGCCCTCTGGTTTCCCTATTGACCGGGCATGGCAGGTTTCCAGCCTACCTGCACAGATTCCGCATTGCTCCATCATCGGTGTGCCCATGCGGGGCCACGGATGGAACGGTCCATCATTACATCACGACCTGTCCTCTCACACGTACAATTGTGGCCGCATTGCCCGGTCACGGGGAAACTGATTCCACCCGTCACTGGCGCGGATGGCTCGATAACCCCCGTTATTGTGCCATCCTTTGCCGGGTGGTGGCCGCGGTGAGTGCACTTCTCCCCGACTACGTTCGGGGGCGCTTTTGATTTGACAAACCAAATTTTTACCTCCTGCGTCTTACCACGGGCCAGACCTTTCACCCTTTCGGTCGAGCCACCCTCTTTCAGCCCTCTAGGGCTGTGCTGAGTTTTTTTTTTTTTTTTTGATGGCGCGTCCTCGAGGCGCCCTCTCTGCTTTCGCCCCAGAGGGGCTTCATTAATATTCGTTTCTGTCGAGGGCGCGTCCTCGAGGCGCCCTCGACACTACAATCTTCAGCCAGGACTTTATTTTTTTTTCTTTTCTTTTTTTTTTGCCCCTCACCTAGGAGCGTCACTGGCGCGTCCTTGGGACGCTTTCTCTTATTGCCGGCTCCTATGAGGGCTCATTGTTCAGATGCCCTGGCTTTGTCTTTTGGGCCTTCTTGGCCTTCCTTTTTGTTTTTTGTATGTGTGTGTAAGCATTTCTCATGTTTTTTTTTGTGCGTTTTTTGCCGGCTCCTATGAGGGCTCATTGTTCCGACGCCCTGGCTTTATCTTTTGGGCCTTCATGGCCTTCCTTTTTATTTTTTGTATGTGTGTGTAAGCATTTCTCTTTTTTTTTGTTTTTTTTTGTGCGTGTTTTTTTTGTTTTTTCTTTTCCTCTTCACATGTGTTGTATACTTTTTTCTCTGTTTTTTTGTGTCTGTTGGCTTTGCCAGTTCTCTTTCATTTGTTTTTCCTTTGTGTGTTCCATTTGTAATTTTCTTCCATTCATTCATTTTACATAGAAAAGGAACCAGCGAAAATAGACGCAAGACAAGAACAAAGGAGGCACACACCACAACGCTGGACTTACAACTGATTTATTGCGATGAAAAATCGCTCATTTTAAAGAAATTTCCTGCCTGCGCACCCACCCTACAGACAATACACTTCGCGCACCACATGATGACATGGCTACTATAACGATAAAAACTTGTACTCCTTTTCAGTGATAATCACAGACGGCTCGCTGACGCATTTCTGCTTATTCTTTCTGATCATGAATGCCTCCAATAGCTCACGCTCACGTTTAGATTTCCCCCGCCCGATAATGCTGGCAATGTGAAAACTAGGGGCGGGGGAAATCGGGCGGGGGAAATCTAAACGTGAGCGTGAGCTATTGGAGGCATTCATGATCAGAAAGAATAAGCAGAAATGCGTCAGCGAGCCGTCTGTGATTATCACTGAAAAGGAGTACAAGTTTTTATCGTTATAGTAGCCATGTCATCATGTGGTGCGCGAAGTGTATTGTCTGTAGGGTGGGTGCGCAGGCAGGAAATTTCTTTAAAATGAGCGATTTTTCATCGCAATAAATCAGTTGTAAGTCCAGCGTTGTGGTGTGTGCCTCCTTTGTTCTTGTCTTGCGTCTATTTTCGCTGGTTCCTTTTCTATGCAATATGAACCAACTAGCCCAGCAGTTTGCACTCCTGAACTATCATTCATTTTACTTTGCTTCCTTTTTTAATTTATTCATTTATTTATTCATTTATTTTTTCTTTCGTTGCATTTGTTTTTCCGTGGTATTGCGGTCTCTCAGGGGGGTCTTTCTGGCCACTTGAGGTGGACGCTTTAGTCGTCTGCCCCTCTGAAGACAGCATGCTGCGGTTTTGTATGTGTTTTCCAGTGAAACAGCGCAACGGCACAAGGCCAGAGGACAAGAAAGGACGATACACAGCGCTGACCTCTGGCCTTGTGCCGTTGCGCTGTTTCACTGGAAATCATGTCAGACCAACGTGCCCATCAGTTATTATTTTTGTATGTGTGTGTGATTGGGTACAGGAATGTGTTTTAATGTGTTTTGTGTGTGTGTTTTCTTTTGCATTATTTTCTTAATCATGTCATTCTTTTCCGGTTTTTTTTTTGCACTTTTTATTTATTTATTTTTTCTATGCCCTTGCTTTCTGAGTTTGACAGCGCTGCTCGAACTGAATCGGACGAGTGCCAGGGCCTCCTGCCCATCTGCCTGGCTCCGTCCTCGGGCTCCTGCTCTCTGCCCAGGCTTTCACTGTTGATGGTGTCCTGGGACTGAGGACCTTCTTCACTTCTTCTTCGTCTGCGTTCTCTTCACTGCTTTCAACTTCATATTTTCATTTTCACACTTTCTTTTATTTTTTCTTTTGTTTTTTGTTTTTTTTTTCTTGTGTGAGTTTTTTTTGTCTGTTTTTTTTTTCTTTCGGGCACCTTCATTTTCTATTAAAACAATTCGTCATTCATGAATAAAACAGCTCTCGCGGGGATTTTCATCCCTCTGTGCTCGCTGCGCCCTTAGGACATTGTTTCGGTTACCGTGCCCACCACTTTTTTTTTTTCTAATTGGCTTTTCCACCAAATTAAACCTTTGGCCGCTTGGGCCCTGTTCATTTTTATTTAATTGGTTTAAGCCTGGTGATGCTTTTTGCAGGTACAGGCAACTTCTCATTCCACTTTATTTTTGTTGTTACTTTCGATTTTAGCCGGGAATGAGACTCCGATTGGGGCTCTTCACGGACGCCTCTAACTTCGCCGTCGGCGCCGCCCTTTACAACGCGTTGACAACACCTGGCATCCCTTGGCGTTATTCTCCAAGAAACTCAGCTCGGAAAACGACTCCTTTTGCGGCCAGTCCCACCAACGAAACCACGACCCCGCCCCGTCGAGTTCGCCAGCTTACTACAGAGAACTTCTGGCTATATACGAAGCAGTTCAACACTTTCGCCACATTATCTAAGCACAGCACTGCACTATCTACACCTACCATAATCCTCTGACCTACGCCTTCTCTCAACGCCGCGACAAACTCCCACCGGTCGAGCAGAACCAGCTCTCGTTCATTGCCCAGTTTACCAGCGACATCCGACTTGTCAGCAGGAAGGACAACGTGGTCGCCGACGCGCTTTCATGTGTGGCAGTTATCAGCTCTACGCACATAACAGCTGACGTCCTCGCCGAGGCTGAGACTACGGGCGTCGAAGTGCAAGAACTTCTTAAGGGCGGGTCCTCACTACATCTGCAACAAGTCCCCATACCTGGATCGACAACAACTATCTACTGCGACATGTCAACAGCACAAAGCAGGCCTTACTTGCCCCTTTCCCATTGCCATGGCTTCTTCAACCAGCTGCATAATCTCAGCCATCCCGGCATACGCGCCTCTACACGCCTCGTGGCCGACCACTATGTTTGGCCCTCCATGCAGCGCGATTGCCGCACCTGGGCGCGCTCCTGCATGCAATGTCAGCGCGCTAAAGTCACCAGGCATGTCACTTCACCGCTCGGAGCATTCCCACTGCCCTCTGGTCGGTTTCAACCTTGATATCATAGGGCCCTTTCCCCCAGCTGGACCCTATCGCTACTGCCTCACCGCCATCGACCGGTATACTCGATGGCCTATGAGACGCAGCCCCTCGAGTTAATCAGAGCGGAAGACGTCGTCTCAGCCTTCTTCGCCGGCTAGATTGCTCGCTTCGGGCCTCCTCGCCGCGTCACCACCGACCAAGGACGACAGTTCGAATCGCACCTTTTCAGGCTCCTCGGGCTGACCATCGGGTTCGAGCGCTCGAGGACCACCAGCTACCACCCGTGCGCCAACGGGATGATCGAGCGTTTCCACCGACAGGTCAGAGCATCCATCATGTGCCATCCTGACTCAACCTGGCTCGAAGCCATCCCAACCGTCGCCCTGGGTCTTCGCGCCACCTTCAAGCCGGACATTCAGGCTACACCCGCAGAGCTCGTCTACGAGGAACCACTCCGTCTCCCAGACGAATTTCTTGCTACACTGCCATCCAACACCGCGAAGTCAGATCCCACCGATTTCGTCGCCCGGCTCCGGCGCACCATCCCTGGCCGCCTCCCGTCACCTTCAGCTCACCACTGTAAGACTGCCCCTGTGACGTTCCCACTTGTCGGGGGACAGTCACATAATCTACGGGTCCTGCTGGAGCGAGGAGAAATGAGCCAACAAGGCGGTAACCCAGCAATACAATATTTGTTCTCTGCCTGAAGGCGAAACTGGTGGTCCGCTCACCGCTGGCTTTCAAGAGCCTCTGGTTGTAGGTCCGCGGCAGATCGGGGCTCCACTCCAATCGTCTCCCGTCCGCGGGCCGCGGCTGCTTCGACTCTCCCGTGGTCTGCCTCTCTTCCCGGCGTCTCTCGGCTGGCGGTGCTGTGACGGGTCGAGGCCACGGGACTCTTGGGCGTTTCGACTGGCGGTCAATTTGCTACGGACGCTGAGGTCCGGCTTCGCTGACTGTGGACCAGCGCGATCTTGCGTCCGTTCGCCTCACCCGTCTCTGCTGGACCCCTCTCCTTTGTCTCCGCTGCCCCCCGCTGCGTCTCTCCGGAGATTCGCTTTCTCTCTCTCTCTCTTTCTGGGTAATTTTCGCCCAACGGTTTTTCGTCGGCGCTGCTCACACAGCAGACCAAGGGCACCCGCCAAACTTCTAGGAATCCGTGGCCGTTACGACGGGAAGGCCGATGGCCTCGTTGGGGATGGGTCGAAGGGGATCAGGTGTCCCTCGGAGGGCGACGCTTCTCTGCAGTCAGCCCGTCTGGTGCCAGCCGCCGACCTTCTCCGCCACCTCGAGCCATTACGCAGCCCGTCGCGTCCGCTGCTAGTAAGGTCACCTGTCGGCCTGCACACACAAACGCACAAACGAACCCGTCTGCGCGCGCCGGTGGGGGGGGGGGGGGGGGGAAGCACCGCAAAAACCGCAGGGAAGACTGCGGTTGCGTAGGGCACCGCGCGCAGCCTCTCCTCTTTAGCCGTCTGGCTGTCTTTGCGCGTCTGTCTTCTGCATTGCCCGACGCTTTCCCCACCCCCGTCTTCGCCGACATGTCTGGGTCGATAAATTTGAAGGCAGGGAAAATGTCTTGGGCACTGGTCGCCGGGTTAGTTCTTTCCAGCAATGCCGGGGCCTCCCGTATGTGGCCCTTCACGCTCCTTTCGTCTTCAGTGTTCTGGCAACGTGCACGCACAGTTTTCTCCGCGACGACAGCGTCCGCAGGCCTTTCCAGCCAGCTTACAGCGGACCCTACCCAGTTCTCCGTCGCGACGAAGAAACCTTCATCCTGCGCGTTAACGGGAACGACGTCCGCGTCTCTATCAACCGGCTGAAGCCGGTGGTTGAGCCGATGCCGAGCGTTTGGACCTTTAAGGACCCTCGGCGGAGGCAACACACCACTTTGGCCCCAGCTTCCTGTAGACGGCACCTCCGGCCTGAACCGACCGGGGGAAATCGGCAGTCGCCTTTTCCTGTCCTCCTTTATATCTTTTACTTTCCTATCTTCTTTCTGACTAGTGTCCTGTCTCCTCGTCGTTTCTTGGTTTTTTCATTTCTTCATGGGCGGCTAGGGTTAACCTTGTGTGGCGAACTATCCGGGGTTTCGTCATATTTGGTTATAGTTGAGGTGTACAGCTGGCGTGGGCAGGACTTGCGTGCAAGTTGCTGTCCCGTCCCCTTGCTGGGCTCCGTGGTGGGTGGCTGGCACCGTGGCTGAAAAACAATTTTTTTATGGCTCCCCTCCATTCTCAACCTGATCGCTCTCTAAAAAGAGGGCGGAACGATGAAGATTTTTTTCAAGAAAGAAAAGTGTCATTCCCAAAATTTCATGTCATTCACAGCAAAGCTGAAGAACAACAAGCAAGACTGATTTCCCCATTCTTGGTAGCAAAGTGCCTGACAGATACCTTGGGGTTTGGGTATAAGGTATCAAAAATGGCTAGTGGCGACTTACTGCTCCAAATACGTGACACTGTCCAGAACTCGAAACTTGCAAACATTGTATCGATAGGGGAGATTCCTGTCTCCATCACGTCACACCGATCTTTGAACACTGTCCGAGGCGTCATATCAGAAATTGATTTTGTTCACCTCTCTGAAAATGAAATGCTTGAAGGCCTTGCCGACCAAGATGTCATAAATGTTCAGCGGATAAGGATCCGGAAGGATAACAAGGAAATAGATACGAAACACATGATCCTCACTTTCAACACCAGCACACTACCTGAAAGCATTGAAGTCGGGTACCTGAAAATAAATGTAAGGCCATATATACCCAACCCACGCAGATGTTTCAATTGCCAGAGGTTCGGCCACGGCTCACAGAGTTATCGCGGCCGCAAAACTTTCGCGAAAAGCTCCTCGAAGGACCACCAGTCAGATGAATGTGTTGCGGCCCCGCGGTGCACAAATTGTGAGGGAGACCATGCTGCATACTCCAGGGCTTGTCCGTCCTGGAAAAAAGAAAAAGAAATAATTACTCTGAATACCACTGAAAACATTTCTTTCAAGGAAGCGAAAAGGCGATACGCCGAAAAAAACCGATTCTCCTTCACTGCGAAAACAACCTTCGCCGATGTGGTGCGTGGGCGCGGCGCATCACGCCAGGCTTCGGCACCTGTCCAGGCCGCACGCAGTCGGCCTATGGCAGGGCCATCCGCGCCCCCTGGTGGAGTAGCTGATACTACTCCGCCAACCCCAAAGCAGGCTGCGCAGACCCCCGGGTCAGCGGGCCTCTATACCTCTTCCCACAGGTCGAGGTCTAACTCAAAAGTCAGCGTGCATCCTACACGGTCGTCCAGCGCCTCTGCTGAGGCGATGGACACGATCCAGGGCAGCCCCGTGCCGTCCACATCAGACGGACGGCGGAGGTCTTTGGATCGATCAAAAATATGTGAGGCTCCGAGTCAAGGGGCCAAATCAAAGTTAATCTCATTTTATCTGCACACACGCACACATTAAGATGGCTTTCATAATACACTGGAACTGCAGAGGTCCCGTAAATAACTATAACGACATAAAAGACATTTTAAACACAATTTCTCCTATTGCTTTATGTGTGCAGGAAACCAATCTAGGCACTCAGCACACAAAGGTGCTAAAGAAGTATACTGTCTTCCGCCGTGACCGAGAGGGGGCTAGCAGACTCTCGGGAGGCGTAGGAATCATTGTGCAACCCTGCGTAGCAGCTAGCGAGATCAAACTCAAAACTAGGTTCGAAGCCGTAGCAGCCACCGTGGTTGGTTACAAAACTATTACAATTTGTAGCGTATATCTTCAACCACATCTCGAAGTAAGACAGCATGAATTAGAGAGCCTTTTACAACAGTTACCGGAGCCATACTTGATAGTTGGCGATTTTAATGCACACTCTTGTTTCTGGGGCAGTGACAAAACCGATAGCAGAGGTCAGGTTATTGAGGATTTTATACTATCCAACAATATTTGGTTATTGAACACCGGTAAACCTACTTATTGCTCCCCTAGTTCAGGAAAAATGAGTGTTTTAGATTTGTCTTTTAGCTCTCCTTCAGTTATTAACGATTTTAAATGGGATGTCTTAGACAACCCGTACGGAAGTGATCATCTCCCTGTTAAAATCTGCCTGTCATCCCCTCCATCAGTCACCTAGACAAAACCACGGTGTTGGAAGCTCAATTTAGCAGACTGGCAGCTGTTAAGAACAGCAGCCACGTTAGAAAATATTACGTTAGAAAATCTTAATGTAAATGAAATAAATGAAAAGTTCACAAATTGCATTCTTTCTGCCGCACGCTTGGCTATCCCCCAATCTTCAGGAATAGTACAACGCAACCATAAAATGTGGTGGACACGAGATTGTAAAGAAGGAAAAAAAACAACAAAATAAAGCTTCGGGTATATTTCGCCGATAGCCCACACAGGAGAACCTTATAAACTTTAAAAAAGCAAGAGCAAAAGCGCCGTGCATACGTCGAAATGCCGAAAAATCATCCTGGCAGCGTTTAATTTCCTCGATATACAGCCAAGTCTCTTCGAAAAAAATGTGGGAGGCAGTACACAAAATGGATGGTCGCTACTCTCCATTCACAGTTCCTCTTCTGACCGCCCCTGGTGTAGAGACAAATATAAAAGAACAAGCAGACATATTAGGCGAACATTTTCCCACTGTATCTAGTTCCTCTAACTATACAGAATAATTTTTAAAATATAAAGACACAGCCGAAAAAGAAAGACTGCCGATAAAGGGCAGTGCTCACGAAGCATATAATAGTCCATTTACACTACAAGAAATTAACAGTGTACTTTCTTCGGGTAAACAGACTGCACCAGGACCAGATGAAGTCCATTACGAAATGCTTGCCCACTTGTCCGAAGATGCTGTAGACTCGCTTCTGAAATTTTTTAACGAAATATGGTTATCAGGAGAGATTCCAGAGGCATGGAAAAAAGCCATAATTGTACCGTTGTTGAAGCCGGGAAAAGTACCTACCTCCCCTGGCAATTACAGACCTATAGCCCTAACAAGCGTACTTGCCAAATCTTTCGAAAGCGTCCTTAACATTAGATTAATGTTTATATTACAATCTCGTGATCTTCTTGACATCCATCAGTGTGGGTTTAAAAAGGCGCGCTCGACAACCGACCATCTAGTCCGCTTAGAGAACACAGTCCGAGAAGCATTTATACACAAGCAACACTGCCTTGCGGTCCTTTTCGATTTAGAGAAAGCCTATGACACCACGTGGAGGTTTGGCATACTGCGGGACATTGGAGACCTCGGAATCCATGGTAGAATGCTAAAATGCTTGAGTGACTTTTTGACCAACCGTTTATTTCAAGTACGCCTGGGTGCCTCAGGGGGGCACTTTAAGCACCACGCTTTTTATAGTAAAAATGAATTCCCTAGCAAAAATAATCCCGAAGTCTATCATGTATTCTGTCTACGTCGACGATCTCCAGATTGCTTGCACATCCTCTAGCATTACATCGTGTGAGAGGCAAATACAGATGACAGTAAATAAACTAACAACATGGACAGACAGAAACGGTTTCAAGTTTTCCACGCAAAAGTCAGTAGCTGTTCTTTTTTCGCTTAGAAGAGGGCTGTATTTAAATGAAGTCCCACTACCAATTAAAGATGAGCACAAATTTCTAGGAATGACTTATGACAAAAAGCTCACATTCCTACCACACATATACATACTCAAAAAGAAAGCTTCTAAATCTCTAAATATACTAAAAGTACTTTCAAGAAAACATTGTTTTTACGGATTCATCGCTCTGTAGTACGTTCTACATTAGATTACGGATGCATAGTTTATGGATCAGCGAGGCAATCTTACCTTAAACGGCTAGACCCAGTACACATTTTAGGCTTGCGTCTTTCCACCGGTGCATACAGGACGTCACCGATAAACAGTCTTTAAGTGGAAGCCAACGAGCCGTCGCTTACAGAGAGAAGAACCATGCTCATTTGCTCGTACCTTTTAAAAATCCGTTCACTACCTAAACATATCTGTCACCAAATAGTCACAAAGTGCCCATCTAGAACACTATTTAACAACAAACCATTAGCTATAAGGCCACTTCTCCTGCGTTTTGAAGATATGTGCAAAAACCTCGGCGTAATGGATGCATTACCTGGCGTTGCTCGAAGACGTGGTCCACTGCCTCCATGGTTCAATTTTCCTGTAATCTGTGACCTCACTCTTGCACATTTCCGTAAAAAGCGAACTCCACAGCAACATATATTACAAGAATTCCGTGCCCTTGAAGAAAAAATACAGTAGTTTATAGAATTTTATACTGATGGATCAAAAACAGATAGTTGCGTAGGAAGCGCAGTGGTGCGAGGAAATTTGGAGCAAATAGTAAGACTACCACAGTGTTCGTCCATCTTCACCGCGGAGTGCTACGAAGTATGGATGACCATAGAAAAAATACTATGTGAGAACCTCAAAAATGCTGTTATTTACACAGACTCCTTAAGTGTACTTAGAGCTCTCCATTCTAAAAATGCAAGCTCTCCTCTGCTCGGTGACATCATACACAACATAGTAACTGCCACAGCTCAAGGACAAAATATAAAACTGTGCTGGGTCCCGAGTCATGTGGGAATAAAAGGCAATGAGAGAGCAGATGTGTGTGCTGGTAAAGCTCGTGGCAAAGAAATAATGAAAGTAAATGTGCCGTTTAATGATTGCATGAAATTAGTAGCAAGGAAACTAAGAAAAAATGGCAGTTGGCTTGGAACAATGAGGTCAAAAATAAACTACACTTGGTAAGACCAGTTTCAGGTGAATTTAAGTCGTGTGTGCACCAAGAACGTTTCAAGGAAGTGATCTTATGCCGTCTCCGAATAGGCCACACGCACCTTACGCACAACTTCCCACTAACAAAACAAGGCAAACTTGTTTGCCAACAATGTGGAGATGAACTCACGGTTAACCACATTTTATTCTCTTGTGTGGAACTGGAAGAAATAAGAAAAACGTATTTTACTGAATTTTATAATAAATGCATTCCTTTACATCCCGCACTGCTTTTAGGAGATGATGCGTTTTTAGCTTTCTTAACGAAACGGGATTTCTCAAGAGACTCTAAATTTTTACCCACTGGTGTGTTTGCATTTTAGTACACCTCAGCCGATTTCTCAGGCCTGAGAAGAAAGCTGAGGCTTTTATTTTGATTGGTTTGGAGCCTCGATGTCCTTCCGCAGCCAAGGAAGGCTACTGAGGTTACCCGGCCCTCTTTAAAGCTTTTACTTGTAGCCATTTATAAAATTTGTGTATGTGTTCACTGGGTAATAATAATGTTTGAGGGCCGCTAGAGCAAGGATTATTCTTGCATTTCTATAATATTCAACAAAAGACTTTTCCTATACCTTGTTCTTGGCGCATGATGGCCTCAGTTGCCTATGTGCCATAAAACACAACACAACACAACCGGCTGAAGCCACCCTACATCGGCATCGCCGAACTAGGGAATACCATTGCACCCACAGGCGTCCACCCTCGACCCCCGACATCGCAGCCTGCTTCTGTCACTACACGCTATGGACGTCGGGTATGCCGCACAGATATTTACAAGCCCTGAGGGCTTTCCACTCCCCGGGGGGCGGGGCGGACACACTTTGCGCATATTTCCGCGCAGCCTCCGCCTTGTTATCATCCGGCCGAGCGTAACACGGCCACACGCTGGACTGCGTTACCGATAAAACACAGCTCCACCGCTGCGTCACCCGAGGCACGCGTCACCGCCGGTGGCTACAAAAACGGGCGGCACGGGGCTGCGAAGAGCGGCCTTCTTCCTTCCTCTACCGAGTCGAGCGTAGCGATGGTACGCTCGTCCGCTGCCATCGCTAATCTAATAAATATTTGTTACGTTTTTATGTTGGGATTCGTACTTGAGGAGAAACGACATCCCACATACCTATGCTCCTGATATTGCAATGAATCGTCAGTTGAAAGCTAGCGCTTGTCCGCGTCTTCTCGTTCGTCTTGTCTTTTGTTCAACGAAGAAGCGGGCGGACACAGCGCTGACATCTCATTTATTCCCAACATGAGTATATGATGCGTGGCTGATGCGTGCAGATGGGAACAGGTGCAATGCACTAGTTGAAAACCGAAGCTATTTATCTTTTTCTATGTCTTTGTACGATAAGGGCAGGGAAGGGGTGGCACAAGAGCTAAGATTCTTTGGGTTTAATCACCTCTTTCGTGATACGGTCCTTGCTTTTCCTGGGAGTTTTGCATTCGTCAAACAAAGATTTGCACTGTTTTTTTTTGTGTTCCTTTGTGCATTCCAGGCAGCGAAGTGGCAGGTTACGGTCCTTAGAGTTAGCTACGCTGTTTTTATGCCCTCTTAATCTTTCATTCAGCCGCCGCGGTGGCTCAGTGGTTATGGCGCTCGCTACCCGAAAGACGCCGGTTTGATTCCCCCCCGTGGCGGTCGAATTTCAGTGGAGGCAAAATTCTAGAGGCCCGTGTACGGTGTGATGTCAGTGCACGTTAAGGACCCCCAGGTGGTTGAAACTTTTGAAGCTCTTCACTACGGCGTCCCTCATAGCCCGAGTTGCTTTGGCACGTTAAACCGCCATCAACCAAACCTAATGTTCCAGTCAGGCACCGCCCTATTTGTCCCACATGATAGTGGAAGCTCGTACACCAGTCCCTCAGTGCAATCAACAAATCTGTTTTCGGGCTTTATCGTACATCCAAGACTTGGCTCCGTCATGGGACTGAAGTAACATTTGTTGCAGGGCTAGTCGGTGCATAGTTCTATGTACAAACGTTTGCGCAAAATAAGACACAATCACAAGAACAGTGGACAGGACAACGCGCTACTGACAACTGATTATTTTATTGACAGAAACACGTAATATATAGGCACACCGTCACACCACCTATCAGCTGCGGCAAACGTCAGAAAGATGTGAAGGATCATAAAAGCGATAAAATACAACACTAAAACGACTTAGCTAAAAACGATGAGTGGCGAAAGAACAATTAAGATGCATGACACGTGGTGTACAGGTCCTAAGAGACATGACTGAATGAGATCTGGAAGGATGATGACAAAACCAAAATGCATTAAAAACGTAAAAAATAATACCGAAAAAGCACGTGAGAAAAAAAAAACCTTCTAAGAAGGCTTTTTGCACAGAACACTTCAGATTACATTGGGAAAAAAGTTCCTGTAAACGTGCTTGTACTCAGGAAAACTTTTCTAAAAAACTTCTTTAGTTTTTCGCATCACATGCCCTGCCCAAGGCTATTTCTTCCTCTTGATTTCGATTAGGATGTCATTAACCCGCGTTGGTTCTCTCAACCACTCAGCCCGCTTCCGGTCACTTAACGTTACACCTTTCATTTTTCTTTCCATGGCTCGCTGCGTTGCTCCTAACTTGAGCTGAACTCTTTTCGTTAGCCTCCACGTTTCTGCCCCGGGGGTGAGTACCGGTAAGATACAGCTGTTGTACACTTTTCTCTTGAGGAATATTGGCAAATTGCCATCCATGATCTGAGAGAACCTACCATACGCGCTCCGCCCCATTCTTCACAACTTCCAGGCTCTCGCGGCCAATTGTGAACTGCTGTTCCCTTGCTAGACTTGAACATTACCGTGGTTTTCTGCATGTTAATTTTTAGGCCCAGCGTTCTGCTCTGCCTGTCTAGCCCTTTGATCATGATATGCAGTTCACCTCCTGCGTGACTCGGCAAGGCAATGTCATCAGCGAATCGCAGACTATTTAGGTATTTTCTATTATCTCTTGTCCCCAATTGTTCCCAATTCAGGCCTCGGAATACCTCCTCTAAACAGGCGGCGAATAGCATTGGCGAGATCGTTTCCCCTTGCCTGACACCCTTCCTTATTCGAATTTTATTGCTGACTTCATGGAGGACTATGGTCGCTGTGCAGTTGCTATATACGTATATCTTCCAGCTTTTTGACATAAGGCTCTTCTACACACTGATTACCCAATGCCTGTATGACTGCTGAGGTTTCCACTGAATCGAATGCTTTGTCGTAATCAGTGAAAGCTATATATAGAAGTTGGTTATATTCTGCGCACTTCTCTATCACCTGATTGATAGCGCGAATATGATCTATTGTGGAATATCCTTTACGATAGCCTGCCTGATGATTTGGTTGATTAAAGTCTTAGAAATTGCATTGTAGGCAACGCACAGTAAGCTGATCGGTCTGTAATTTTTCAAGTCCCTGGCGTCTCCTTCTTTATGAACTAAGATAATGTTTGCGTTCTTCTGGTACGGTGGAGGTCAAAAGGTATTGCGTATACAGGGTGCCTAGTTTTTCTTGCACTATCTACCCTCCGTCCTTCAAACATCTGCTGTTGCCTGATCCTCCCCAGCTGCTTTTCCCCTTTCCATTGCTTCTAAGGCTTTCTTTACTTCCTCATTCGTTACTGGTGGGTCGACGCATTGCTGTGCGCTACTGTCTCTCTCATTAACATTCTGATTACATTGCCTACTGTACAGATTTTTGTGGAACTCTTCTCTACTTTAACTATCTTATACATATTGTGACGACATTTCCCGCCTTGTCTCTTAACGCATACATCTGGTTTTTACTTATGCCTAGTTTCTTCTTCAGCGCTTATAGGCTTCCTTCATTCTTTAGAGCATGCTGAGAATGATAGCTGTTAGGTTATCGTTCATTGTATGGACCTCAAGATCATCTTCCTCAGTAAAAGCCGCATATCTGTTCTGCAGAGAAATCCTGAATTCCTGTATTTTCCTCTTGCCGCTAACTCGCTAATAGACTTTCTCGTCACTAACTTATTCCATTCCCTCTTCAAATCTAGGCTAATTCGAGACTTTACCACTCTGTGGTCGCTACAGCGCACCTTTCCGAGGAAGTGCACACCCTGAACTATGCCAGGTTGAGCGCATAGCATGAAGGTGACTTCATTTTTAGTCTCACCATTGGGGCTCTTCCAGTTCTACTTCCTGTTCTCTCGCTAGCGGAAGGAAATATTCATTATCCGTAAGTTATTTCTATCTGCGAACTCTACTAATAACTCTCCCGCTATTCCTATATAGAACCTATCCCATAGTCGCCTATCGCGTGGTCGCCAGCCTGTTTCTTGCCCACCTTCGTACTGAAGTCGCCCTTCAGTACAGTGTACTGTGATTTTACTTTGTTCCTTGACGCGTGCTTGGCAAGACTTAGAAAAAGATAAATAGCTTCGGTTTTCGATTTGGTTATCGCCCCTTTCACCTGCTACGCGTCGAGCTATGTATATATTCATGTCAATTTCTGCGAATAAATTAGTGTTGTTATTACCTCTGAAGCGATGGCACATAAATAAGTTGTCAGTCAGCGCTGTCTGTTCTTTTCTTCGTTCTCGTACTTTGCGCTGCACACAAAAACGATACAACTGGCCCATCAAGTTTACGACGGTATTGTTTAACCCTTCGAGCTTCTTTTGTGCGCTATTATTTCTCTTTAATTATGAACAACCAAGATGCTCAGGCTTATCCTCTTCTATCAAGAATAAGCGTGTTCTGTAAAGGATCCACTTGTTCCGATGCGATGCACTATGTGACTCCAAATACAGTAGGCAAAGTTGCTTGCAAACAAAAGCCCACAATGCTGTAAAACACAGTTTATTGCTCGAAAAGTGAACGAAAGGAATTAAACGTATTCGTAATCCCGCGTCGTCCCAACTTTATTTGTGCTGAAAAAGATTGCATTTGCACCACCAAGTTTATTAGTTTGGTGCATGTTACGGTTTCAGGATGGAACACTTGAAAGAAATAATGTGGTGCATGCGGACCAACCAAACGAACACGATGTACGCTCTTCATAAACGTACTCCTGCTCAACACTGCCTGCTATAAACAGAAGGCAGGCAGACGGTACTTCTGGGTACGAATAACAGAGTGAACGATGGTTGAGGGTGACCCTCAGTTCGATGCTTCGATGTCGAAACCTGGGACTAAGGCTCTCCCTCTATCCGTGTTAACGTTAATTTTATGTTAACGCAAATGCATTCGCTATCATTAAACAGGCATGTGGGCTGCCATCCTGTGGCCAGCCCCTTGGCTGAAATGTATAAATTTTGGCTACGCGCTTGATCGTTGCAAGCTCTCAAAAAGAGATTAGGTCATTCTTCGTGTTAACTGCATAGTAAAGCCACGCTATAGCCACACAAGTGCACAGCACAGGGCTTCTTTCACGCGCGTCTGAACCATTGCCTAGCTAATCTAGCGCCCCAATTGACATCCGAGGTACTGAAGTTAGTATATCTGAATGGTTGTCAAAAAAAAGAAAGGCAGTCTCGGCGTGATTGGTAGTGTCGTGCCCCTTGCGTATTTCTTGCAGCACACTGAATCCCAGGGCTAGTCCACCCACCGAGATCAGTAGAGATCAGTAGAAAAGTAGACCAGTAGCGCCTGTCTCGTGTCTTTCTTCTCTTGTGTGCTGTGTTTTTGTGAGCTTCATCTACTCAAGTAAGGAAACCGGCGTTACACATCCTGGATGCGTTCTGGATGCGTCAGCGCAGGAGCATAGTAGAAAACGCCCTCGCTGTGGTTCTTGCATCAACTTCTTCTGTTTCGTTGCTTACGCCAGACCTACGGTCATGGCTTGTATCACTTAACGTGTGTCTCGTGTTGTGTCGCGACTTCGAGAAGTAGTTCCAGAATGCGCGGCGCTACACAAGCAGTGAGGCAGGTCACCCCCTTCGGTGACGTGTCTTGTCCGACGTGAACACCACACAACAAAGAAAAAACTGCAACAAGTCGGGGCATCACAGGTGTCTTTGTAGGCCTTGTTAACTCTGTCACGCCTCTTTGCTGTTTCTTAGTTGTGCTCCGGTTGTTGCACTGCATTCGTCTGATGCTACTCTTTCATTCATGCGGACAGGTTCGTTGTTTGCGCACACGGTGAAATAGCCCCAAAGTGTGGAGCCCTCGTAGGTAGTCCGAAATGGGCAGGAAGCAACACACGCACAGTCACGTGTCGCCGCTCGCATGTCGCTGTAAACCGACGGAGCAGTTTTTTCGGGTTCAAAGACTATGCTAGCTCAATAAACACAGAAAACGAGAAAACAAAATACAGTGGCAGATCAAACACTTTCGAGCGCAGAACGAAGACTGCGCGACACTGCGGGCGACCGTAGGTACATAGTCTGTTCCAAAACAACACGCCAGGGCAGAAGCCTTCCCACTCGAAGGTGACATTCTAAAAATGCCTTTTCCCCTTGTGGTGCGGAGGCAGCAGACGGGGAACGGCCTCAGGCACACGGCGGCACGGGACGTAGTTCGTAGCCTGCGGGATCACGAGAGGTGACGCGCACAGATCTGCACACTGACAGACGTTCGCCTCGCCTGGACGAACGACGGTGCATCGCGACGCTTTGGTAGGGTTCTTCGCCGGTCTGCCCACAGCGTAGACGGCGAAATGCGATGGTTCTACACCATTCTCGTCAGGCTCAATCGATAGGATGCCCGCGCAGGAAAGCAGCGTCACGTGAATTTCGAATTCTTCGCAGTTGCTGTCTGCGGCTCTACCCGGCCACACGAGGTTCAAGAACGTTGCGCACTATGGTTCGTCGTGCTCCAGCAGAGACACGTTGAGCGTTAGGGCACTGCGACGTGCGGGCCAAAGTCTAATGGAGGAAACTCATCACCGGCACGGAGCGGTCGAGTAGTCTGTTCGTAGGAGACTGCACAGCCTACTTGAGGTTGAACGCCTTCAGGCGGTGGACGGATGAGTCCGGCGTGGAGACGGTGTGGTTTTGGCTGCCGTCCAGGAAGCTGTTGCGGCTGCTGCTGATGCTGTCGCGGGACCAGCTCAGCACGGACGAGCAAGGAGAGACGTCGCCCACTGCGTTGATCACGCCCACCTTGGCCATGAGCCGCTTACGGACCTGCGAGAACCGGTGTGCCGCGGTCAGAGCGTCATTGATGCAACTTAACGACACTCTTTAAGTGCACCTATGGCTAGGACATTTGCACACAGCAGCGGCGGCAGGCTGCACGCTGCGGATCTGCTCCAACTGCCACGCAATATCTTTGCAGTTACGTTTGCTTCGATCTCGCCTTCGCAGATTTTGTTTGAACCTGACTTTCCGCCACCTGTCTGATAAGGACTGCTGACCAGTTTGTCGTCTTCCAGAGCATCGATGTGCCCTGGCTGCATCCAAAGGCTGCGCCCACATTTGCACACAGCAGCGGCGGCAGGCTGCACGCTGCGGATCTGCTCCAACTGCCACGCAATATTTTTGCAGTTACGCTTCCTTCGATCTCGCCTTCGCAGATTTTGTTTGAGCCTGACTTTCTCCCACCCGCCTGATAAGGACTGCTGACTGGGGAACCAGTTTGTCGTCTTCCGGGGGATTGAGGTGCCCTGGCTGCATCCAAAGGCTGCGCCCACATTTGCACACAGCAGCGGCGGCAGGCTGCACGCTGCGGATCTGCTCCAACTGCCACGCAATATTTTTGCAGTTACGCTTGCTTCGATCTCGCCTTCGCAGATTTGGTTTGAGCCTGACTTTCTCCCACCCGCCTGATAAGGACTGCTGACTGGGGAACCAGTTTGTCGTCTTCCGGAGCATCGAGGTGCCCCGGCTGCATCCACAGGCTGCGCCCACATTTGCACACAGCAGCGGCGGCAGGCTGCACTCTGCGGATCTGCTCCAACTGCCACGCAATATTTTTGCGGTTACGCTTGCTTCGATCTCGCCGTCGCAGATTTCGTTTGAGCCTGACTTTCTCCCACTCGCCTGATAAGGACTGCTGACTAGTTTGTCGTCTTCCGGAGGATCGAGGTGCCCTGGCTGCATCCAAAGGCTGCGCCCACATTTGCATACAGCAGCAGCGGCAGGCTGCACGCTGCGGATCTGCTCCAACTGCCACGCAATATTTTTGCAGTTACGCTTCCTTCGATCTCGCCTTCGCAGATTTTGTTTGAGCCTGACTTTCTCCCACCCGCCTGATAAGGACTGCTGACCAGTTTGTCGTCTTCCGGAGGATCGAGGTGCCCTGGCTCATCCAAACGCTGCGCCCACATTTGCACACAGCAGCGGCGGCAGGCTGCACGCTGCAGATCTGCTCCAACTGCCACGCAATATTTTTGCAGTTACGCTTCCTTCGATCTCGCCTTCGCAGATTTGGTTTGAGCCTGACTTTCTCCCACCCGCCTTATAAGGATTGCTGACTGGGGAACCAGTTTGTCGTCTTCCGGAGCATCGAGGTGCCCCGGCTGCATCCACAGGCTGCGCCCACATTTGCACACAGCAGCGGCGGCAGGCTGCACGCTGCGGATCTGCTCCAACTGCCACGCAATATTTTTGCAGTTACGCTTCCTTCGATCTCGCCTTCGCAGATTTTGTTTGAGCCTGACTTTCTCCCACCCGCCTGATAAGGACTGCTGACCAGTTTGTCGTCTTCCGGAGGATCGAGGTGCCCTGGCTCATCCAAACGCTGCGCCCACATTTGCACACAGCAGCGGCGGCAGGCTGCACGCTGCAGATCTGCTCCTACTGCCACGCAATATTTTTTGGTTACGCTTGCTTCGATCTCGCCTTCGCAGATTTGGTTTGAGCCTGACTTTCTCCCACCCGCCTTATAAGGATTGCTGACTGGGGAACCAGTTTGTCGTCTTCCGGAGCATCGAGGTGCCCCGGCTGCATCCACAGGCTGCGCCCACATTTGCACACAGCAGCGGCGGCAGGCTGCACGCTGCGGATCTGCTCCTACTGCCACGCAATATTTTTGCAGTTACGCTTCCTTCGATCTCGCCTTCGCAGATTTTGTTTGAGCCTGACTTTCTCCCACCCGCCTGATAAGGACTGCTGACCAGTTTGTCGTCTTCCGGAGGATCGAGGTGCCCTGGCTCATCCAAACGCTGCGCCCACATTTGCACACAGCAGCGGCGGCAGGCTGCACGCTGCAGATCTGCTCCTACTGCCACGCAATATTTTTTGGTTACGCTTGCTTCGATCTCGCCTTCGCAGATTTGGTTTGAGCCTGACTTTCTCCCACCCGCCTTATAAGGATTGCTGACTGGGGAACCAGTTTGTCGTCTTCCGGAGCATCGAGGTGCCCCGGCTGCATCCACAGGCTGCGCCCACATTTGCACACAGCAGCGGCGGCAGGCTGCACTCTGCGGATCTGCTCCTACTGCCACGCAATATTTTTGCAGTTACGCTTCCTTCGATCTCGCCTTCGCAGATTTTGTTTGAGCCTGACTTTCTCCCACCCGCCTGATAAGGACTGCTGACCAGTTTGTCGTCTTCCGGAGGATCGAGGTGCCCTGGCTCATCGAAACGCTGCGCCCACATTTGCACACAGCAGCGGCGGCAGGCTGCACGCTGCAGATCTGCTCCAACTGCCACGCAATATTTTTGCAGTTACGCTTCCTTCGATCTCGCCTTCGCAGATTTTGTTTGAGCCTGACTTTCTCCCACCCGCCTGATAAGGACTGCTGACCAGTTTGTCGTCTTCCGGAGGATCGAGGTGCCCTGGCTCATCGAAACGCTGCGCCCACATTTGCACACAGCAGCGGCGGCAGGCTGCACGCTGCAGATCTGCTCCAACTGCCACGCAATATTTTTGCAGTTACGCTTCCTTCGATCTCGCCTTCGCAGATTTTGTTTGAGCCTGACTTTCTCCCACCCGCCTGATAAGGACTGCTGACCAGTTTGTCGTCTTCCGGAGGATCGAGGTGCCCTGGCTCATCCAAACGCTGCGCCCACATTTGCACACAGCAGCGGCGGCAGGCTGCACGCTGCAGATCTGCTCCTACTGCCACGCAATATTTTTTGGTTACGCTTGCTTCGATCTCGCCTTCGCAGATATTGTTTGAGCCTGACTTTCCCCCACCCGCCTGATAAGGACTGCTGACCAGTTTGTCGCCTTCCGGAGCATCGAGGTGCCCTGGCTGCATCCAAAGGCTGCGCCCACATTTGCATACAGCAGCGGCGGCAGGCTGCACGCTGCGGATCTGCTCCAACTGCCACGCAATATTTTTGCAGTTAGGCTTCCTTCGATATCGCCTTCGCAGATTTTGTTTGAGCCTGACTTTCTCCCACCCGCCTGATAAGGACTGCTGACCAGTTTGTCGTCTTCCGGAGGATCGAGGTGCCCTGGCTCATCCAAACGCTGCGCCACATTTGCACACAGCAGCGGCGGCAGGCTGCACGCTGCGGATCTGCCCCAACTGCCACGCAATATTTTTGCACTTACGCTTCCTTCGATCTCGCCTTCGCAGATTTTGTTTGAGCCTGACTTTCCCCCACCCGCCTGATAAGGACTGCTGACTGGGGAACCAGTTTGCCGTCTTCCGGAGGATCGAGGTGCCCTGGCTGCATCCACAGGCTGCGCCCAGATTTGCACACAGCAGCGGCGGCAGGCTGCACGCTGCGGATCTGCTCCAACTGCCACGCAATATTTTTGCAGTTACGCTTCCTTCGATCTCGCCTTCGCAGATTTTGTTTGAGCCTGACTTTCTCCCACCCGCCTGATAAGGACTGCTGACTGGGGAACCAGTTTGTCGTCTTCCGGGGGATTGAGGTGCCCTGGCTGCATCCAAAGGCTGCGCCCACATTTGCACACAGCAGCGGCGGCAGGCTGCACGCTGCGGATCTGCTCCAACTGCCACGCAATATTTTTGCAGTTACGCTTGCTTCGATCTCGCCTTCGCAGATTTGGTTTGAGCCTGACTTTCTCCCGCCCGCCTGATAATACTGCTGACTGGGGAACCAGTTTGTCGTCTTCCGGGGGATTGAGGCGCCCTGGCTGCATCCAAAGGCTGCGCCCACATTTGCACACAGCAGCGGCGGCAGGCTGCACGCTGCGGATCTGCTCCAACTGCCACGCAATATTTTTCCAGTTACGCTTGCTTCGATCTCGCCTTCGCAGATTTTGTTTGAGCCTGACTTTCTCCCACCCGCCTGATAAGGACTGCTGACCAGTTTGTCGTCTTCCGGAGGATCGAGGTGCCCTGGCTCATCGAAACGCTGCGCCCACATTTGCACACAGCAGCGGCGGCAGGCTGCACGCTGCAGATCTGCTCCAACTGCCACGCAATATTTTTGCAGTTACGCTTCCTTCGATCTCGCCTTCGCAGATTTTGTTTGAGCCTGACTTTCTCCCACCCGCCTGATAAGGACTGCTGACCAGTTTGTCGTCTTCCGGAGGATCGAGGTGCCCTGGCTCATCCAAACGCTGCGCCCACATTTGCACACAGCAGCGGCGGCAGGCTGCACGCTGCAGATCTGCTCCTACTGCCACGCAATATTTTTTGGTTACGCTTGCTTCGATCTCGCCTTCGCAGATATTGTTTGAGCCTGACTTTCCCCCACCCGCCTGATAAGGACTGCTGACCAGTTTGTCGCCTTCCGGAGCATCGAGGTGCCCTGGCTGCATCCAAAGGCTGCGCCCACATTTGCATACAGCAGCGGCGGCAGGCTGCACGCTGCGGATCTGCTCCAACTGCCACGCAATATTTTTGCAGTTACGCTTCCTTCGATATCGCCTTCGCAGATTTTGTTTGAGCCTGACTTTCTCCCACCCGCCTGATAAGGACTGCTGACCAGTTTGTCGTCTTCCGGAGGATCGAGGTGCCCTGGCTCATCCAAACGCTGCGCCACATTTGCACACAGCAGCGGCGGCAGGCTGCACGCTGCGGATCTGCCCCAACTGCCACGCAATATTTTTGCACTTACGCTTCCTTCGATCTCGCCTTCGCAGATTTTGTTTGAGCCTGACTTTCCCCCACCCGCCTGATAAGGACTGCTGACTGGGGAACCAGTTTGCCGTCTTCCGGAGGATCGAGGTGCCCTGGCTGCATCCACAGGCTGCGCCCAGATTTGCACACAGCAGCGGCGGCAGGCTGCACGCTGCGGATCTGCTCCAACTGCCACGCAATATTTTTGCAGTTACGCTTGCTTCGATCTCGCCTTAGCAGATTTTGTTTGAGCCTGACTTTCTCCCACCCGCCTGATAAGGACTGCTGACTGGGGAACCAGTTTGTCGTCTTCCGGAGCATCGAGGTGCCCTGGCTGCATCCACAGGCTGCGTCCTCATTTGCACACAGCAGCGGCGGCAGGCTGCATTCTGCGGATCTGCTCCAACTGCCACGCATTATTTTTGCAGTTACGCTTCCCTCGATCTCGCCTTCGCAGATTTTGTTTGAGCCTGACTTTCCCCCACCCGCCTGATAAGGACTGCTGACTGGGGAACCAGTTTGCCGTCTTCCGGAGGATTGAGGTGCCCGGGCTGCATCCAAAGGCTGCGCCCACATTTGCACACAGCAGCGGCGGCAGGCTGCACGCTGCGGATCTGCTCCAACTGCCACGAAATATTTTTGCAGTTACGCTTGCTTCGATCTCGCCTTCGCAGATTTTGTTTGAGCCTGACTTTCCCCCACCCGCCTGATAAGGACTGCTGACCAGTTTGTCGTCTTCCGGAGCATCGAGGTGCCCTGGCTGCATCCACAGGCTGCGCCCACATTTGCAAACAGCAGCGCCGGCAGGGTGCATGCTGCGGATCTGCTCCAACTGCCACGCAATATTTTTGTCGTTACGCTTGCTTCGATCTCGCCTTCGCAGATGTTGTTTGAGCCTGACTTTCTCCCATCCGCTTGATAAGGACTGCTGACCAGTTTGTCGTCTTCCGGAACATCGAGGAGCCCTGGCTGCAACCACAGGCTGCGCCCACATTTGCACGCAGCAGCGGCGGCACGGTGCACGCTGCGGATCTGCTCCAACTGCCACGCATTATTTTTGCAGTTACGCTTCCCTCGATCTCGCTTTCGCAGATTTTGTTTGAGCCTGACTTTCCCCCACCCGCCAGATAAGGACTGCTGACTGGGGAACCAGTTTGTCGTCTTACGGAGCATCGAGGTGCCCTGGCTGCATCCACAGGCTGCGCCCACATTTGCAAACAGCAGCGGCGGCAGGGTGCATGCTGCGGATCTGCTCCAACTGCCACGCAATATTTTTGCAGTTACGCTTGCTTCGATCTCGCCTTCGCAGATTTTGTTTGAGCCTGACTTTCTCCCACCCGCCTGATAAGGACTGCTGGCTGGGGAGCCAGTTTGTCGTCTTCCGGAGGATCGAGGTGCTCTGGCTGCATCCAAAGGCTGCGCCCACATTTGCACACAGCAGCGGCGGCACGGTGCACGCTGCGGATCGGCTCCAACTGCCACGCAATATTTTTTTCGGTTACGCTTGCTTCGATCTCGCCTTCGCAGATATTGTTTGAGCCTGACTTTCACCCACCCGCCTGATAAGGACTGCTGACCAGTGTGTCGTCTTCCGGAACATCGAGGTGCCCTGGCTATATCCACAGGCTGCGCCCACATTTGCACACAGCAGCGGCGGCACGGTGCACGCTGCGGATCGGCTCCAACTGCCACGCAATATTTTTGCGGTTATGCTTGCTTCGATCTCGCCTTCGCAGATTTGGCTTGAGCCTGGCATTTCCCCACCCGCCTGATAAGGACTGCTGACCAGTTTGTCGTCTTCCGGAGGATCGAGATGCCCTGGCTGCATCCAAAGGCTGCGCCCACATTTGCACACAGCAGCGGGGGCAGGCTGCACGCTGCGGATCTGCTCCAACTGCCACGCAATATTTTTGCAGTTACGTTTGCTTCGATCTCGCCTTCGCAGATTTTGTTTGAGCCTGACTTTCCGCCACCTGTCTGATAAGGACTGCTGACCAGTTTGTCGTCTTACGGAGCATCGAGGTGCCCTGGCTGCATCCACAGGCTGCGCCCACATTTGCACAGAGCAGCGGCGGCAGGGTGCATGCTGCGGATCTGCTTCAACTGCCACGGAATATTTTTGCGGTTACGCTTGCTTCGATCTCGCCTTCGCAGATTTTGTTTGAGCCTGACTTTCTCCCACCCGCTTGATAAGGACTGCTGACCAGTGTGTCGTCTTCCTGAGCATCGAGGGGGCCTGGATATATCCACAGGCTGCGCCCACATTTGCACGCAGCAGCGGCGGCAGGCTGCACGCTGCGGATCTGCTCTAACTGCCACACAATATTTTTTCGGTTACGCTTGCTTCGATCTCGCCTTCGCAGATTTTGTTTGAGCCTGACTTTCTCCCACCCGCTTGATAAGGACTGCTGACCAGTGTGTCGTCTTCCGGAGCATTGAGGTGCCCTGGATATATCCACAGGCTGCTCCCACATTTGCACGCAGCAGCGGCGGCAGGCTGCACGCTGCGGATCTGCTCCGACTGCCACACAATATTTTTTCGGTTACGCTTGCTTCGATCTCGCCTTCGCAGATTTTGTTTGAGCCTTTCTCCCACCCGCTTGATAAGGACTGCTGACCAGTTTGTCGTCTTCCGGAACACCGAGGTGCCCTGGTTGCAACCACATTCTGCGCCCACATTTGCACGCAGCAGCGGCGGCAGGGTGCACGCTGCGGATCTGCTCCAACTGCCACGCAATATTTTTGCGGTTACGTTTGCTTCGATCTCGCCTTCGCAGATTTTGCTTGAGCCTGACTTTCCCCCACCCGCCTGATAAGGACTGCTGACCAGTTTGTCGTCTTCCGGAGCATCGAGGTGCCCTGGCTATATCCACAGGCTGCGCCCACATTTACACGCAGCAGCGGCGGCAGGCTGCACGCTGCGGATCTGCTCCAACTGCCACGCAATATTTTTGCAGTTACGTTTTCTTCGATCTTGCCTTCTCGGATCTGCTCTAACTGCCACGCAATACTCTTGCAGGTTGGAGTTTTTTAGGATACCTTCTTTAAACATCGATTTTGCGCACTATTGCTTCTGCCTCTGCTATTTTGTTTCCTGCTGTGGTCTTCAGTCAACCCTCATTTGAGGTTCATGTTGGCATGTTTAGTAAGGTGTGGGTTCGGACTAGTTGGTAATGCATTGTAAGACGAAAAGCGCGAAAAAACACACACGGACGCAAAGACGAAGGACAAGCACTACCATGTCCTGGAATGTTTAGCCTGCAATGAGGAAGCGAGTGATGATGGAAAGTGCTTAGTGTGCTCCACATGTAACTATCCTTAACATGTAACTATCCTATCCTATCCTTTCGAAACAAGCGTGACTCGATATTAAGTCGACATGGAAATGCCCACCTTGTGATTCTGCGAAAAAGAAAAGCCAGCTGCTCCTACGAGAGCTGAAAATGAGCGCCAGCTAGATGGCCTGAATGACAAACTTTCCCTGCTTCTTCCTCTTGTTGCAAAGGTCGACGCAATCAGGGAACTTGTTGCGAAAGTTGATGGAGTTGGAAGCTCAATTAAATTGGTTTCTGAGCAGTATGACACCGTGCCAGAAAATCTTGAGAAACAAACGAACGACATGGCTGCCCTAAAGAAAAAGGTAGAAAACATTGAAAATAGAAAATCCCCTGTAACCAGGCAAATAAGGCTTCAAATTAATGAATTAGAGCAGTACAACCGCAGACTCAACATGGAAGTGCACGGAATCGTTCAGGAACAGCATGAAAACCTTATCGAGATAATGAATAGCTTGCGGCCTCGCTACAACTCCCAACCCTAGAGGACTCGGATCTTGAAGCCCTGCATCGCTTGCCAGCGAAAGCTGGAAAGGAATCAGTTATTATTGCTAGATTTCGCCTGGCATCTCTAAAATAGAAATGGATGAACTGTCGTGCGGTTCTCATGGCATGGCCGTGTGGTAGAAAGAAAGATCTGCCAGATCTGGAAAAAATGTAATGATAAGCGGCGAGCGCTTACTGCTGCGGCCGGGTTTTCAGCAGAATGGCACGTCCTGACGCTGGTCTTTTCTATCATGACAGAATCCTTGCGTAGCATTTCTTTATGATTGAAAAAGCAGGCCAAATGTTTTTTCTTTTACCACCTAAATGCGCACAGTTTGCCTAACAAGGATGAAGAGGTTTGCAGTTTTTTTATCTTCGTTAAAACATGAGTTTGATGTTTTGGGTTTTTCAAAAAACTGGTTCAGGGATTATACATGGCATACAAGGCACTCTTTGCCTACTTGAGAGCGACTGGATTGAGTGACAAATTGTGACAGCGTTGTGCGTGTGTGTGTTATGCGTTTTCCCCTTCTCTCTTCCTCCTTTTAGTCCCCTAATCCCTCTTCCCCAGTGCAGGGTAGCCAACCGGAACTCCTTTCTGGTTAACATCCCTGCCTTTCCCTCCTCCTCTTTATCTATCTATCTATGGTTCAGGGATTCTGATGACATCTTGCATTTTGATGGTTACAGTTATGAAGCTTTATGCAGAAAAACTAAAATAGGCGGTGGTGTTGCAGTTTATATTAAACAAGGCCTTTGCTATGAAGTTGCATCTGACAACACAGTTTTGAACCAAAACATTGAATCGCTCCTTGTCCGATGCAGGGCATTCATGTATAGCGTTGTTTATAGACCACCGTCAGGTTCTTACGAAGAATTCTTCGGGATCCTTGAATTAATGTTAGAAAAACTTTCTGTACTAGGACTTCCTGTCATAATTATGGGAGATTTTAACATCAATCCGCTTCGTCCCTCAGATGCATCTGTTACTTTCGTTGATATTTTGTCTCCTTATGGCTTCTCCAATGTTATCTCCAATGTTCTCCAAAGTTCTATCTATCTATCTATCTATCTATCTATCTATCTATCTATCTATCTATCTATCTATCTATCTATCTATCTATCTATCTATCTATCTATCTATCTATCTATCTATCTATCTACCTACCTACCTACCTACCTACCTACCTACCTACCTACCTACCTACCTACCTACCTACCTATCTATCTATCTATCTATCTATCTATCTATCTATCTATCTATCTATCTATCTATCTATCTATCTATCTATCTATCTATCTATCTATCTATCTATCTATCTATCTATCTATCTATCTATCTATCTATCTATCTATCTATCTATCTATCTATCTATCTATCTATCTATCTATCTATCTATCTATCTATCTATCTATCTATCTATCTATCTATCTATCTATCTATCTATCTATCTATCTATCTATCTATCTATCTATCTATCTATCTATCTATCTATCTATCTATCTATCTATCTATCTATCTATCTATCTATCTATCTATCTATCTATCTATCTATCTATCTATCTATCTATCTATCTATCTATCTATCTATCTATCTATCTATCTATCTATCTATCTATCTATCTATCTATCTATCTATCTATCTATCTATCTATCTATCTATCTATCTATCTATCTATCTATCTATCTATCTATCTATCTATCTATCTATCTATCTATCTATCTATCTATCTATCTATCTATCTATCTATCTATCTATCTATCTATCTACCTACCTACCTACCTACCTACCTATCTATCTATCTATCTATCTATCTATCTACCTATCTATCTATCTATCTATCTATCTATCTATCTATCTATCTATCTATCTATCTATCTATCTATCTATCTATCTATCTATCTATCTATCTATCTATCTATCTATCTATCTATCTATCTATCTATCTATCTATCTATCTATCTATCTATCTATCTATCTATCTATCTATCTATCTATCTATCTATCTATCTATCTATCTATCTATCTATCTATCTATCTATCTATCTATCTATCTATCTATCTATCTATCTATCTATCTATCTATCTATCTATCTATCTATCTATCTATCTATCTATCTATCTATCTATCTATCTATCTATCTATCTATCTATCTATCTATCTATCTATCTATCTATCTATCTATCTATCTATCTATCTATCTATCTATCTATCTATCTATCTATCTATCTATCTATCTATCTATCTATCTATCTATCTATCTATCTATCTATCTATCTATCTATCTATCTATCTATCTATCTATCTATCTATCTATCTATCTATCTATCTATCTATCTATCTATCTATCTATCTATCTATCTATCTATCTATCTATCTATCTATCTATCTATCTATCTATCTATCTATCTATCTATCTATCTATCTATCTATCTATCTATCTATCTATCTATCTATCTATCTATCTATCTATCTATCTATCTATCTATCTATCTATCTATCTATCTATCTATCTATCTATCTATCTATCTATCTATCTATCTATCTATCTATCTATCTATCTATCTATCTATCTATCTATCTATCTATCTATCTATCTATCTATCTATCTATCTATCTATCTATCTATCTATCTATCTATCTATCTATCTATCTATCTATCTATCTATCTATCTATCTATCTATCTATCTATCTATCTATCTATCTATCTATCTATCTATCTATCTATCTATCTATCTATCTATCTATCTATCTATCTATCTATCTATCTATCTATCTATCTATCTATCTATCTATCTATCTATCTATCTATCTATCTATCTATCTATCTATCTATCTATCTATCTATCTATCTATCTATCTATCTATCTATCTATCTATCTATCTATCTATCTATCTATCTATCTATCTATCTATCTATCTATCTATCTATCTATCTATCTATCTATGCCCCAACCCGTGTCACTGTCAACACTGAGTCATTAATAGACCTCTGTTAAGTTTCGATCACGACAAAACGATGGCTGGTGTTCTCGCCCTGTGGCATCAGCGATCATATATCTGTTTTCTGTTTTATGCTAAGAGAGCGGTCTACAGATTGTCTATGCACAAATACTGCACACACTACTCGAATAACAAAAAGTATTGAACAGTTCCGATCTCTTGTAGCTGCTCCAGACTGGCACGAACATTTAGTATTCGAAAACCCCAATGACTTGTACGAACGATTCCTAGAAAATGTAATATAATTATACGATATCGCATTCCCCATTGTAACAGTAACAAAAGCAAAAGAGCAAGGAAATTTTGGATTACACGCGAGTTACTGTTAAGAATAAAAACACGAAATGCTCTTTTTCGAAAATTTTTATCATGCAGAGATGAAGTGTTCGCGATATACAAAAAAAAACGCAACAAGTTAGGCACCGATATAAAGAAGGAACGCATCCCCTATTATGCAAACAAATGTGCTGGCATTTGTTGCGATCCTCAAAAGACGTGGCGCGTTGTAAAAAGCTTACTTAGTAAACGTCAAACCTTTATACGCGCTGAATTAAAGATCGATAACCAAATGTTTGGCGGTGCGGCTCTGAGCAATGAGTTCAATACACATTTTTTAACTTTTGGATCTTTTACTGCTCGTGGTTATTATGAGGTCGAAGAGTATGTTCAATGTAACCCATCCAGCTCCATGTTTCTTTACCCGACCACAGAAACCGAAATTGTTTGACTAATCAACGGTCTTAAAAATAGTAGGTCTTCTGGTTTTGATGCCATTTCCGCAGAGCCAATCAAAGCTGTTTCTGGTATTCTATCTGAAGCGCTATGCCACTTAACAAATCAGGTATTATCTACCGGGGTATTTCCAGATAAAATGAAAATTGCGAAACGTGAGTCATAGTTCATCACAAAGGCGGTGCTGCCGACTGTATCAGTACCTATTGACCAATATCGGGGCTCCCGCTGTTTTCCAAAATAGTAGAAAAATTAATTATTCTAAGGTTAACTAAGCACTTAACTGAAAATGCGTTGCTCTCTGCAGCCCGGTATGGTTTCCAGGAGTGAAAATCAACTGAATCTGCACTAGTATTCATAAAAGATAAATTAGCACATAACATAGAAATGCAGGTGTTTACCATAGCATTTTTTTATTTTAACAAAGCTTTCGACTACTTTTACAAAAAATACCGCACTATGGAGTAAGAGGCGTCGCACTCTAGCTATTTCGCAGCTGCTCAACCATTCTCAATTTGTCCTTATGAATGATATTGCCTCGGATTCGGAGTTCATAAAATATCGGGTTCCTCAGGGTTCCATCATAGGCCTTTTATTATTTCTTATATATATTGTGGAAATACGGGGGAAACAAAGCCTTTCGCCCCGCCCGCACTCCCACTCCGTGGATGCAGCGTTCCCGCTCGCTAACCGCGGAGGGGTTCGTGCTCGAGGGACAAAGGGAAGGGACGACACAGCGTTAACACTCATATGCTATTTATTACACTTGCAATTAATACACAGAGTGGGCCAGCTAGCTACAAAACATCAACGAGGCATTCCTCGGAAATAGAAGGCTACGTAAGAAGGACTTCCGACTGGGGCAGGGGCGCGACTTCGGAGGTATCGGCGGCGAACGTTTGTATGCGCCGATAATGGCGGCCGGGTTTTCCCGTGCGCGCAGCATTCTTGGGGCAAAGCCATTCCCTAGCATTTGCTGGGGAAGGCGGTCAGAGCGCGCGTTTGCTGCGCTCGCTTCGCTGCCTGGAACCAGAAGTCCAGCGGCAAGGCACAACGGATCCCCTGCGCCTGTCGCGGAAGGTGACGAGAGCGTGCGGCTCCAACCGCTCACCACGCTGGCCGGATCCCGAAGGACCTCTCTCCGGTTCCGCAGAATTCCGCGTAACCTACGAGGTGGCGCTCCCGTCGCCGTTCCCTTTCCCCCATGAGGGAGACTTCCCTCCTCGCCCAGCCGGGGGCTGTCCGTCCCGACGGCCGACGATGAAGATGGGCCGCATCGAAACGGAGGGGGGAAACAGGTTCTCCACATCCCTCCCTCCTTAAATGTCGGCCTAGGGTTGAACCCGTCCATGGATGCCATCGACGAAGGGGCCACGAGCGTTGCGATGATGACTGCAAGACAGCTCGTACAGGCGGGGTGCCGGGGTCATCCGATGAGCAGCAAGGTCACCGGGCACCCGTCCTTTGTTGGAAGGTAGAGGGGCTGGCCCCCCCTCTCGTAGCCGCTGCAAACTGCTCGCCGGAGCCTCCGCAGCTCGATGACTCATGGCCGCAAGGCAGCAGGCAGAGACCCATACAATGGACAGCAGGCCGGGGCAGCTTCTCTTCAACTCTGCATATCGCTCCTAGGATCTCCAAAAGTTTGCAGCAAAAACAATGGAGACCGCGTAAACTCACCATTTGGTAAAATGCGGAGTAATGCAAGTGCCAAACAATCCTATCCGCCACCGCCCAAACGCTCGGTTCATTTGAACGTAGCTGGCTCTCTTCGGACGAAGCACATTCGCGGTTCGCTTTCCGGCATGGTGATGTTAAGCTCACTTGAGCTGCGTTAGCGTCTCTGGTTCCGGGAAATTATAAATTCGCTTCGCAGCCCAAAAAAGTAAGTTCGTTCGAACAAAGTCAGCTTTCTGTAGTTGAGCGAGACCTCTCGGCTCTAGCGAGGTTAAATATACAACAAGCAAGCCCGTTTGCGCGTGCTTGTGCCACGGTACGACTGTGTCCTCCCAAAAGCGACAGGCAGCTCCCGAAGAGCCTTAGGCCTACTCGCTCTTACACTTCCGGGTGCCAACAAAGGGCCAAGCACAATAGCTAGAACACAACGCCACGAGGAGATACGTTTCTGCCAAGGTGACCCTAACGCGAACGGCGCCTACCGCTTCCCGCGGTGTCGCAGCGCCCCGGTGCTTTTCCTGTAATCACGACTGCAATCCAAAACAGCTGACTACGGCACCCGGCTCCAGAGCCAAAGAGACAGAACAGAGAATATTTACAACTATGTACAAGAAAAATCGGGCCACCCTCCAGGCTTCCGCATTCACTCGCTTCTGGCTTGCTGTTCTCCGTGGGCGTCTCGGTCTCGCTCTCCATGAGCGGAACTCGTAGGTTCACCTTCCACAGGTGTCCCGATGAAGTGCTCATCAAAAGCTTAGCATGCACGGCAATCCTCCCATGCTGCTATTACGCTCATCTCGCTGTCAAGAAAGCATCTTCGCCTTGCTAGCAACTCCGAATTCGGTTCAGGCGTAACGCTGTTCCAAATCCGGGCGGGCATTCCACGAACCGAACTGACTGCCGTCCCTCGTCCCAAGAGCTTGCCACAAGTTGGGACGCTATTGTGGAAATACGGGGGAAACAAAGCCTTTCGCCCCGCCCGCACTCCCACTCCGCGGATGCAGCGTTCCCGCTCGCTAACCGCGGAGGGGTTCGTGCTCGAGGGACAAAGGGAAGGGACGACACAGCGTTAACACTCATATGCTATTTATTACACTTGCAATTAATACACAGAGTGGGCCAGCTAGCTACAAAACATCAACGAGGCATTCCTCGGAAATAGAAGGCTACGTAAGAAGTACTTCCGACTTACCGGCTGGGGCAGGGGCGCGACTTCGGAGGTATCGGCGGCGAACGTTTGTATGCGCCGATAATGGCGGCCGGGTTTTCCCGTGCGCGCAGCATTCTTGGGGCAAAGCCATTCCCTAGCATTTGCTGGGGAAGGCGGTCAGAGCGCGCGTTTGCTGCGCGCGCTTCGCTGCCTGGAACCAGAAGTCCAGCGGCAAGGCACAACGGATCCCCGTGCGCCTGCCGCGGAAGGTGACGAGAGCGTGCGGCTCCAACCGCTCACCACGCTGGCCGGATCCCGAAGGGCCTCTCTCCGGTTCCGCAGAATTCCGCGTAACCTACGAGGTGGCGCTCCCGTCGCCGTTCCCTTTCCCCCATGAGGGAGACTTCCCTCCTCGCCCAGCCGGGGGCTGCCGACGATGAAGATGGACCGCATCGAAACGGAGGGGGGAAACAGGTTCTCCACAATATATATATATATATATATATATATATATATGTTACGAACGTAGGTTGCGTTGGCTCCGCAGAATAAACATTTAAGAGAAGTGGGCACTTCTATAAAGACACTCCAAATATCATCCAAATATGGACAAACACAGAACAACTTATCCATTTCATTGACAGTTTCAACTCCGTGCACCCAAACATAAAGTTTACACACACCTACTCAGCCAGTCAAATCAATTTTCTTGATGTTGACATTCTGGTGGACAAGGGGTCAGTTCGTACAACCGTTCATAGAAAACCAACCGACTCACAGAAATATCTACATTTTCAAAGCACCCATCCCCGTCACTGCAAAACCAGCATCCCTTATTCGCAGGCCCATCGTTTTTCGAAGAATCTGCTCTAACGACCTAGACTTTCATGAAAACTCCGAACACATGCGCAACATGCTCTTAACACAGCGCTATCCACGTTCCCTTATTGATGACGCCATAAGCAGAGCTTCAAATCTTAACCGTAGTCAAATACTCCAGGGGCACCAAATAGATAACCGGAATGATTACACTACAAACCTTATCCTCACATTTAACAGTAACGCACCGAACATAAACATAATTTTTAATAAGCACTTTAACATTCTCCAGCAAAGTCAACGACTATCGAAAATATTTACATGCGCACCCCGCGTGATTTACAGGCGTGCCAAAAACATTCAGAACCATCTAGTCCACTCCAAGGAACACAGAACCCCAAAATATGGATGCCAGCCCTGTGGTAAAGGTCGCTGCAAAGTTTGCAAGCACATGCAGACTACGTGTTCCGCAACTAGTACGAGGTCAGTTTTCCAGCATTCGATCAACGGTAACTTTGACTGCGACTCATCAAACATTATTTAACTTCTTGAATGCACTTTGTGTAACCAGCAATACATAGGACAGACAAACACTGCATTCCGCATTCGATTTAACAATCACCGCGCACACGCCAAGTCTCTCCCAAACCTTCCCCTATCCAAGCATGTAAACGCAGAACACCCATTTGACCAACCAAAAGTAACAATTATTCAAGGGGGCTTCAAAAACAGGCGAGAACGTGAACAGCGTGAATCCTATTTTATCCACAAGTTTAATACTATTCAAGAAGGGCTTAACGAAAAGCCTGGTACCCTTTCTTTTATTCACGACCTCCAAACAAAATAATACTACACTTATCGTTAATTGGCTAACTCAGATATACCCTTTATAACTCCTAGTGTATATCCCAGGCAATCATACCCTTCCTTACTTACACTATCCTGCCTCGTGCAGTATTGATAAGCTTTTGACGTTCTTTCCTTACATTTTCCGACAATTTGAAATCTTTGCACACAGCTAGCCCAGCCCTCCTCCCCTACAAACAAGTATTCCCGGCGAGGTCGGTTCAACGACCCGCCCAGGGAGAGGGGTGCACCGTTCAGTGAAACCCAGACCCCGTGAGTAAGTTCTTACACATGTGCTCGTTAACGTAGCCCACTCCTTCCTTAACGTTCTAGCCCTCGGCTCACCGGAAATTAGTGAGACCCCAAAAAGGCGCCTGGTTTGGCCTGTTCGTCACTGCCAGTGTCATTTGCGCAGCGGCTCCTCTTTGGCCACACATCTGCAGCGGCGCCCTTTGTGTTTGTGCATTTTGTTTGTGTGTTTTGTTTGCACGTTTTGCTTTCGTACGCCTGTGGTTGCCGTGCTGCCCATGTCCCCCGCACCGCCTTCCTCTCCCTTTCTTTCGTTTCGCCATCTCCTTTTGTACCCCACCCTTCCTTACTATACTAGTTTTCCCCCCTTTTTTTTCTTTTATTTCTATTTTTTTGCTTCCTCCCCCAATATTGTCCCTGTCTGCTCCCCGCACCCCCACCTTTATTTTTTTTTCAATTTTTTGAACTGTTGTTGCTATTTGCGTGTTACACTCCTTTCACCCTCCTCTTCAGCTCACAAACTTAAAATGTCCATCTGACGCGAGACCACTACAGTCCTGAAGAAGACCGCACCGCGGTCGAAACGTAGATAAATAAAAGTGTCTTTGTAGAAGTGCCCACTTCTCTGAAATCTAAATATATATATATATATATATATATATATATATTAGCAGACAAGTTAAAGGAAATGAGGGGCCCGTTTGACAAATTTATGAAGGGAGCCAACAGTCACCGAAACCAAGGTGCATAGGGGAACGGTAATTTTATTATTTTTTTTAATGTGTTATGCTTATCAGTGGGAGAATAATACTTAGATTAATAAATTGCTTAAAGAAAATTACGTATAAAGCAGCAGAAAAAACAACCATGCCGCCGGTGGGATCCGAACCCACGACCTCCGAATATCGCGTCCGGTGCTCTTACCAACTGAGCTACGGCGGCGGCTGTCCAATCTGCTGCTCTCGTGGGTATTTATGTTTACTGCGTGTGAGCGAGCCTATATATATATATATATATATATATATTATATATATATATATATATATATATATATATATATATATATATATATATATATATATATATATATATATATATATATTGTAGCGGATGAAATGGCTTTAGTACACGTGAGAGCTTTACGGATGAAAGCTGGTCGCCGACGGCCCAGATCAGTCTGCGCGCGCCTCTCTCCTCTTCTTCCTCAAACTCCTCGGCGTGACAATATCGTTGCTATCCATTGAATTTCTAATTTATTGCTCCATGCCGATGACAGTAGTTCATTTTTTGCCCCACGAAACTTACCCGCTCTAATGTCTCTGGCAAGCAAATGGCTTGAAGATCTGTCAGAATGTCTTTGTGCCAACCAGCTGATGTTAAATGTTATAAAACGATATATATAATTTTTCCAGCTGTAAAGAAATCAATAATTAATTATGTCACACTTTCGTTCCAATCTGGCTGCCTAGAACGTGTTTCAGTGCATAAATATTTAAGTGTGCTGTTTCACGAAAACCTCAATTGGCGTTACCATGTAAAAACGGATGCTTGGGCGAGTTGGTAAGCCATTTTAAACAGAACAGCGCGCAGTCTGACAGGGACAACGAGAGAGACACGACACAGACGCCGTACCTCATACTAACTACTGAAGTGCCAGAAAACAATGTCATCCGATTTTTAGGTATCAAACTCAGATTGATGTACCATCACACGTGTTGGTCTTACAAGCTACGAAGGAGTAAGCCATTGCTCCCTTTTTCGACATCTCATTCTGAGCTGGTTAAACGTGCCATGGCGAAATCATGTTTTCACAACGCGCTTAACAAATCTTGCATGCACTCCATGCAAGATAGCTTCTTTCACCTAACTGATCGGCTCGTAAAGGCTGTTTATCCCAAGCAGCTGCTAGTGTCAGTGCCAGAATCTATTCTCAGTAGTTTGAGCAAAAACAGAAAAGGGGAACGGGCAGATTCATTTACGCGAAAGGAAAAAGAAAAACCACTGGTGTGCCTTACATTTATCATTTCTCCCACAGACTAAAAAAAAAGATAGTAAATAGAGCGCGTGTCAAAGCCATTTTTTCGGCTCCGGATAAGCTTGGGAAGATGTTAAAAATGGTTAGCACCGATTTCGGTCCTAGAGAGTGCGACATCAAACATGAAAATCATTTCGTCTCCTGTGAAGAAGGTGTAGTTTACGCCATTCCCTTGTCATGTGGCAAGCTTTATGTTGGTCAAACGAGGAGATGCCTCAAAGAACGCCTGAAGGAGCACAATAACAGTGTGCATAATACTGTAAGAGGGCATCTCGGCATCCACTGTAGACACTGTGAAAGCAAAACTTGCCATCCTCACTTCACTCGCACGCAAGTTTTAAGCAAGCACAGTAACCAACTAATGCGTGAAATAATTGAAGCAACGCACATCACCTGGCCAAAAGACGCCTGCGTCAGTAGCCTCTCCTTGTCGATTTGTTCCAAAGAACTGGTATTTTTAGCGAGGGGGGATATGATGATCATAGTTATCTCCTTTGTTCTGTACTGCATGTATGAATGACTGTGAATCTATGAATGGTTGTTTCATTTTCTTTTTTGTTGGATCTGTATATGTGCCTCGTTCCAGGCAATAAACATCAGTTGTAAGTCAGCGCTCGTGTGTGTCGTGTCTCCCTCGTTGTCCCTGTCAAATTGCGCGCTGTTCTGGTTCAAAAAGTTACCATGTAGACATTGTAACCAGCAACACTGTCCGATACATGGGTATACTAAATAAATTTTGCCCCCTTCTCCCAATACAATTTGAGAAAGCAAGTATATTTTTCGACGGTTCAGTCTCGTGTGCAGTAATGTTGGTTGGTATGGGGAGCGGGCACAAAAACAAGCATGGAAAAGATTTACATTCTACAAAACGAAGGCCTTGGTTTCAATTACAATTTGTCTAGATATGACTCTGTTTCAGCATACCTTAAAAGAAGTCAGATATTAAGTATAACAGCAATGTATAATCAACGACTGTCCGAATTTATATACATACCATACAAAACTGAGTGTAGTGCGTTTTTAAATACGTTTACTAATATAGACCCACTCTACCGTTTAAGAAATGTCAACTGCCTGAAACCTCGTATAAGAACCGGGTATGGTGAGCAGTTTATTCACGCCCAAATCCCGAACCTTTTGAGCTGTTGCCCTCGCATATTTGATCTTGAAAAATCATCATCCTTGTCATCCTTCAGAAAAACAACTAAACTATACTTTGTGGAGCATAGGTGATTATCTCTGCCCTATTCCTGCTGTGTTCTCGCATTCTCTGATCTTCTAACTGTTCATCTGATGTAAGTAAAGGGTTGTATTTTTCATGCGTTTGTATATGCACTTTATCCGCGACCAGTGACCGACAGTTTTGTTTTGCTCCATGCCCGCCAAGTTGAGTTGCATATCTAATCTGTGGTGCCGAAGGCCAAGTCATGTGATTTGTACGTCACCTCTAGCCTCGGTTCCATAGGAAATCTGTATTTGCTATAAATTTCAATAAATTTCAACTTCAATTTCCTTATCGGGTTTTCGGCTGTCGACCGTATTATAAAAAAAGATGTTTTTCCGCCCTGCCTGCTGCCGAGCACCAGGTTAGGGATCGACTCAAGGCCGCCGAGGCCGCATTTGGTTGGTTGATTGGTTGGCCTCAAATAAGGATGGCACATACCTACTACGGGCGAGTGGCGAAGATACAGGTGGTGAATATTGAATTTCGGTGCGGTGTGCGATGCCTTTGCATCATCCCTTCTCTCATCGCGCTCAATTAATTAATTTCACTGTGAGTGAAAGATCGAACACGCATGTGCGGTCATCATTCTTTGTTTAGATTAAAAAGTATATAATGTTCAAAGTTCAATCGGAAACAACATACCCGAGCTCGCTTTGAAAAAAAAAACGCCCTTTTTTAACACCCCCACAAAAAAAAAAGAAAACCAAAGCTGACTCGGTGCACCTGCCAGTTTTCAGAATTTCACAAAACTTAAAATATCAACCGCTACAAATTGAAATCTTTTGCGGCCAGCGGTCGAGATATTTTTTATGTTTGCGCTCCGTATAAAGCCTAATGAGATCATTGGTACACTTTTGTCTCCAGGCGTTTGCCTTCGAAGAGAAAGTTCCAAACACGACATATTTCGCAATAACTTCTAAATATTGAGCCTTATATCTGCGCAACTGCCGCCTTCAAATTTTATAACTTCGCACTTTAAATCGAAAATGAAGGCCATCTTCGATTTTTATATCTTTCAGGAACAAAGCTCCAGAACCTTTCCCATTATCATCATCATCATCATAATCATCATTAGCCTGACTACGCCCACCAAAAACCAAAAACTCGTGCCTCGTGACAACTCGTGTTAGTGCACGGTTGTCCTGTGTCCGTCGTTTCAGTTGTCGGTTTTTATCCGCGTGTAGCGCGTTATTCCCATCAAATGTACATCCAACTAGCTGTGACATTCCTTGTGTGCTGCGAGGTTCCACGTTCCACGGCGCGGCGTAGACGGAGACCCAGGTGACAGCGGCATCATCAATTACCCAGCCATGCACTTTGAGTGACGACCAGAACGAAGGGACCCGCCGCCGTGACAGCGGCATCATCAATTACCCAGCCATGCTCTTTGAGTGACGACCAGAACAACCGGACCCGCCGCCGCCGCCGCGGGGAAACAGGCTTTATCCTCCCCAATTTCCGGGCACATTCCAGGACAAGGGAGCTGTCAGCGGGCCAGAGCGCGCCGTACCACAGCCGACGCTATGCGCTACCGCGAAGACAACATTCTTTCCCTCCTTCCCCTTTCGACGTGGGCTATCGCCGGGAAGGCACCCACAGCTTCCCGCCGTGCCTCGTGAACAAAAGCGCATTCCCAGAAGGGCCGTGACGGACACCTGTCATGGCGGACAGGCAGTACTCGCCAAGAATGTGGAAAGACAGGCGCTAGTGAATTAGCTCCGAAGGGAGAGCCTGTGTATACTCTCACTTGAGAGAGAGTGGTGGCGTTTTTGTTGTTTATTTAGTTTGTATTGTTAACAGACTCTGGGTTCGAGGCTAAGCCCAACCCAAGGGGTGGTCCCCATCTCGCATGTTATTTTGGATTGGAGAATTGATGCTTTGGGCGGGCCACTGGAAATGACCGCCCTTAGTCCTTTGTTAATCAAGTGCTTAAAAGCACATGTAAACGGATGCAGTCCAGTCTGAGCTGGGGCTCCATGCTTAGCATGTAATGTGATGCTACTTAGGCACTAACCTGCCCGGTCGATGAGTAAAGTAGTGCAAAGTTTGTTCTTTTGTAAATTCAGTTCTGCTTTTTCCGGTTTAACTCTCTGTATATGTATGTTGTAAAATTATGCTCTGCTGTCATCATCTACAAGCTCGCCTCCTGTTCATCTTCCAAGCCGAACGACACTAGAGGAAGGGTTTGTGAACCATCCTCGAAGAAACGGACGACTATTGAAATTCTACTGCATACACGCTCAGGACGACATCGTTCGCCAAGAGGGCCTTCAGCGCCGAAGCCCGACGGCGTGCAGCTTCTGCCAGCAACCGCTCGAGCCCAACTCCGGAGCCACTCCATCGCCCCCATGAAGTCGTCGGCACGTAAGCTCGGACGCCCCAGCCTCTGATGTATAATCTTAATCATGTGTAATTATTGAATATACCTGTTTGTTTAAACTGAGCCATACGGTGTCTCTTTGCCTCTCCGTCCCGTGTGGACCTGCGCATTATGGGGGTCATCACACTGGTGTCAGAAGTGGGGTCTCAAAAGCAGATGTCCTCTGAATGCTGTGACATTCATGACTTCAAGATTGTAATCAAAAGGGAATCACGGGACTGATTGTGGGACTTTTACCCCCATTTGAGAGGCTTGAGGCACTGGAGGGCTTGAAAAAAAAAAAGACTGTATCTGAGGGAGCTCCCACTCCACAGCCGTCGCTCGGAGCAAGCATGCTGGCATTAGGAAGCGTCATTCCGACGTTTACGGGAGATAAGACAGGGGTTCCAATCTGCGATTTCTTTTCCATGCTAGAAGAGATTGGGAAAATGGGGGGATGGTCCGATGCTCAAATGCTGGGAATGGCGAGGTGTAAGATGGCAGGAGCTGCTCATGATTTTGCCTGGCGAGACGAAAAGGTAAAATCCACAAAATCATTTGCGGAATTTAAGAAGCTCGCGTTTGAGCATTTCGACACTGAACCACGTCACGTGCGGGTACAGAGGTTCCGTGACGCCGGACAGATGGTAGGGGAGGACGTGCGAACATTTGCGTCGCGGCTTCAGCGCCTAGCACGCGATACGTTAAGCAGGGAGGAGGAAGGAGACCAGTTAAGGAAGAAATACGCGGAGGATATACTTAAAGAGGAAATGACCGCTTTGTTCGTGGCTGGTCTGCAAGACCCCGTGCGCCGGTTCGTGCTCTCGCGCAAGCCGAGCAATTTCGACCAAGCCGTGGAGGCCGCATTGGATGAGGAACGAAATGAGGCGTTAACGACAGCCGCAGCGAGAGTACGCGTCATAGCGAGAGCGGTGCTCAACCCTGAGGTTGCTCTCTTGACAGAGCGGTTAGATCGCTTGGAACAGCTGCTAACTCAGCAGGTAGAACGCCAGGTTGAAGCGCGCGCTCAACTGCGCCCATTCGCTGGAAACCGGAGACCGCCACAAAGCTACAGGCGCGGTATGCGAGATTTTGAAGAAATCGTATGCTTCGCTTGCCAGGGTCGCGGACACATCGCCAGGTTCTGCCAAAACGTGCGCCGTGGGGAGCCACAAAGAGAAGCAGGCGAGACACGCCCTAAGCAAGCCGACAGCGGGGCTCCAGATACCGAGACAAAAAACTAGTTAGTCCTCCCCAGCCTGAGGAGCGTGGGGAGGGAGCAGTAGATGATGAGGTGGTGGTAGTTTGTGTGGCCGACGAGGCATGCCCTGTTGTGCGTTGCAAGTTAAATGGTTGTTGCATGGAATGGTTGATAGATACGGGGTCAAAGGTGACATTGCTTAAGGAGAGCAGTTTTAACACGCTTCGAAGGAAGGGGGACCGCGAGGTGTTGGAAGCGTCTGGTGGTATGGCAACCAAATTTGTAGGCATAACGGGGGATCCTCTTGGCATAAGTGGACTCTACCGGTTACACTTCTCTCTCGGCGGAATTGCATTGGAGCACCCCTGCTACGTATGCCCGGACACGGTGTCTCTGCCAAACGGAGTGTCAGGTATATTAGGGCAGGATTTTTTGAGAAAAGGGAAGGTAGTAGTCTCATTCTCTGAGGAAGAGGTTAATGCGGGCGGCTCAAAAGTTCCGTTTTTGAACAGGAGAGGGGCTGAGATTCGCATTACCGATATTGACACCCGTCAAACAGTGGGATCATTGGAGAAGGTATATTCGCGGGTTGCCGTCCGGCTGGTCAAGGAGGCGGTCGTCCTTCCTTGGTCGGAGCACATTTTGTACGCGTTTGTGCCTTCAGATGTAGAGAGCGGCGCCGTGGGAGTGCTTGAGCCGGTCGACTCTCTCAGCAATGGCCTGAAGGCAGCCGCGTGCCTCGTGACAGTTAATGACGCCCACAGAGTGCCCCTACGGGTGATTAACTGTAGCCAGCAGCCACTGAGCCTTCCCAAGAACAAAACATTGGCTTTCTTCACCTCTGCGATAGAGCAACGTGAGCCCACCGATACGGTACTCGCAACTGTAGAGCATGCTAGTCCTTCGGCTGCTCCAAAGGTGTCGTTCGATCTTTCTCACGTAAAATCCAGGGAGAGGGAGGCTCTGGCTGGTTTGCTGAACGACTACTCGGAGGTATTCGCCGCGTCCAACCTGGATTTGGGCTGCTGTGGCGTTATAAAGCACAGGATAGAAACCGGCACTTCATCGCCCGTTTACCAGCGTGCGTACAGGATTCCTTACTCCCAACGTGAGGAGATGGAGCGGCAGGTGCAGGACCTGATTGATCGCGGCATTGTCGAACACTCAAAGTCACCCTGGGGAGCACCAGCACTATTGGTGGAAAAGCCAGATGGCTCGTATCGATTGGTAGTGGACTACCGCAAAATAAATGCCGTAACTCGCATCGATCCATACCCCATCCCCAATATACAGGAGGCGCTTTCTCAGCTGGGCTCTGCCAGGTACTTCACGGTAGTGGACATGGCGGCGGGATTCTGGCAGATAGCAATGGATCCGGCAGATGCCGAGAAAACGGCATTCAACACGCCCTCAGGTCACTATGAATGGAAAAGAATGCCGATGGGTCTGGCCAACAGCCCTGCTGTCTGGCAGAGAACCGCTGATGTTATCCTGGCAGGTCTTCTGGGGAGGCTGTGCTTCGTGTATATGGATGACATTATCATATACAGCGACAGTTTTGAGAACCATTTGCGCGATATTGAGCAGGTTTTGGTGCGACTAAGAGGAGCGGGTCTCAAGCTGAAGCCCTCTAAGTGCCAATTCCTCAAAAACGAGGTGAAATACCTCGGGCACGTTGTTTCAGCTGACGGCGTGCGACCGGACCCTGAGAAACTAAGGTGTGTCTGGGATTTTCCATCCCCGACTAGCGTCCGCCAGGTCCGGCAGTTTCTCGGCCTGATCGGTTACTACCGAAGGCACATAGAGGAGTTCGCCAAGCTCGCTAAGTCGCTCACCGCCTTAACAGCCAAAAATGTCGCCTTTCGCTGGGACGAAAACGCGGAGAATGCTTTTGGGGCCCTGAAAAGGAAGCTAATGAGTGCACCGCTGTTGCGCCACCCGGAGTTTAATTTGCCCTTCGTTATGGCCACAGATGCGTCAAAGTTCGCAGTGGGTGCCGTGCTATCTCAGGTTATCGAGGGCAAAGAACATCCCGTTGCTTTTGCTAGCCGACAGCTGAGCCCCACAGAGCAAAAGTACGGAGCTACGGAAAGGGAGTGCCTCGCCGTTGTCTGGGCAGTAAAGCACTTCAGATGCTACCTTTACGGCCGCATATTCAAGCTAGTCACAGACTGCCATCCTCTGAAATGGGTGATGAGTGTCAGGGACCCTAGCTCGCGACTCGCTAGATGGAATCTACACCTGCAGGAATACTGCTTTGAAGTTGAGCACAAGTCAGGAAAGACACATCTGAATGCTGATGCACTCAGCCGCACAGCTGCCGTGGCAGCTATAGATGAGTTTGTCCCCGTAGTCGACCCCGCCGAATTACGCACAGAGCAGTGCAAAGATCCTGACCTGAAGCGAATAATCGAAAGCTTAGAGGGCGCACCGTCTCACCCCGAACAGCTAGGTTATTTCATTGACAAAGACGGCACCCTGTGTCGGCGCACGAGGCCAACCAGGAAAGGGAGATTAGAGAAAACCGCTTGGGAGAGAGTCGTCATACCTCGGTCGTGGACAGAAAGGGTTCTCCGCGCGTTTCACGATGCGCCATGCGCCGGTTATTTTGGCGTAGCGAAGACACGCAGGCGTGTGGAGCGTTCGTACTTTTGGAGTGGCATGCGACAGGATGTTAGAGACTACTGTGCGAAGTGTCATTCCTGTCTCGAAAGAAAAACACCCAAGGGACGAAGACCAGCTCCAATTCAGCCGTTCTCTGAGGTTTCGGCTCCCTTCGAGCGGACAGGTATGGACATAATGGGCCCATTGCCCACGACCACTTCCGGAAACAAGTACATTTTAGTATTTGTCGATCACCTTTCAAAATACGCGGAAGCGGTAGCACTCCCAGATCAGAAGGCAGACACGGTTGCAAGAGCATTTGTCGAACAGATCGTGCTCCGACATGGACCCCGGAGGCAACTCTTGACAGATCGGGGAACGAACTTCGTGTCGCAGCTAATGAGGAGAGTTTGCGAGCTGCTTAAGATCGCTAAGAAGCAGACAACACCGTACCATCCGGCTTGCAACGGCGCGGTGGAGCGACTGAACCAAACCGTGGCCGGGTTCCTGTCGCATTTTGTTTCGCGCGACCAGCGGGACTGGGACTTGTGGCTCCCGTATGCAATGTTTGCCTACAATTCCGCAGCACACGAGAGCACGGGCGAATCGCCATTCTTTCTTCTCTACGGCCGAGACCCGGACCAGCCTAGTGAAGTGCCAGAGGGCCCCCGTCGTGTCCCATACGCTTCACTGGACGACTATAAGGTTGAGCTAGAATCGCGCTTGCAAGTGGCGAGGGACATCGCAAAGGAGTCCTTAAAGAAAGCGGCGAAGCGCAGGAAGGAGGTGCACGATCGCAGTGCTAGAGACGCGCCGTTTGATGTGGGGGACAGCGTGTACATTGAAAACTGCCAAAGGCAGATTGGGCTAGCTCGTAAGTTCCAGACGAAGTGGAGAGGACCGTGCGAGGTTGTCGAGAAGCTTTCTCCGGTAAACTTCAGAGTCCGAGACGTGAACCGGCGTTTGATAAGGATACACGCAAATCGCCTCAAGTCGGCACCGGTTCAGTATTCACGAAATGAGGAAAGGGAAAGCGCGGATTTTGATGGGGACAGAAGTGAAGCGGAGCGCGCAGATAGTTCGCAAGAAACGCCCTCTCCTGCACTTGTTCGGCAGGCGCCCGAGGTGACGGCCGGAATGCCACCGGATTTACTTCATGCATTGCTAGAAGAAGAAGCGCGCGAGGTTGCCGCGCAGATAACGCCAGGAGAGGCTCCTGCCACGAGCCCTCGCGAGTCCCAAAGCAGACAAAGGGGCACAGACTTACTTAGTATGACTCATGAAGGCCGATATCCGCTGCGAAATCGGAAAGCTAAGTCGGACTAATGGCGTAAACAGAGCGGAGTTGTGAACTGGTTAGAATTGTGTAATGCCGCAGCTCATAACATTGCTATATGCGTATGTGTTAAGTTATCGGAGTTAATAGTTAAACCTTTCTGTCATTAAGTAACACCTTCACAGGAGAGCATGCGGAGCGCATGCAGAACCTGCCCTACTTCCTTTCGTTATCTATATTTTTGTCTGTGCCGTGATCGTGCTAGAAGTGGGAGCTCCTTTGTAACTGTGGTAAATTTATTTCGTCCAGTTTGGACTAGAAAGGAGAGGCTCGGGTGCTGAGTTTCATGTTTATCTGTAAAAGAAGATCAGTGCTGCCCCTGGAGACGCCAGTTATGACAGCGGAGGCATTGGTGTTGTGCAGTGGTGTTGAGTGCAGCGAAAAGTGTTTTGTCGGACGCACTGTGCGAGGCGATTCAGAAAGACAAGGGGAGCTGCAGGGACTCAAATGTTCGGAGAACATTCTTCTGGAGGGTGAGCGAGTGCGACATTCCTTGTGTGCTGCGAGGTTCCACGTTCCACGGCGCGGCGTAGACGGAGACCCAGATGACAGCGGCATCATCAATTACCCAGCCATGCACTTTGAGTGACGACCAGAACGAAGGGACCCGCCGCCGTGACAGCGGCATCATCAATTACCCAGCCATGCTCTTTGAGTGACGACCAGAACAACCGGACCCGCCGCCGCCGCCGCGGGGAAACAGGCTTTATCCTCCCCAATTTCCGGGCACATTCCAGGACAAGGGAGCTGTCAGCGGGCCTGAGCGCGCCGTACCACAGCCGACGCTATGCGCTACCGCGAAGACAACATTCTTTCCCTCCTTCCCCTTTCGACGTGGGCTATCGCCGGGAAGGCACCCACAGCTTCCCGCCGTGCCTCGTGAACAAAAGCGCATTCCCAGAAGGGCCGTGACGGACACCTGTCATGGCGGACAGGCAGTACTCGCCAAGAATGTGGAAAGACAGGCGCTAGTGAATTAGCTCCGAAGAGAGAGCCTGTGTATACTCTCACTTGAGAGAGAGTGGTGGCGTTTTTGTTGTTTATTTAGTTTGTATTGTTAACAGACTCTGGGTTCGAGGCTAAGCCCAACCCAAGGGGTGGTCCCCATCTCGCATGTTATTTTGGATTGGAGAATTGATGCTTTGGGCGGGCCACTGGAAATGACCGCCCTTAGTCCTTTGTTAATCAAGTGCTTAAAAGCACATGTAAACGGATGCAGTCCAGTCTGAGCTGGGGCTCCATGCTTAGCATGTAATGTGATGCTACTTAGGCACTAACCTGCCCGGTCGATGAGTAAAGTAGTGCAAAGTTTGTTCTTTTGTAAATTCAGTTCTGCTTTTTCCGGTTTAACTCTCTGTATATGTATGTTGTAAAATTATGCTCTGCTGTCATCATCTACAAGCTCGCCTCCTGTTCATCTTCCAAGCCGAACGACACTAGAGGAAGGGTTTGTGAACCATCCTCGAAGAAACGGACGACTATTGAAATTCTACTGCATACACGCTCAGGACGACATCGTTCGCCAAGAGGGCCTTCAGCGCCGAAGCCCGACGGCGTGCAGCTTCTGCCAGCAACCGCTCGAGCCCAACTCCGGAGCCACTCCATCGCCCCCATGAAGTCGTCGGCACGTAAGCTCGGACGCCCCAGCCTCTGATGTATAATCTTAATCATGTGTAATTATTGAATATACCTGTTTGTTTAAACTGAGCCATACGGTGTCTCTTTGCCTCTCCGTCCCGTGTGGACCTGCGCATTATGGGGGTCATCACATAGCCCACGTTGTTGCCTTGCTTATGTCTCCAATATCTCTCCAACTAACCCTGTCCTTTGCTAGCTGAGGCCATCCTATCCCCGCAAACTTCTTAATCTCATCCGCCCACCTAACTTTCTGCCGCCCCTGCTATGCTTGCCTTCTCTTAGAATCCACTTCGTTACCCTTAAGGACTAGCTGTTATCTTGCCTTCGCATTACTTGCGCTGCCGAAGCCCATTTCTCCTCTGGATTTCGACTAGGATGTCATTAACCCGCGTTTGTTGCCTAACCCATTCTTCCTGTTCTTTAACGTTGTACCTATCATTTTCCTTTCCACAGCTCGCTGCGTTGTCCTTAACTTAAAGCTGAACCCTTTTACTTAGCCTCCGCGTTTCTGCCCCGTAGGTGAGTGGTGGTAAAATACAGCTGTTGTATACTCTTCTCTTCAGGGATATTCGTAAACTTCCGTTCATGATCTGAGAGAATCTGCCTTATACACTTCACCTCCTTCTTATCCTTCTAGTTATTTCCCTCTCATTATCCTGATCAGTTATCACTACCTGCACCAAGTAGACGTATTCTCTGACCACTTCCAGCACCACGCTACCACTTATGAACTTCTGTTCATTCGGAGACTGTTGAACATTACTTTGGTTTTCTGATAAATTAATTTTTAGACCCACCATTCTGATCTGTCTGCCTAAGTATAATTCTTCCCCTAAGTGACTTAGTAAGACAATGTAATCAGTGAAGGCTGTGGCACTGTGTGTAAAGGATAAATAAATAAAGGCTATATATGAGGGTTGGTTATACAGTCGAGCCCATTTATAACGAACCTAACGGTCATGCGGATTTCGTTCGTGGTGTCCGAAGTTCGTAGTATGCGGACTTGGCCAGTACAGCCGAAAAATGCAGCCAGACAAATGTGTCGTTTATTTTATTTTTGTAAAGCACCGTTGAACCACGTCTGCTTCTTGAACCTTATCAAGCCGCTTTCTAATCTCTCCAGTGCGTTCGTGTCTCTTGCTGCGGACGAGAACAGCTGAAGCGCTCAGGGTAAGGGTAGGCAGGCATGTCCGTCTCCGATCCTCTACTAAGGTGTAAGGACGTAGGGGCGAAGTTACTGCGTGGCATGTAGTACATCTGCCGTCGGCGGCCTGCCTGCAGCACAGAAAGCGCAGTTTCCATTTGCAGGCGACGAGACGAAAAAGGGCGTATCGCGGCTGATATTCAAATTTATCGAGCAGAGCCGTCACTGGTTAGTCGCCGGCTGTGTACTGTAGATTCACTGGCTCGCGCTTGCCGCGCTTCTGCTTCCACTTCGGATGCTTTGCCCAGCCGGCTCAGGCGCACACACCGATTGACCCTGCAGCCTGTCCGGGCGCGCTTGGCCTGCGGTTAAGTGCAGTTTCAATTTAAATGTCGGGGGGTTGCCGCTCTGCTCGGGAGGGAAGACGATCGTCGGTCTCTGCGCTGATGCTCCGGAAGCGCCCGTTCTTCGGGGGTGAGTGTATGGCGCCTCCTCGTTCGTCGTGACCGAGCGCTGCGGCCATGGTTGTTAGTTTTATATGAACGCAGAGCGATAGCTATAAGACATTTTGATGGTAGCGCCAACAGGGCTCCTCAACCGATAGATGGCATCCACAGCCTCATATCCCGTCGATCTCGCCTGTCTCAATCGCGCATGGCACAACACCGGAACGTCATCGACACGGACCCGACGGAACATAAAACCCACGCACCGGCCAATCCTCTTCAGTGGGCCTGGCAGCGGCATGGCAAACGGTTCTTGGAAACATGTGTGCTTCATTTTGCAGGTAGGCCACAATTACGCTTTCAAATGTTATAGGAGCGATAATCGTTTCTTATTGCTGCTGCCAGACCCTCAGCATTGTCTGTGTATTTTTTCTTGCGTACTGCATTCCTTAAGAATTTTGTTGCAACTGTCTGGCGATTTCGAGACTAATCCAGGCCCAAAGTCAGAGGAAATGCTAACAGAACTGTTAGCCGGACAACCACGAATCAGCGCAGAGCTTACCGCGCTCCACTCTAGAATGGCTTCTTTTGAACAGCGTATTAGGCATATAGAGACGTTGGCTTCAACTGCAAACGACGCTCTTCAGCGCGTTCATGATCTCGTGAAAACTGTTGAGAACCTTAAAGATGTCATCACCAAACTTTACCGCAAAAACTATGAGCTGGAAAACCGATCCCGTAGGAACAATTTAATCATCTACGGCTTGAAGGAGCCATTACAGAAACTTCTGAGAAGCTATTAGCTTCTGTATCGGAGCTGCTGTCTTCCAAACTTGGAATCCAATGTGAAGGTGCCCCGCAGGGGGGCGTCTGCAGTTTGCAGGCGTCGGTGAGTGGCGACACCGCGGGTTCCCGAGCATCCGCAGGGACATCCCCGCAGGGTGATGATGGTGAACCGTGCATCACCACGGACCCGTGCACCCGCGCTTCGCCGTGCGTGGCATCGCCGTGCGTGGCATCGCCGTGTCCGGGGAAAAGGGGATCCTGGTGGTTGACCCGATGCCGAGCGTTTGGACCTTTAAGGCCCCTTGACGTAGGCAACACACCACTTTGGCCCCAGCTTCCTGTAGACGGCACCACCGGCCTGGCCCGACCGGGGGAAATCGGCAGTCGCCTTTTCCTGTCCTTCCCTCCACCTTTCACTTTCCTATCTTTTTCTTACAACTTTCCAGTCCCCTCCTCCTTTCTCGATTTTTTCACTTTTCATAGGCGGTGAGGGTTAACCATGTGTGGCTGACAACCCTGTGTTACGCCGTATTAGGTTATAGTGGCGATGTATAGCTGGTGTGGGCAGGGCTTTTTAAAGGCGCCTGTCCCATCGCCATGTTAGCTCCGTGGTGGGAGGCTAGCACCACTGCCGAACAACAAACTTTTTTTATGGCTCCCCCCCCCCCCCCCCTCTTTCAAAACCTGATCGCTCTCATAAAAGAGTGCGGACCGAAGATATAACTATTCAATGCTTCAGGAAAACGAAGGAATCATTTCCAAAATTTCATGTCCTCCATAGTGAGGAAACAGAAAAAAACAGCAAGAACTATGTCCCCATTCTTAGTCTCAAAATGTCTGACTGATGCCATCGGTCCATGCTACAAACTGTCAAAAATGCCCAATGGTGACCTACTACTTGAACTAAAAGACATCGTCCAATACTGCAAACTTTCTAACCAAGTGCAGATTGGGGACAACATTCTGTCTATCACTGCACACCGATCCTTGAACACCGTCCGTCGTGTGATTTCTGAAACAGATTTTATGCACCTCACTGAGGAAGAGATGCTGGAAGGCCTCAAGGACCAAAACGTCAAAAACGTAGACCGTATAAAGATAAGAAAAGAGGACAAAGAAATCCAAACGAAACACATAGTCCTCACGTTCAACTGCAGCACACTTCCAGAGTCCATAGAAGCAGGCTATTTGAAAATAAATGTACGCCATTACATTCCAAATCCACGAAGGTGTTTCAATTGTCAAAGATATGGGCACGGGTCACAGAGTTGTCGTGGCCACAAAACGTGCGCTAAATGTGCCTCAAAAGACCATGCTTCCGATAACTGTGAAGGATCAGCATTTCGCTGCGCAAACTGCGGAGATGATCACCCAGCATATTCAAGGTCATGTCAAACATGGAAGAATGAAAAAGATATCATTACAATGAAAACAAAACAAAACATCACATTCAAGGAAGCGAGACGACTCTTCCACGCGAAGAACACTTTCACCTTCTCTACAAAAACAACCTTTGCTGATGTGGTGCGCGGGGGTGGTGCGCCACACAGCACTCTGGCATCTGTCAACTTGCAACTTGCGAGTTGCAAGTTGGCGCCTGTCCTGTTGTATTCGTGTGCCTCTTTGGTCCTTGTTGTTTTCGCGCCGTCCTGACATCATCAAAAAGCTATGCACCAACTAGCCCAAACCAAAGTACTTCTTGATCTGCCAAGGCCGCGCTCAGTGAACCTATGGCAGAGCCACCCACGACCCAGGCAGAGACAGCGAAAGCTGCTCTGCTATCCACAAAGCAGGGAGATCCATCTAATGTGTCGGCCTCCCGTAGGACTTCCCCCCAAAGGGGGAGGCCTAAAAATCAGACATCCGTGGCTTCGCGGTCCTCCAGCACCTCTCTTGAGGTGATGGATATAACTCCCAGTCCGTCTGCTTTGAAGCGGCGGAACAGCTCTCTCGAGCGAAAAAAAGGCAGACCCCTAATTACGGGCCCAGAAAAGTTTAGGGTCTGCCTTTTTTTCGCTCGAGAGAGCTGTTCCGCCGCTTCAAAGCAGACGGACTGGGAGTTATATCCATCACCTCAGAGAGGTGCTGGAGGACCGCGAAGCCACGGATGTCTGATTTTTAGGCCTCCCCCCTTTGGGGGGAAGTCCTACGGGAGGCCGACACATTAGATGGATCTCCCTGCTTTGTGGATAGCAGAGGCAGCTTTCGCTGTCTCTGCCTGGGTCGTGGGTGGCTCCTGCCATAGGTTCACTGAGCGCTGGCCTAGCAGAACAAGAAGTACTTTGGTTTGGGCTAGTTGGTGCCATAGCTTTTGATGATGTCAGGACGGCGCAGGAAAACAACAAGGACCAAAGAGGCACACGAACTACAAACAGGACAGGCGCCAACTTGCAACTCGCAAGTTGCAAGTTGACAGATATGCCACAGAAGTGCTGTGTGGCGCACCACCCCCGCGCACCACATCAGCAAAGGTTGTTTTGTAGAGAAGGTGAAAGTGTTTCTTCGCGTGGAAGAGTCATCCGATACGGCGACGCTTGAACATGTTCAGGCGTGACGGGCGCGTCCGCCAGGCCGGTGCCGGTCAGACCTCCTCGCCTCCCAGTTGAGGAGCTCCTCTCCCCGGCTGCCGCGCTTTGACAAGCGTGGGCAAAACATGCACACACACACACACGCACGCACGACGACACGTGGCACTGAAACATGCCTGGACGCGCTTGGCGGGAGGCGTTGCGGCCGCGATGAACGAAGCCGCGGCGTCCGTTGCATCCGCGCCGGCTATACCGCGCGTCGTAGGTAGGCGAGACGTAACAGACCGCCCCGCCGGGAGAAGGAGATCCCGATGGTCAGGGGACTGCATCCGCTGTCCAGAGGGATGTCGCTCGATGATGCTCGTAATCGAAACCGATCGTCCCTCGACGTTGCTTGAGCGCAGCGCACAGAGAAGGCCTCGTTCTCGGGTTCAGGATCACATAGGACACTGTAAAGTCACTTCGGGAGAGTTGCCATTTTTGTGCTCGTTCCCAGCAAGCGTTAGAACTACGCCGAAACGCAACCGCTCAGTCAGCAAGCACGAGACAACCCTCACTAAGCTCTGCCAGGCTCTTTCCCCTTTTATACTACTGCCTAGTTCATTACAGTAGTCAAGCAGCACTCAGAACGCGTCCACAAATTGGAAAATTGCACTAGAAAGCACATAATCACTTTGAAACACTAAACAAAAGCAATATGTTAAAAATCCTGCCTCAGGAAGAAAACATCAGTAACCAACAACTTTGAGGCGGATTCCTACGTTAGGGGCTTCGACTTAAGCCATCGGCGTTACCGTTGAGACTCCCCTTTTTGTAACGCACCTCAAAGGAATATTGTTGCAAAGCGAGGCTCCAGCGCAGGAGGCGGCCATTTTTGGGAGATATGGTCTGCAGCCATTGGAGAGGGCAGTGATCCGTCTCAATGATAAACCTCGAGCCGGCTAGGTAGCATGACAATTTCTGAACGGCCCACACGAGACACGCACACTCTTTCTCGGTGGCGCTGTACGCCTGCTCACGACAGGTCAGCTTACGACTAGCATACAGGACGGGGTGTTCCACTTCTCCATTGTCCCTTTGGCACAGTACAACGCCCATGCCTCGCTCACTAGCATCGCACTGAACAACGAACCCTTTTGTGTAGTCTGGCGATCGTAGCACAGGCTGGCTTGTTAGGGCGCTCTTTAGGGCGCTAAAAGCTCTTTCCTTTGTCTCGCTCCAGACGACTGTTTGGGGCTCTGTTTTTCTTAGAGCATCCGTCAGGGGAGCCGCGATATCGGAGTACCTGGGGATGTACCTCTGATAGTAGCCGGCGACACCTAAGAACGACCGAATATCGGTCTTCGTGCGCGGTTGCGGGAAGTCTCGCACAGCGGCCACCTTTATTTCAGAGGGGCGGCGACGACCCTGTCCAATCACGTGACCGAGGTATACAACCTCGGCCTGTGCTAATTGGCACTTGGGAGCTTTGACTGTCAAGCCCGCTTCGCGCAGGCGGGTTAGCACTGCCCGCAAGTGTGCCATATGCTCAGACCAGGATGCGGAGAATATCGCTACGTCGTCTAAATACGGTAAAGCGAATTCTTCCTGTCCTCGCAACACTTTGTCCATGAGGCTTGAAAAGCAGTATGGCGCGTTCTTCAAACCAAAACTCAAAACTTTAGGACGGAATGTTCCCATTGGTGAAATGAACGCCGCATACCTACTAGCCTCTTCTGTAAGTGGAACCTGCCAATAACCCCTGACAAGATCTAGGGTGGAAATAAACTGAGCGCTACTAACTTTCTCGAGGCGCTCCTCGATGTTAGGGATCGGATAAATTTGATCCTTAGTGATGGAATTAAGTCTGCGGTAGTCGACGCAAGGACGAGGTTCCTTGCCCGGTACCTCAACTAAAATCAAAGGGGAGGTATAATCACTCTCACCCGCCTCAATAACTCCGAGCTGTAGCATTTTCTTTACCTCAGCCTCCATAATATCGCGCTGGCGGGGTGACACCCGGTACGCCTTGCATCGTACTGGCTCTGGGGAGGTAAGTTCTATATCATGCGTAAGGACAGAAGTCCTACCAGGCCTCTCAGAGAACTGACCTTGAAACTCTTGTAAGAGTTGGTGTAGTTCGGTTCTCTGCTCAGCTGACAGCGGTGCTTTAATGATTAAGTCACTAATGACCTGATCAGTGTCTTCCCTGTTCGTCACTGAGCCTAGTCCCGGAAGCTCGACCGGAAGCTCTTCTAACTTTCCCTTGTCGGGCATTTCCTCTCCAGTACCTGGTGCCTTCAACGCTACAGGCTCAATTTTATTCAGTTCGGACGTGCTCTGAATATCAGCTTGCTGCGCCTCCGACCCTTTCTCATTGTTCGACAACGTCGGCCCCGCAACTACCGCCTTTGCAGCGAGCTCCCGAACTCTCGGTCTGGTTAAGGCCTGAACGCTAGCCTCACCAAACAAAAGCCCTTTCTCGCGCAGGAGGTGATCGGACCTGTTCGAAAATAGGTACGGGTACTGGGGGGGCAGCCTAGATGACACTACGGCCTCCGTCTCAAGTGCTCCGAAAGGTCCTTCAATAAGCACTTTTGCTACGGGCAGACACACGCTATGAGCTTCCAAGGCTTGCTTGATCCATGCGCACTCGCCCGTGAACATATCGGGTTCTACGTAAGAGGGGTGAACTACATCCATTGTAGCTGCGGAATCACGAAGCACTCGGCACTCTTTCCCGTTCACGAGGAAGTCTCGCATGTAAGGCTCGAGAAGCTTCATGTTCTCGTCAGTGCTACATAATGACAAACACACGACTTCTCTTTTTGTTTCTGGACACTGCGCCGAAAAGTGACCCGGCTTCTGGCACGTATAACACACGCGCGCTTGCCTCGCCTCGAACCGCTTTCTGCGTTCGGCTTCGGCTGCCGCCGTCTCCTTACGTTCGGTCGGACTGCTTTCACTCGCATCCGCACTACGCGTGTCCCCCCTTGCTCTCATGGGTGTGAACTTCGGCCTCTCAGACTTGGAGCCAAATTCACCCTTTTGACCGTCCTTAGCTCCGCGAGCCCGACGCGTCACAAACTCCTCGGCTAGCTCGGCGGCTTTAGCCACTGTACTAACGTCTGGCCTATCCAAGACCCAGTACCGCACGTTCTCAGGTAACCGACTATAAAACTGTTCTAGCCCGAAACACTGCAGAATTTTCTCGTGGTCACCAAACGCTTTCTCTTCTTTGAGCCACTCCTGCATGTTTGACATAAGCCTGTAGGCAAACTCTGTATATGACTCATTTCTGCCTTTTTCATTTTCCCGAAACTTCCGACGGAACGCCTCCGCTGACAGCCTGTACTTTTTTAGCAGACTCGATTTCACTTGGTCGAAATCCTCTGCCTCCTCTCTCTTCAAGCGAGCGACTACGTCGGCCGCCTCGCCGGGTAACAAAGTGAGCAAGCGCTGTGGCCACGTTTCCCGAGAGAACCCCTGCTTCTCGCACGTTCGCTCAAAGTTAACCAGGAACAAACCAATGTCCTCTCCAAGCTTAAACGGCCGCATCAGGTCAGTCATTTTGAACGATACCCGTTCTCCTGCACCGTGTGCCTGACTTCCATTACGAGCGCGTTCCATCTCTACCTCGAGACGCTTCATTTCCAAAGCGTGTTGACGGTCGCGCTCTTCTTTCTCTTTATCTTTTTGCTCTTTACGTTCGCGCTCCTCTTTCTCTTTTTGTTCTTTACGTTCGCGCTCGTTTTTCTCTTTTTGCTCCCTCTCCTCAATGGTCTCAAGGCATTCCGACAGCTCGTCATCATCAGCCTCCAACTCAAGAATAGCCCTTAGCAGTTCTGGTTTTCTGAGTTTGTCTGAGACATCCAGACCCAACTCTCTTGCAAGCTCCAGCAATTTCGGTTTGCGCAACGACTTCAAATCCATGGCTGCTCCGAATGCTGCTTTCTCTACTGCCTACTATTGTCTTGCCGCAAACTAACCCGGCAGCAACGACAACCACAATTATCAGCTCTGTTTCTGACACTAACAAAAGCCTGGCAAAACTCAGAAGAAGAAAGTCCCGCACTCACCAAACCTTGCAGCCAAGAATTCAGCGCAGTCGTTCCGCTGCAGGCAACCAGTCATCACACAGGGCTCGTTGCACTGCTCCCGGATGGTCGTTGTGCTGCTCAGCATACAGTTGACCGCATATCTTCGCTGCTGGCCTCCGTTGTCGGGATCCCACCGCTGGCAACCAGTTGTTGCATTTGGGTTGCAAGCCCCAAGGGTAGCGTTGGCCTGGCGGCCTGGGGCAAAGCTGGAAACATCCGAAGGTCCCGGCAAAGGATGACTCGACTGGCAACAGAACAACTTGTTTATTCTGGCATCTCAAAAGAGCAGCCGGTCAGGGCGACCACGTTACTCGAAGGGCGAAATCGAAGTCTCTCGTTGGCGTCCGGGGCAGCTCGCTTTATACCCACGGAGTCGAGGGCAAGAGGGAACGGCTTGGGAAGAGTCATCCGATACGGCGACGCTTGAACATGTTCAGGCGTGACGGGCGCGTCCGCCAGGCCGGCGCCGGTCAGACCTCCTCGCCTCCCAGTTGAGGAGCTCCTCTCCCCGGCTGCCGCGCTTTGACAAGCGTGGGCAAAACATGCACACACACACACACACGCACGCACGACGACACGTGGCACTGAAACATGCCTGGACGCGCTTGGCGGGAGGCGTTGCGGCCGCGATGAACGAAGCCGCGGCGTCCGTTGCATCCGCGCCGGCTATACCGCGCGTCGTAGGTAGGCGAGACGTAACACTGCTCAAGAAATCAAACTTAACACAAAACTTGAGGCAGTTGCAGTTAGCGTCGTTACCTACAAAACAATAACAGTATGTTCTGTATATGTTCCCCCGCACATGACATTAACAATCGAAGATTTAGAAGGCCTGATTGATCAACTGCCGGAGCCATATATGGTAGTTGGCGATTTTAACGCTCACTCCCCATTTTGGGGAAGCGAACGATGTCACTCAAGGGGACAAATAATCGGAGATTTTATCCTCTCAAATAATATCTGTGTTTTAAATACGGGAAAAGCCACTTATTGTTGCCCAAGCTAGGCAAAAATGAGCTTCCTCGATTTAGCTTTCCCATCACCATCGCTTTTTAACGATTTTAAATGGGACGTTTTAAATGACCCTCTGGGAAGTGATCACCTACCTACTATCATCAGCCTCTCATCGTCTACTCCAGTCATCCCCACAAGACCACGGCGCTGGAAACTTCACCTCGCCGACTGGTCACTTTTTACAGCAAGTGCCACACTAGAAAAAGGATTTTGTGAAGACCTCAGCATGTACGAAATTAATGAAAATTTTACTACATGCATAAAATCGGCTGCTACACTAGCCATAACACAAACAACAGGACTCGTACACCAAAAACATAATGATGGTGGACACAAGAATGCACATTGGCAAAAAAGCGACAAAATAAAGCTTGGGGCTCTCTGCGTCGGTATCACACAGCGGAGAACTTGATTGCCTTTAAGAGGGCCAAGGCCAGAGCGCGATTCGTTCGAAGAAATGCCGAGAAATCCTCGTGGCAGAAATATGTGTCCTCAATAAACAGCTCAATAACCTCAAAAAAATGTGGGAAAAGGTTCGTAGATTCAGTAGTGACCATACCTCTTTCACACTTCCTCTATTGACTACACCCGGGACACAAACATCATTAGAATAACAGGCCAACATACTGGGTCAGCATTTTGCTGAAGTTTCCAGTTCGTCCAATTACACAGACGCGTTCCAGAAGTACAGAGCAATAGCATAAAAACAAAAACTTCCATTTGCAGCAGGTATGCACGAGGACTACAATCAACCCATCACAGTCTAGGAATTGAACAGGGTATTATCTTCTGGTAAATAGACAGCACTGGGCCCAGATAATGTGCATTACACTATGCTTGCCCGTCTCTCCGAGGCTGCCGTGCAGGCATTGTTGAAATTCTTTAACAAAATATGGACAACTGGGAATATACCTGAGGAGTGGAAGAAAGCAATAATAGTACCTTTTCTGAAACCCGGAAAACCACCAACAAGTACTAACAATTACAGACCGATAGCCCTCACCAGCTGCATTGCTAAATCTATCGAAAGCATAATATACATTAGACTGACCTTCACACTTGAATCTCGTCGACTCTCAGATGTACATCAAAGTGGATTTAAGAAAGCATGCTCGACCACTGATCACCTTGTCCGCTTAGAAAACACCATCCGGGAGGCGTTCATCCGCAAAGAGCACTGTATCGGTGTCTTCGATTTGGAGGCCTATGATGCCACGTGGAAGTTCGGCATCCTCCATGACCTAGCAGAGCTAGGGATCCGCGGCAGGATGCCGAACCGCACATTCAGAGTCCGTCTAGGAGCAACTCTGTCAATGACATTCACCCAAAAGAATGGCGTACCTCAGGGATGCATTTTAAGTACGATACTCTTCAAAGTAAAAATGAATTCTTTAGCCAAAGTAATACCCAAGTCCGTAATGTATTCAGTTTATGTAGATGACCTACAGATAGCATACACTTCTTCCAGCGTACTGTCCTGCGAGAGACAAATACAGATCACACTAAATAAACTGGCTGCTTGGGCAGAGAAAAATGGATACAAGTTCTCTCTTCAAAAACAGTAGCTGTTCTGTTGTCATTACGACGAGGCCTACAGGTCGATCCAAACCTGTGCTTGAATCAAACCACACTGCCAATCAAACAAGAACATAAATTTTTAGGCGTAACTTTTGACAAGAAACTTACATTTCTGCTACACATTAACGACCTTAAAAAGAAAGCATCCCAGGCCCTCAATGTATTAAAGGTACTCTCGCGAAAACGGTGGGGGTCCGATAGAGCATGCCTGTTACAAATATATCGCTCTTTGGTGCGCTCCAAGCTGGTCTACGAGTGCATAGTATATGGTTCAGCAAGAGCATCCTACTTAAAACGACTGGACCCTGTTCATAATCTTGGTCTGCGCCTATCAACTGGAGCATATACAACATCCCCGGTAAATAGTCTTTAAGTTGAAGCTAATTAGCCCACACTAGAGGATAGAAGAGTCACATTTACATGCACGTAATCCTAAAAACCCGTTCTCTTCCTAAACATCTCTGCTATCCCATTGTTACCAAGTGCCCATTTAGAAGATTATTCAATAATAAACCACATTTTATCAGGCCACTAATAATGCGCTTTGAAGAAAAATGTGAAGAGTTAGCAGTGCTGCACGCCCTACCGAATATTGCACAAAGACATGAATATCTGCCACCATGGTACAGCCTCTCTTCGGTGTGTGACTTCACACTGACACACGTAAACAAAGTGGAAATGCCACACAAGCACATACTGTAAGAGTTCTTTGCACTACAAGAAAAATATGACACCTACACTGAATTTTACACTGATGGCTCAAAAACAAAGTCATGTCGGAAGTGCAGTAATTCAAGGAAAAAACGAAAAAAATGATACGATTGCCACAGTATGCATCGGTATTTACTGCGGAGTGTCATGTCATCTTTGTAGCCGTAGAAGAAATAGTAAAACAAAACAAAAACAGCATCATTTACACCAAATAACTGAGTATGCTCAAAGCGCTGCACTCTACAAATGCTGCTGAACCCATAATAGCAAAAATCATACATAACATAGTTAAAATCACAAAGCAAAAACATAACATTATATTCTGCTGGGTCCCTAGCCATGTTGGAATTTTAGGTAATGAGAGAGCAGATGCTTGCTCTGCACAAGCTCTAATTGGTCATATAAAACAAGTTAACATACCACAGAGGAATTTTTCTAAATTACTGCACAGTAAACTCAGGAATAATGGCAGGTTGCATGGGACGAACAGACAAATAACAAACTACATTCTATAAAGCCCGTTTTGGAAGAATAGAGATCATGTAAACATCAGGAACGCTTTACAGAAGTTATTTTGTGTCGACTACGCATTGGACACACACACCTTACACACAACTTCTTACTGACAAAAAAAAATACCAACCTCTCTGCGAAATGTGTGGCGATGAACTCACAGTAAACCACATTTTAATTTTATGCAAAAAATTTGAACAACTGAGGAAAAAATATTCCACAACATTCTACAATGAATACATCCCACTACACCCCATGTTACTTTTGGGTGATCGAGCACTGGTTGATTTTTCAAGCATTTTTAAGTTTCTCAGAGAAGGCAATGTTTTAAATAACCATTAACAAAAGCTCTAACCGTGTGTTTGACGCAGCATAGCCTCAGTTGTTTTTGCGCCATTAAAATCAATATAACTAACTAACTAACTAACTAACTAACTAACTAACTAACTAACTAACTAACTAACCAATGTGAAGACTTTTCTGCGCGTGTACGGCAAATTCGAAAGGCTCTATGGGACAATTCGGTTGATATCCGCAAAGAAGCAGATAAGTATAGATTGCAGTACGAGTCCCTGATTGTCGACTGTGTTCGTTACACTTGGGATGACGTTTGCAAAAGGCTTGTTAAGGCTCCACGTGCTGCAGTGCCTACGAACACAGAGTGACTCGTCAATGAGCAGAAACTAACTCTTTTGAACATAAATGCTCGAAGCTTGCTCAATAAAGTTGAAGATTTCAATTGGCTTGTAGAGTGCTTCAGTCCGTCAATTATTTGCGTAACAGAAACATGGTTGGACAACTCTATGTCAGATGTAGAATTTTTGCCTCCAGATTACTCGGTTATCAGAAACGACAGACAGTTCGCTAAAGGAGGGCGTGTAGCTCTGTTTATTAGAAAACGCATTGAAATTTTTGTATTGCCAGAACTTCCGAATACTGAGTGTTTGGTGCCGGATAAACATCTCTGGTTTCGTGACAGTTGTGTGTGCTGTATACCGACCGCCCGGTTGTGAAAACATTTTCTCGCACATTACAGAGTACATAGCGGAACACAGGCTCCACAATTATAAAATGATCGATCGGAACTCGTTAATTTCAACAGGTCGGGACAAGGCTGTTTGTGAATCCCTAATTAATATGGCTATATCATTTGATTTAACACAAGTGGTTGAATGTCCAACTCAAGTAAACTCTGTTGTTGACCCTGTTTTTGTTAATGAACAGTTGCTACGGTGCGGTTTTCAGTGTGACTGTCAGATCACAAGGGTGTTTTCGTGCAATTTAACGTGGTTTGTATGCCCCACAAGCCGATATTCAATATGGTTACAAATTTTACCCGTGCTAACGACCATGATATTGTTGAACTGCTAGAGTGGTCTTTCGGAGATTTTGTGACTGGCAGTGAAACGTGCGGTGTTGATGCTTTATTAGAGCAGTTTCACAGCTTAGTACACATCACTGTGCTTCAGTTCGTCCCCACAAAATGTGTGAAACATAACCCCAAGCATCCATGGTACACAAGAGACATAATTAATCTCATAAGACGCATCAAGCGTATGCGCAAGCGCAGTCGGTCACAAAACGAAAACCGTGACTCACTACTTCTTTCACTCAAGTCTGAGCTAACAACAAAAATGACAGAAGCGAAACACTTTTACTTCAACACAACACTGTCAACATTCATGAAAGAAAACCCATCGAAATTCTTTAAAACAATATTACCCCTTTCCCATGACTCTGTATCCTTCAATATCAACCACCAGCCTTGCTGTGATCCCGTAACGATTTCTGAAGCCTTTAATAGCTACTTTCACTCGGTCTTCCATCTTGATGATGGTAAAAATCCTCTCACTCATAGCTCGGAGCACCATTTACCCAACCTCGAAGTAAGTTACGCTGGGGTTCACAATCTGTTATTAAAAATTGACACAATTAAAAGTGCGGGACCAGATGCCATACCTAATATGTTCTTGAAGAGGTACTCGGAATGGAGTGCCCGTTATCTTGCAGTCATTTTTAACAAATCACTGGACACATCCTCAGTTCCCCAGACTTGGAAAATTGCCAGTATGATCCCGGTGTTTAAATCTGGCGATAAACAACGAATTAGTAATTACCGACGGATCTCCCTAATTTCCACTTGCTGCAAGCTTCTTGAGCACATTATTCACAAGCACATTGTTCAGTACTTAACTTGTCATAATCTACTGTCACACTGTCAGCACGGTTTTCGATCTGGGTTTTCCACTCTCACTCAGCTCATTGAATTTACTCACGACATAGCTTCCGCAATAAATAACCGCGATCAAATCGATGCAATATTTATAGATTATTCCAAAGCATTTGACATGGTCTGCCGTAACAAGCTTCTTCGTAAACTACGTGCCATATTTAACGGCAATAAGTTGCTCGACTGGATAACCGACTACTTACACTTAAGATCCCAGTTCGTCACTTTCAATCATGCACAGTCATCGTCAGTCACTGTAGCTTCAGGTGTGTCCCAAGGATCGGTGCTTGGGCCTCTATTATTTATAAGTTTTATTAATGATGTCGCAAATGTTATTAATGACACCGCAGTGAAGTTACGCCTAAATGCCGATGACTGCGTGCTTTATCGTAACGTTGCTAACGCCCATGATCAGCAGGAACTAAACAAAGTGTTTTCATTGTTCTGTGAATGAAGTAACGCATAGCAAATGAAAATTAATTTCATTAAAGCAGTTGCAATGATCTTCGGTAACAAAAAGAATCCACTGCATTTCTCTTACAGTAATAACGGTAACTACTTGACCTATGTCAGCGAGTTCAGATACTTGGGTGTTATTTTTTCATATAACTTAAAATGGAATGCTCATATTAATAACATTTTTGGGAAAGCACTTCCCAAGCTTGGCTATCTCAAACGAACCTTAATAAATGCCACGAAGGAATGTAAATTAACTGCTCACCAATCACTAGTTCGACCGATCCTGGAGTACGCCTTAACTGTTTGGTCCCCTAATCACGCGCGCAACAATGACCGTTTAGAATAAGTTAAAAAAAAGCAATACGATTCATATCCGGCCGGTACGATCGCAACTTTTCACCTTCTTCACATACGCACACTTTATCTTTGCAAACGTTAGAACATAGGCGCACACGTGAACGCATCATCATGCTGCACAAGATCGTTCTCACGTCATCTGGCATTCAGGCACCTTTCTCTTTTGTGTCCTCAAGCGCACGTGCAACCCGACGGAACCACCCATTAAACAGTGTTCCTTTGAAACCACATATAGACTGCTTTAAATTTTCTTTTTTCTCGCTAACTGTTGAAATTTGGAATCGATTGGACGGCTCACTTCGCGCATTACCAATTGAAGAGTTCGTTGTTCAGCTGTCTAACAATTTGACCTGTTGATGTTTTTTTAATACTGCTATGTTATCTATTTCTATGCTACCCATGTTATTTGTTTTTACTAATGTATGTACCCACTCCTGCTATGTCTCCCTTCCGAGACAGCAGTATTTGTAAATAATAATAAATAAATATTATTTAAATTACCGTTCGTTATAACTGCGGCTGTTATAAGCGGGATACGGCGCATTTCTCTCTGTGAATATAGATTATAGTCGGGTATCTTTACGAAACCCTGCCTGATTGAAGACTAAGGTGGCCCTGACTGTATTTGCGATTAGTTTAGTAAAAACCTTGTAGGCAACGGACAGTAAGCTGACCGGTTTGTAATTTATCAAGTGCTTGACGTATCCTTTCTCATGGATTACGATGATGTTAGTCTCCTTCCAAGCTTACGGTATACACTCGAGGTCATAAGGCATTGCGTTTGCAGGGTGGATAGTATTTCTAGCACAATATCCCCTCCATCTTTCAATAGATCTTCTGTTACCTGACCCTCACCAGCTGCTTTCCCCCTTTGCATTGCTCCTAAGGCTTTCTTTACTTCCTCTTTCGTTACTGGTGCAGTGTTCGATCGCTATGCTCTATAGTCTGTGTCATTAACGTGCTGACTACATATATTGTGTAGAACTCTTCGGCTAATTAAACCATGTTAGCCATATTGCTGGCGACATTGCCCTGTTTGTCACTTCGCGCATAGATCAGGGTTTTATCTATGCCTAGTTTCCTCTTCACTGCTTTTAGGCTACCTCCGTTCTTTAGAGCGTGCTCGATTCTCTCGCCATAATGAAATGAGTTATGTTGGTTGCCTTGCTTTCATTTATTTGATTAACTTTGATAGCTCTGTCAGTTAAATTCTGTCTGTGGATTAGATGCTTTCATGCTTTGGCCTTTCTAATCACATGTTTCGCCTCGTGAGAGAGCCTGTCAGTATCCTGCATAGCTATTATATCGCCTACTTCTACTGGGCACTCCGTAATGATAGCAGTGAGATAATCGTTCATTGTTTGAACAATAATATCTTCCTCTGTTAAAGCCGAATATCTGTTCTACTGCGAGATCCGTAATTCCCCAGTCTTCCCTGTTACCGTAACTCGTTAATCGGCTTCCGCATCCACAGTTTTTTCCGTTCCGTCTTCAAGGCTCGGTTAATTCGAGACCTTACCACTCTGTGGTCGCTGCAATGTACCTTTCCGAAGACCTCAACATCCTTCACGATGCCAGGGTAAGCGCACACTATGAGGTCTATTTCATTTTTAGTCTCTCCATTGGGGTTCCTCACGTCCACTCTCCTGTTTGTGGAACAACGTATTCACAATTCATAAATTATTTCTCTCTGCGGACTCTACTGGTGACTTCCTCCTGCTATAACTATACCCTATTCCATAGTCGCCTACCACCTGGTCGCCAGCCTGTTTCTTTCCCACCTTCGCATGACACTTGGATTCATCTGGAAGAAGACCACGAAGTGCATCTTTATGGAACGCTTTCAGTCAGTCTCCAACTTTTTCTTTGTTTTTGCGAGTATAGTGCGGGGATGCTGTCCCCCGTCATACGGCGATGAATCTTAACCCTCCTGGGCATCCGAATGGCCTGGCGGCCTCCTCCTCGAGCTCGTCGAAGAAGCGGTGCTGCCCAACAGCGATGACACCATCGAGTACCTCAGAGAGGCCAGCAGTGAGGACGGCTTTGAGACTTACTTCAGCCGGAAGACCAAGAGAAGACTTCTAAGAGCCAGATCATCATCCATTGAGTCCAATGTAAAAACAAGTGGCCACACACCGGCACACACCATCCTCGTTCTTCTTGTGCAGCCAACCGACAACATGAGGCGGCTTAACAGGCAAGTTGCCTCTGTAGAACCCGAGGCCCTCGTGCCTAACGAAATCAAAGACGTTCGAGTGAATGCACGGAAGAACATGGTAGCCGTTGATGTCCACCATGCGGCTTTGCTGGAACCACTGCAAGCCATAACTCAGCTCGGCGGTTTATCAGTGGGTACTGTTATCCCCCTCGGCGGGAATGAGTCCTCTTCCGGCGTAATCTATTAAGTCGACGAGGCTATCACACGAGATGATTTGCCCATACTCGTGAGGCCGGCAAATGAAGGCACCGTAATTCTACGGGTATCACGTCTGGGCAATTCCCGTTGTGTACAGAATTTGACCAAGGCGACAGCCTTCCATCACACGTGAAGGTGGGCCATTTTCATCATGCCGTGGGGCCATTTATTCCAAAACCCCTGCAATGTCACAAATGTTCGAAACTGGGTCATGTGGGCGGGGTCTGAGACAACACGAGAGTACTCTCGTTGTGCCGGAGCTCACAGCGCTGAGTCCTGTAATGCACAAGTGCTTAAGTGTTCCAAGTGCAACGGGCCTCATGACGCCTCATCTAAGAATTGTTCGCGCATAAAAAACGAGCGTGCCGTTCTAAAGCAAATGATTCGGGACAATTCTACGCACCGTGAAGCTGCCGCGACTGTTCGGAAAAGGCGTTCTCGCCGCAAGAAGAACTCAAGAAAGTCTGCTGCAAAAAGCATCGACGCGCCCATGGCACCTCCTCCTCAACCTCCTGCCGTGCCGCCACGTCCAAGTGAAATATCGCCACGGATAATCAGACCTATTCGTATGCGGATGCTTGGCCAGCGCTTCCGCCGTTACGTCCTGCTGAGCCTCCTCAGCGCAAGCTCCCATCGCCGAGCTCACCTGTCGTTAGAGAAGGGCACCTCGAGCAAGATCGCCAAGACCCCGTGATCCTCAGGACGGTGGTCAACGCCATTCGCCCTCTGATACAGGCCCTGCAATCGTCAACCGCCCGAAGCGTTTGACTAGTGCTGGACTCACTGGTTCCAGCACTACAAAATCTTTAAAACAGAATGGCTGGCCAGCTTCCCACGTTTCGTGAGGAAGTCAGGGGCGCTGCGGTCTTCCAGTGGAACGCAAGAGGCCTAAAGTCAAGAATCGCAAGTTTTCGGCAATATGTTTTCAACAACCACTTCCAGATATTAGTCATCTATAAACCTAACTTACCCCAATCAATCAGGCTTTCCGGGTACGAGCCCTTCTTTGCTCCGACATGCGGCGAGCGCAGCCAAGTTCTGGTTTACATCCGTACCGACATAACGTACGTTTGCTGCCCAGTTCAACCCCACAATGACAATCAGTACGTGTGTTTCATAGTCAAAAAAGGATCCATAGAGTTCACACTGGTTGCGGTGTTTGTCTCCCCCTCCTCTCCATAGTACTGCGAGAAGTTGAAGACAATTATGGAGGCAACACGGGCTCCTTGGATTATTAGCGGAGATTTCAACGCCCACCACCAACTGTGGGGAAGTCCTATAGTCAACGCCAGATGGAGGAATCTGGCGTTATTTGCTACGAAAATGAACTTTACGTAATGAATGACGGCAGCCCGACATGTCTGGGAGGCAGTTCATACAGCAGTTACCTAGACCTGACGCTAGTTTCGCCGTCTCGGCGCCGGCGTGTCCAATGGTTTTGTGATGTGGAGACCCACGGGAGTGACCGCATACCCACCTACCTTAAGATTCCAGGTCTTGTGGCGTCCGTCCCAGCTAAACACGCACACATTGATTGGATGACATTTAAAACTCGCAAACTCGAATGGAAGAGGCGTGCAAAGAAGCCCTCACTTCCAGTTTGGAGGACATTATAGCAACAGCAATGAAGGCTGCTAGAGGCTTCCTCACGTCAACTAGAATGCGCACCGAATTTGATGTCAAATCAGACCACCTACGTGCTATTCGTCGGCGTGCAGGAAGACCTTACAGACGGACCAAATGCGTAAGGGATCTCAGAGAGGCGCATCGTTTGCAAAGGAATATCAAGCGACGAATGGACACGCTGGCGGAACAGCGCTGGAAGTCCTTCTGTCAATCTTTGGATTCTCGAAAGCACATGTCCCTCATTTGGAGGAAGTGCGGGGGCTTCGAACGCTTCCACAGCAAAGACAGCCTTTCTATGCATTGGCTCTACATGAAAACCGTCATCAGATTGAAGTTGCAACTGAATTCTGCAGAACAATCGCAGGGGCAGTGACTACCTCGGGTTCCCAGCGTGTTCCTCCTGCATCACGGGATTAGGCGATGGATGTTGTCTATACTGGCGAGGAACTTGATGCTGCCCTTGCAGAAAGTAAGCGTTCGTCTGCACCAGGTCCAGACGGCATTACATATGCTGCGCTGTGCCACCTTGGCCACGACGCGCGTAGAGAGCTACTCAGCCTTTACAACCATTCGCGGCAACACGGAGTTGTTCCTCCCCAGTGGAAATCCAGTGGCATGATACCATTACTAGAACCAGGGAAATCTCCGCTCGACCTGTCATCATACAGGCCAATAGCTTTAGCCAGTTGTGTGGGAAAAGTCATGGAAAGAATGTTTCTGGCGCGTCTTGAGTGGTACCTTGAGCACAATAACGTGTATCCTAATGCCATGGCGGGTTACCGACGGAGTCGCTCCTCTATATACAACATCAATTATCTTGTGTACACAGTACAGCAACAGAACACCAGAATCGCATGTGCGCGGCACTTTTTCTTGACATCAAAGGTGCATACGATAACGTGACACATGAGGCCATCCTTGATGCGCTAGAGGCTGTTGGAATCGGTGGACGGATGTATAGGTGGATCCAAAGCTATCTGACCAAAAGGACATTTTTTATTATGTGTGAAGATGGCTCCACACCCGTGCATTACACCAATCGGGGCGTGCCACAGGGCGGAGTGCTCCGTCCTACTTTGTTTAATCTTATCCTTACAAGACTCCAGGAGTACCCACCTAATACATCCATATCTCTATTATGCCGATTACATCTGCATCTGGGCCTCCTCTGTGACGCGTCTCCAGGTGCGAGCAAGACTTCAGAGGGCAGCAACCATAACTTCCTCCTATCTCCGAGAGCAAGGTCTGAGCGTGTCAGCCGAAAAGTGCGCTATAGTGGCATTTACGCCCAAAAGTATGACTCGTTATCCGCTATTATCGTGCATCTCATCGTTTTGTAGGAATTGTTATAGATCGGAATTTGTCATGGAGCTCGCATTGCAGCATTGTAAAGAAAAAGCTAATCTCTATCACACATCTGCTCAGATTTCTAGGCGACAAATCATGGGACTTGTCGATTCTGTCAATGATGCAACTCTACAGAGCACTCTTTTGGGGATTTTTGCGGTATAGTGCACCAGTGGTTTCAAGCACATGCAAGACGAATTTGCGTGCCCTCCAAACTATACAGGGTCAGGCACTTCGCACATGCCTGGGTCTCCCTCGCAGCGCATCAACAGTTGCTACCATTGCAATCGCCCAGGACTACCCACTCTCGACGTATATAACCCTTAACACCCCGCGAATCCACATACAGCATCTAACAAAGAATCCCCAGCCCCACCTTGTGTCAATGGCGGATCGATGACCACACGCAGTGTTTTCAAAGGTTATAGCAGCCCACCAGTCGTCCAACCCATCAAAGTTCACCCCGGCAGCACGGCCTTCCTCTGCGCTGTGGCGTCTGCGGGAGCCATGCATGCGCCTTACAATTCCGGGCATAAGGAAAAAATCGAACTTATCGACACCGGCCATTAAACAGTTCACACTTTACCTACTCCACGCCGCATATGGTGACCGCACTCATGCGTATACAGATGGTTCGGTCTCGGGTACAAGTTCAACCTACGCCGTGGTCATTCCTACGAGACAGACCAGTATTATCAAGCAGACTTCGCATCGGACAACCTGCACTGGGTCAGAATTTTCCGCTCTTCGTGCGGCTGTGCAGTACATCGGTGCACAAACACCCCACAAATGGGGTGTGTTCTGCGACTCAAAAGCAGCCCTACAGTGTCTTAATTCTGCCTTACGCCATGACGATCACGATCAACTCGTAGCTGAATTATGACATCTCCAACACCAGGCGCAGGAAGAGGGTCATGACATCGTCTTCCAGTGGATACCGGGACACTCTTGCATTGTTGGAAACGACGCAGCGGACGCTGCAGCTCGAGCGGCTCACGGCAGTGCCAACATTGTCCAGATACTGTTGACAAGAGCCGACGCAGCAAGACATCTAGGAATGCTTGGCCGAAGAGAGCTTTTAGCGTCGTGGTCTTCTACTGGCAACTCCACATGCCGTCTGCACCGTCTAGAACGCTTACTTCAGCTCAGTCCTCCGTCCGGCCTCTCCCGCTGCGATGCTACGCTGTTGTGTCGCCTGTGGCTGGGAGCGGCGTTCACAAATGCCTACTCCCACTTACTCGCAATGGCAGACTCTACTGCGTGTGAGATCTGTGGGTGCGACGAAACTATAGAACACCTTTTTTGTAACTGCCCTCAGTTTCAGCGTGAATGTGTACTCCTGGCTGCAACACTCCGCCGTTTAGATCCTCGGCCCCTTACTGAAGCCAAGATTCTGGGTCCTTGGAGTAAGCCTTCATCGCAGAGGACAGCTTTGAAGGCACTTTTCAAGTTCTTGAAGGACTCAGGACTGAGTGCAAGGTTGTGAACTATCAGTGTGTGCCCTGTGTACCCTGCAAGTAATGGCCAACGGACATGTGGAAAAGTGATCATCTTCCTTTGTCCTCTCCCCTTTCTATCTTTCCCTCCGTTCCCCTTCCCACGTGTAGGGTAGCATACCGGGCGCTGCCTAGTTAACCTCCCTGCCTTTCCGTTTCTCTCTCTCTCTCTCAATCTCTCTCTCCCACCTTCGCATTGAAGTCGCCCATAAGTGCAGTGTACTGTGTTTTTGCTTTGTTCATTGCCGATTTTACGTCATCATAGGAGATTTCAACGATCTGGTTATCATGTCTTTATGTTGGCGGGTACGCCTGTACCACCTTCTTTTTGTACTTCTTAATCAGCTGAATTACGATAACTGGCACCCTCTTGTTAATGCTATAGAATTCCTCCATATTGCGCGCCCTGTGCGCACCGTGCACACCTAAACCTATCCTCCTAACCTGACTAAGCCCTACGACATTCCATTTAATTTCTGCCAGTTCCTCGAACAGCACTGCTATAGGACTAGCCTCACTGGTAAGATACTTTGCGTTAAATGTTTTCCTTGTTGCGTTTCTAATGACGGCTTGTCCGGATCCAGAGATTCTTAGCACCTTCGGCTGCGTCACATGTGTAAGTAATACTTGTTGGGCGGCTAGTTGGTGCATGTTTCCAGAAAAGGGTTGTAGCGCAGAAAAAGACAACGCACAGGAAGTGATACGAGACAGGCGCAACTGTTTATTCACCACAAATGCGAATGAATATAAGGACAACAATCAAGATCGGTAGCAAGAACCATACATGCGTGCGAGGGTTTTACAAAAAAAAGTGGATAAATAGAGGTGAGGCACACATGTTTCTCACCCCCGTGTATCTAAAAAAGCAGTTTCATTTTTATAAGTGGTGATAGATGGGGCACTAACACAATCACTACAGTTGCTTTTAATATTGTCACGGTGTTGGTGACAAGACAGCGACCCGGCAAAAGAGGGCTCGGCAGTACGTCCTTCGGTGGGAGAAAACGGTGAACTTCAACGTCCTTCAATCCGCGCGCCAGCAGTGTCAACGTCTTTTTTCTTCAGCGCCACCTGGCATTTCTCTCCTCTTAAAAAAACGCGCGCAGATGAGCGTGCGAACGCAAGCACACACAAGCACACTGAAGAACACAAGAAAAGCTCGAAGTATCTGGGGGTCACCGTGCAAAACACCGTGCGAAGTGTCGCGTCCGGTAGTACCTCGTAATTAACGTCGCTGACGCGCCGCAAGACTTCATAAGGACCGAAATAGCGGCAAATGAGTTTTTCGGACAAGCCTCGCCGTCGAACAGGTATCCATATCCAAACCTGGTCGCCGGGATTGTAAAATACTTGTCTGTGCCGGAAGTTGTATCGGCGTGAGTCTTTACCTTGTTGCTGTGTGATGTGAACACGTGCTAGCTGACGAGCCTGCTCGGCTTCATGGGTAAACTCTTCAGCGTCAGCAGAAAGTTGGTCATTGCGCAAGGGAGCATCGCGTCGAGCACCGTCTGAACCTCCCTGCCGTAGAGGAGGCGGAACGGTGTGAAACGGGTCGTCTCTTGAACTGCTGTGTTATAAGCGAATGTCACGTACAGTATGATCATGTCCCAGGTCCTGTGTTGCACATCGACGTACATCGCCAGCATGTCCGCCATGGTCTTAAGCCGCTCTGTCAGCCCATTTGCCTGCGGGTGGTAAGCTGTAGCTTTACGGTGGGTCGTACCGCTTAGCTGAAAAATTTCGGCCATCAGCTGGGAATTAAAGGAGGTCCCTCGGTCGGTAATCACGTCGGTCGGGGCGCCGTGCCGAAGGACGATCTGATTCATGAAGAAATCCGCAACCTCCGACGCTGTGCCACGAGGTAAGGCTTTGGCCTCGGCGTATCGAGTGAGGTAGTCTGGCAATTTTGATGAACCGGTTGCCACCCGAGGACAAAGGGAAATGGCCGAGAAGGTCTATGCCGACCTGATCGAAAGGGGCACGTGGTGGTGCAATAGGTTGGAGGAACCCCGGAGGCTTGGCGGCCGGGGCCTTACGGCGCTGACATTGCCGACAGCTCTGCACATAGCGTTTAACAACAGTGGCAAGTTTGGGCCAGTAGAACAGCTGGCGTATTCTGGAAAGCGTGCGAGAGTATCCCAAATGGCCAGAGGTTGGTTCGTCGTGGCACGCAGAAAATATTTCCTCTTGAAGTGTTGTCGGCACGACAAGGAGGTACGCTCGCGAACTGGAACCAGGGTCCTTCTAATTGAGCACGCCTCGTTGCAGGGAAAACGACGACAGGTGTCGAGAAAAACATTTAGGAACGGTGGCCGGCTGGCCATCAATATAATCAATGAGGGGTCGTAACACTGGATCGGCGCGCTGCTGAGTCGACAAATGAAAAGAATGGATCGCCCCAACGAAACTGATGTCATCGTCCGTGTCGGGTCACGGCCGCCTCGCTCCGGCCGTCCCATTCAGCACGCACCCCATTGGAGAGGTGTTATCGGAGAAGTTCCCTCGCGCGCCGCGGAGCGGCACTGTCCTCCCACTCCTGCCGACGGCGTGGCGGCATGACACATGCTTGGAGAAGCGCATACATCGGAGGGTGCACGCGTGCAACACTGCAATATGCCGTCAGCTTCGCTCTAAAATGTGTTTACAGCCAGAGGAAACCGCAAGGAAATCAAGGTACGTCCCTGTATATCCTCAAATCAGGTTTACACAGTGCACGTTGTTTTTTGTAGCGTAATACGATCGAGACGCAGCTAAGGCTGCGTTGATGCATGACTTGATGTGCCGCATTGCACGTGTATTGAAATATCTATTCTGGCGAGTGAGCTGCCGCTGTGCCTAAACGCTGCCCCTACAACGCTCGTCTTCCTTTCTTTTTATCTCTTTTCCCTTGAAAAAAAAAATACTGTTTCCGAGCTTTCCTTTCAACGTGGCCCCTGACTGTATTCTGGGTTTGTCTTTTGAGGTACATTTTCTCTAGCCTCGTGCTGGACAGCTTATATACTCGGGACCCTTCCACGCATGGCTTTTATTTTTTTACATTGTGTAGCTTCAAGCGAACTTGAAACAGCGAAACATTTATGCGAAACATTCATGCGAACTCGTACAGCATCTGATTTCGCTACGTTCAAAAAATTTCGTAATGACTTGACTAAGCAGCTAAGAAAAGCAAGAGAACTGTACTATGAGAATATGTCCGGTTCCAACGTAAAGCGCACTGACTTAATGTGGAATAACTTAAATGCACTGATGGGTCGGAGCGAGAAATAACAGAGTTGAAGAAATTTTTCACGAAGGACAGATATTAAAAGAAGAAATGGCAAATATTTTTAATTACTACTTTGTTAACAGAGATTCTACTAAAAACCAGGCATCATACAAAACTTTAGGGCAGAAAAACTCTAGCACAATATTTTTTGAACCAACAGATGCAAATGAAGTGCGTTCTCTTTTTTTGAGTTTAAATAATTCTCATAGTGTTGACGCTGACGGTATACAAATAAGACCCGTCAAGTATGTGATACGTATAATCAACCCCATTCTAGGGCATATTTTTAATCTCTGCATTTCTACAGCTGTTTTTCCTACAGAAATGCAAGTCGCCCGTGTGATAGCCTTATATAAGAAAGGAGATAAAAATGATGTATCGAACTACAGACCGGTGTCAATTCTTCCTGCCTTTTCGAAATGTCTCGAGAAAATTATCGTAGATTGAATATCGCGCTTCTCCAGCAAGCATAATATAATAACTACTTCGCAATATGGCTTTAGGAGGGACAGGTCTACAGAGCTGGCGGTGTTGGACCATAAGGAATATATTCTAAAACATTTTGAAGAGAAATGTATTGTTATGGGTATTTTTGTTGATTTTAGCCAAGCTTTCGATTATATTAGTCACACTATCCTTTTTGAAAAACTGCATCATTATGGTATACGGCGGCATATTTTGGCTCTGCTCAAAAGTTACCTATCAAATAGATTTCAATATGTCGACATAAATGGTTTCATTTCTCACAGAAAAAAAATAACTTCAGGAGTCCCACAGGGCAGCATTTTAGGCCCTGTCCTATTTAATTTGCACATTAATGATATTGTACACATCTGCTCAGATACCAAGTTCGTTATATATGCCGATGACACGAGTGCTTTGGTGCAAACACGTTCGGAAGCTGAAGGAATTACTAAAGCAAATATTTTTTTGCGCAAATTGGACTCGTGGACTTCCAGCAATCAATTAAAATTTAACGAAAACAAAACAACAACAAAAACTAATGTGTTGAAGCTTGAAAGGCTACAGAAAAAAATAGTACGAGTAATTGAAAACGTTGAATACACAGCACATTCTTCACATATCTTTGCTTCGCTTAATTTATTGAAAGTAAGAAATATATACGAATACAAATTATGCAGGCAGTATCGTTTAAGTGTCCTACGAGAGAGTACAGTTTTTACGGAAATGGCAGAATTAGGACCCAATTATCCCACCTACAGCACCAGAACGATGGAAAGTTCCAAAATGTCGCACTGCCTATGGACAACAAACACTCCGGTATAATCTTCCGCGATTATTGAATGCTGCAGAAAAAGAAGGTGCTGATCTATTCAATATGTCTCTTCCAAATATGTACAAATATTTTGCTACTCATACTCTTTTTTGTGAATGAATGCAAAGGTCTATCCTTATGCTCAATTACATTACATTGTTTCAATTTCGAAAATTTTTTTTTCCAGGCGTCTAAATCCAGTGCTCTATTGAAACTCTTATTTAGGCTTATTTTATTGTCTGATGCGATACAGTGCTGTTTTTATTTTCTCTTTGCAACAAAAAAATGTGACTGTCTACTGCCCCACTCTGCTGCTGTATACACTGTAAGGGGGGCGGAGGATTTATCAAGCCGCAAATGTACGGCTTTTCCCTCCACCTCCTTCCACTTTGTGGAGAATAAAACTTGTATGTATGTATGTATGTATGTATGTATGTATGTATGTATGTATGTATGTATGTATGTATGTATGTATGTATGTATGTATGTATGTATGTATGTATGTATGTATGTATGTATGTATGTATGTATGTATGTATGTATGTATGTATGTATGTATGTATGTATGTATGTATGTATGTATGTATGTATGTATGTATGTATGTATGTATGTATGTATGTATGTATGTATGTATGTATGTATGTATGTATGTATGTATGTATGTATGTATGTATGTATGTATGTATGTATGTATGTATGTATGAGTAGGCTTCCCAGCCCTCAAGTGCTGCTACTGCAGGGGTAATGCTGCTATCACCCATGTGTTATGTATTATCTCGTTGTTCGAGTCACTTCGATTCAGACAAAACATTATTTTGATAATCAGGGACTTTGACCTCATAGATAATTTCCTGTATTTTCAGGAACATGCCACATTGCAAATCCAGCACAAAAAAAAGCTTGGCTTAAGCTTCCATGAATTCCCAGCTGATGACATTCTACGGCACGCATGGCTGAAAGCTATATCGAGGAAAGATTTTACTCCGCATGATAACTCCGCCAGCAGTGCCGTCTGCTCTTTGCACTTCTTGAGCAATGACTACCATTCTGAATCCGCAAAGATCCGGCGTCTGAAGCGGACTGCTGTACATTATTTTTCCTGGATACCCTAACTATATGCAGCCGCAGATAGTAAAAAAAAAAACGGCGAAAGTTGGAGCGGGAGCAACCACCTTGCGCTGTTCCTAAAACAAATGATGCTTTCAGTCCAATGAACTGCATTAGTGAGGAAAATAGGAAAACAACCGAGGGCCATGAAGGAAGCAGCCATGTGCTCTTACCTGCTGTAAGCAGCCAAACACTGAATTGTGTTCTGCAGGCTAATCCTCAAGACTGAAAATCATCGCCCAGCTACTTCAATACTTGAATGTGCTACTCCAATAAATTCCTGCATACACTGACTTTGTGATGCTGGTAATTTTTACCACGAATACAGCCGCGATATTCAGGTATACAGATTAATCAGAGCCACTGGACGTTCCTCTCCACGGCTGTCGACTCAGGTGAGCAGACTCTCTCGTACAGGAGGAACCGTGCCGAGCTTGCCTAATGAACATAAAATTGACAGCTCAGCGTGCAACATCGCCTGCCCATTTTCATCATAGTACAATTGCCATTTTCCTTCTAGGCCGTTTTTTGACCGGTAAACGCGTTCTGACCTATCTAGTGCGTCATGTACAAACGTTCATGAATTTACAGGGAAAAAATTGATTACTGCGTTGCCTCGTCAGTCGTGGCACTTCTTTTATAAAGAAGTAATGCTTTTCCATGCTTTCATTGGCCTGCTGCGCCCAAACCCGCAGATATGATTGTTTTCCGGGGAGCACTCGTTTCGCATGGCATCATGACTGCCCGCTTCGGGCAACATGCGGTCGTAGCGTCTGGAGATTAGTAAAAAAAAAAAAACACCTAGCCGCAGGAGGCATCGGTGATCTAGTGTAAATTTTCTTCATCGTGGTTTTCCACTACTCTACATCACGCAATACGTCCAAGGCGCCGCAAATCGCCTCCTGCGAAGCCGTAGCAGGGGAGGCGAGGGGTCGGGCACGCGCGCCGCGGTGCGGCGAAAGGAGCGGCCACGCCCCTCTATGCAGTTACGCCCTCTCCGTCCGAATGGAACGGCCGAAGCAACTCCGCCGCGATCCAGGTGGCCGCGGTCGGGTGTAGCGAGTTCGACAGGCGCACGAGAGAGGGTGAGGGTGTCGGCGTCTTGATGCTTATGTCCGGACTTATAGGCAATGGTGAGGTCAAACTCCTGCAGGCGAAGGCTACATCGCGCCAGGCGTCCAGAGGGGTCACGCAGGTTGGCCAACCAACACAAGGAGTGGTGATCAGTGACCACTTTGAAAGGGCGACCATAAAGATAGGGGCGAAATTTCGCAGCGGCCTAAGTAAAGGCGAGACATTCTTTTTCAGTCGTGGAATATTTAATCTCTGCACGCGACAGAGCACGGCTTGCATAAGCGATGACTCGTTCAACGCCATCCTGGCGCTGCACGAGTACCGCGCCGAGGCCCATGTTGCTGGCGTCGGTGTGTATTTCAGTGTCACCCCGCTCATCAAAATGGCCAAGAACGGGCGGCGTTTGAAGACGCAGGCGGAGCTTGGCGAAAGCCACGTCGTGCTCGTGGGACCAAACAAAAGGTGTGGCGTCGCGGGTGAGGCGAGTCAGCGGTTCTGCGAAGTCAGGGAAATTTTCGATAAAACGCCGGTAGTAACTGCAGAGCCCTAGAAAACGCTGAACAGCTTTCTTGTCACGTGGGGATGGAATTCCGCAACCGCTGCAAGCTTGTCGGGGTCGGGCTTCACGCCGGCGGCGCTGAAGGCATGGCCGAGAAATTTCAGCTCCTGGTAACCGAAATGGCATTTCTGGGGCTTCAATGTGAGGTTAGCTGAACGAAGGGCATCGAGGACCGTCCGCAGGCGTTCAAGATGTTGCCTAAACGAGTGGGCGAAAAACACCACGTCGTCGAGATAGACTAGGCAACACTGCCATTTAAGACCGGCAAGGACAGCAGTGTCCATCATCCGCTGAAAGGTGGCGGGCGCAGAACAAAGACCGAAAGGTAGAACCTTAAATTCATAAAGGCCGTCTGGAGTGACAAAGACCGTCTTCTCACGATCCCGTTCATCGACCTCGATTTGCCAGCAGCCTCTTTTTAGGTCGATGGACGAAAAATACCGAGCGCGCCGAAGGCAGTCGATCGAGAGTCGTCAATACGTGGCAATGGGTAAACGTCCTTATTCGTGTCTGCGCTCAGCTTCCGGTAGTCGACGCAAAAACGCAATGTGCCGTCTTTCTTTTTAACGAGGACGACTGGCGAGGACCATGGGCTGTTGGAAGGCTGGATAACGTCATATTCGAGCATCTCCTTAACTTGGGACTTAACATGACTTCGCGCTCTGTAGACGATACGCGATAGGGGTGTTGACGGATTGGGTGTACGCCATCGTACGTCACGATGTGGTGCTTGGCTATGGTAGCCTGACGCACTTTCGTCGAGGAGGCGAAAAACTCTGAATTCGAGCAATAGTGCACACATCTGTTCCCGTTATGGTTGGTTGACAGCGCGGTGTTGACATCGAGGCTCTCGAGGGAGAAAGGAGGCTGCACTGGTTCTGAGGAGAATTAAGCACTCGGAAACATCCGAGATGCGTTCGACAAAGGCTATGGAAGTGCCGCGAAAAAGATGCCGATGCTCGTGCATAAAATTGGTAGCAAGTACCTGTGACTGGCCACTGTTAAGATGGATCAGACTGCGGGCCACACACACGCCTTGCGTCAGCAGTAATGAAAGGTTGGTTTCGACGATGGCGTCACCGTCGTGAAATGATTCGCACTCAACCGTAATGAAGGCGCTCGTTCGAGGCGGCAGGGTGACAGTGTCCGTAAAAACTCGAAGCGCCTGACTTGGTCGTGGTGCATTGCTGAGGGCGACAGCATTCTCAGTTGAAAACGTGACCTTGGGCGTAGATCAATAATCGCCCCATATTCACGCAGAAAATCGACACTTATAAGACGAGGTCGCGCGAACAGTTATTCACAACAAGACATCAGACGACAAATGTGGGCCCCTGGATGTGAACTCGGGCGGTGCACATTCCGAGAGATGCAATCAGATGACCGCCCGCAGTGCGAACGCGTGTGCTAGACCATGGCGTGAGAACCTTTTTGAGAATGGTGGCGAGCTGGCTGCTTAGAATCGAATAATCAGCACCAGTATCTGATAACGCTCGAACGTGGTGACCATCCAGTGTACCAGGTGTGTCTAAGGGAAGCCGCTCGCGAGTTGGAGGCTCCAGAGGGGATGATCGGACACAGGCGTCGTTGTCTGCAGGCTTTGGCACCGAGAATTCGTCGGTGTGGTGTGTGCTTTCTAATGGCGTCAGTGCGTCGGAGTGACAGGAGAGCGCAGGCGTCGTAATCGTTGAGGCGCCGTCATGTGTTAGCGTCGATGTGTCGAAGCGAGCGGGTACTGCGGACCTCGAAACCGTCGAACCGTCGCTTTGTCGGAGTGAACGGTGACTTCGGAACCGTCAAGGCGTCGGCATGTCGTGTCCGCGTCGATGGGGGGTCGCACGCACAACGATGTCCAGCGAGCCCACCCACTAAGGTCGCTGGCTGCAGTTTTCCCGCCCGCCGTGAGCTAGGCGACCGGCCTTGCGCCGCCCGGGAAAAACTCGCAGTAGATGGCGAAGGTCGACCCATGGGAGATGGAGATCGGGCCTGCTGGCCACGAGACTGAAGCCAACGTTTGTCTTCAAGGAAATCCGCGATGGCCCGGGGTTGTTCGCCATAGCGGGGTCGAGGAGAATCGGCGGGAAAGCCTTCGAGGTTCAGATGGCGGTAGGGGCAGTGCCGATACAGTTAGTTAGTTAGTTATATTGATTTTAATGGCGCAAAAGCAACTATGGCTATGATGCGCCAAACACAAGGTTAGGTTCTTGTTAAATGTTACACTTTTTATACCTAGAGTTTGTTTAAAACATTGGCTTCATTAAGAAACTTAAAAATACTTGAAAGATCAACCAGTGCTTGATCACCTAAAAGCAACTTGGGGTGCAATGGGGTGTATTCATTGTAGAGTGTTGTAAAATATTTTTTTCTCAGTTGTTCCAGTTTTCTACATGAAATTAAAATGTGGTTTACAGTGAGTACATCGCCGCACATTTCGCAGAGAGGTTTGTCTTGTTTTGTCAGTAAAAAGTTGTGTGTAAGGTGTGTGTGCCCAATGCGTAGCCGACATAAAATAACTTCAGTAAAACGTTCTTGATGTCTACATGATTTCCATTCTCCTAAAACGGGTTTTATAGAATGCAGTTTGTTGTTTGCCTGTTTTTCCCATGCAGCCTGCCACTTAATTCTGAGTTTACTGTGCACTAATTTCAAAAAATCTCTGTGTGGTATGTTATCTTGTTTTATTTGATCAATTCGAGCTTGTGCTGCGCATGCATCTGCTCTCTCATTACCTACAATTCCAACATGGCTGGGCACCCAGCAGAATATAATGTTATGTTTTTGTTTTTTTATTTTAATTATGTTATGTATGATGTTTCCTATAATGGGTTCAGCGGCGTTTCTACAGTGCAGCGCTTTGAGCATACTCAGTGAATCGGTGTAAATGACGCTATAAATGGCTACAAACACTGCATAACTCTCGGCAGTAAAAACCGATGCATACTGTGGCAGTCGTATCATTTTTTCATTTTTGTCTTGAATTACTGCACATCCAACATGACTTTCTGTTTTTGACCCATCAGTGTAAAATTCAGTGAAGGTGTCATATTTTTCTTGTAGTTCAAAGAATTCTTGTAGTATGAGCTGATGTGGCATTTCTTTTTTATGTATGTGTGTCAGTGTGAAGTCGCATACTGAAGGCAGGTTGTACCATGGTGGTAAATTTTCATATTTTTGTGCAATATTCGGCAGGGCATCCAGTACTCCTAACTCTTCACATTTATCTTCAAAGCGCATTATTAGTGGCCGGATGGATTGTGGTTTATTGTTAAATAATCTTTTGGATGGGCACTTGGTAACAATGGAATGGCAGAGATGTTTAGGCAGAGTACGGGTTTTTAGGACGTATGCGCATGTCAGTGTGACTCTTCTATCCTCTAGTGCAGGCTCATTAGCTTCAATGTAAAGACTGTTTACCGGGGATGTTCTATATGCTCCAGTTGATAGTCGTAGACCAAGATTATGAACAGGGTCCAGTCTTTTCAAGTAGGATGCTCTTGCTGAACCGTATACTATGCACCCATAGTCCAGCTTGGAGCGTACCAGAGAGCGATAGATGTGTAATAGGCATGTTCTATCGGACCCCCACCGTTTTCGCGAGAGCACCTTTAATACATTGAGGGCTTGGGATGCTTTCTTTTTAAGGTTGTTAATGTGTGGTAGAAATGTGAGTTTCTTGTCAAAAGTGAGTCCTAAAAATTTATGTTCTGGTTTAATTGGTAGTGTGGCTTGATTCAAGTATAGGTTGGGATTGAATTGTAGGCCTCGTCGCAATGAGAACAGAACAGCTACTGTTTTTTGAGGAGAGAACTTGAACCCATTTATCTCTGCCCAAGCAGCTAGTTTATTTAGTGTGATTTGTATTTGTCTCTCGCAGGACGATATGCTGGAGGAGGTGCATGCTATCTGTAGGTCATCTACATAAACCGAATACATTATGGACTTGGGTATTACTCTGGCTAACGAATTCATTTTTACTACGAAGAGTGTCGTGCTTAGAATGCAACCTTGGGGTACGCCATTCTCTTGGGTAAAAGTCATGGAGAGAGTTGTTCCTAGGCGGACCCTAAATGTGCGGTTAGCCAGGAAGTCGTTTAAGCAGTTCAGCATCCTGCCTCGGATACCTAGCTCTGCTAGGTCGCGGAGGATGCCGAACTTCCACGTGGTATCGTATGCCTTCTCCATGTCGAAGAAGACCCCGATACACTGCTGCTTGTGGATGAACGCCTCCCGTATGGTGTTCTCTAGGCGGACAAGGTGATCGGTGGTTGAGCATGCTTTTCTGAATCCACACTGATGAACATCTAATAGCTGCCGAGATTCGAGTACAAAGGTGAGTCTAATGTTTATTACACTTTCAAAAGATTTAGCAATGCAGCTGGTGAGGGCTATTGGTCTGTAATTGTCAGGACTTGTTGGTGATTTTCCGGGTTTCAGAAAAGGTACTATTACTGCTTTCTTCCACTCCTCAGGTATTCTGCCAGTCATCCATATTTTATTGAAGAATTTTAACAGTGCCTGTACGGCTGTATCAGACAGATGGGCAAGCATATTGTAATGCACATTGTCTGGGCCTGGTGCTGTCTTTTTACCGGAAGATAATACTATATTTAATTCCTGGAGTGTAATGGGCTGGTTGTAGTCTTCCTGCATGCCTGCTCCGAATGGAAGTTTTTGTTTTTCAGCTATAGCTTTGTGTTTCTGGAATGTGCTTGTGTAGTGGGATGACCTTGAGACTTCAGCAAAGTGCTCGCCCAATAAATTGGCCTGTTCTTCCAACGATCTTTGTGTACCGGGTGTTGTCAAAAGCGGAAGTGTGAAGGAAGTATGGTCACCAGTGAATTTACGAACTTTGTCCCACATTTTCTTTGATGGTATTGAACTATTTATAGAGGACACATATTTCTGCCAGGAGGTTTTCTCAGCATTCCTGCGCACGTACCGCGCTCTCGCCTTGGCCCTTTTAAAAATGAGTAAGTTCTCTGCAGTGGGGTACCGGCGCAGGGTGCCCCATGCTTTATTTTGCTGTTTTTTTGCAAATGTACATTCTTCTGTCCACCATACTTTGTGTTTCTTCTGTACGAGTCCTGTTGTTTGTGGAATAGCGAGTGTTGCAGCAGATATTATGCATGTGGTAAATCTTTCATTAATTTCATCTATGCTGAGGTCTTCAGAAAATTCTTTATCTAGAGTGGCACTTTCTGTAAAAAGTGACCAGTCGGCGAGGTGAAATTTCCAGCGCCGTGGTCTTGTGGGGATGACTGGAGTGGAAGACGAGAGCCTGATGACAGTGGGTAGGTGATCACTTCCCAGAGGATCATTTAAAACATCCCATTTAAAATCGGTAAAAAGAGACGGTGATGTGAAAGCTAAATCAAGGAAGCTCATTTTTGCTGAGCTTGGGCAACAATATGTGGCCTTTCCTGTGTTTAAAAGACAGACATTATTCGAGAGTAGAAAATCTTCGATTATTTTGCCCCTAGAGTCACAGCGTTCGCTTCCCCAAAACGAGGAGTGAGCGTTAAAATCGCCAACTACCAGATATGGCTCCGGCAATTCATTGATCAGGCCTTCTAAATCTTGTATTGTTAATGTGATGTGTGGGGGGAGATATAAAGAGCAAATTGTTATTGTTTTGTAGGTAACGACGCTAACTGCAACTGCCTCAAGTTTTGTGTAAAGTTTGATTTCTTGAGCAGGGACGCCGCTTTGAAGGACAATCGCGACGCCTCCCGAGAGTCGATTTGCCTGCTCGCGATCGCGTCTAAAAATGTTATAATGTTTAAGGATATGCACATGTTGTGGACCAAGATTGGTCTCCTGAAGACATAAAACTGTGGGTAACATTGACCCTAAAATATGTGTTACGTCGCTGTAGTTCCGCATAATTCCTCTACAATTCCACTGAATTAAGAAAGCCATGTTTATTTTTGGGGTGAGAACGCTAAGGCGTTTACTTATGCTCAGGGCCCGTTATGAGGGGTCTGTCTTTTTTTCGCTCAAGAGAGCTGTTCCGCCGCTGCATAGCGGGCGGACTGGGGGTTGTATCCATCACCTCGCCAGAGGTGCTGGAGGACCGCGCAGCCGCGGTTGTGTTAGTTTCAGGCCTCCCCTGACGGGGGGAAGTCCTGCGGGATGCCGACCCATGGACCGGCGCTCCCTGCTGTGAAAATGGCAGGGCAGCTTTCGCTGACCCTGCCTGGGGCGTGGATGGCCCTGCCATAGGCTCGGTGGAAGTGGCCTCGGCAGGAGCCGGAGTGCTGTGTGGTGCTACGCCCCTGCGCACCACATCAGCGAAGTTTGGTTTCGCTGTGAACGAGAATGTGTTGGTTAGTGCAAAACGCCTCCTGGCTTCTTTAAATGAAATGTTTTCTTTGGTCTTTATGGTGATAATTTCTTTCTCCTTTTTCCAGGACGGACACGCCCTGGAGTACGCAGCGTGGTCTCCTTCGCAATTTGCGCAGCGCAGTGCTGCGTCACATTCCTCTGAATTGTGGTCCTTAGAAGCGCATTTCGCACAGGTTTTGCGGCCGCGGCAACTCTGAGAGCCGTGCCCGAATCTCTGACAGTTGAAGCATCTGCGTGGGTTAGGAATGTAGTGCCTGACATTAACTTTAAGATATCCGACTTCGATGGTTTCAGGTAATGTGCTTGTGCTGAATGTGAGTACCAGGTGTTTAGTATCTATTTCTTTGTTGTCTTTGCGGATTTTAATTCGATAGACATCTGTGACATTTTGGTCGCTGAGACCTTCTAGCATTTCTTTTTCTGTTAGATGAATGAAGTCGTTTTCTGAGATGACACCACGGACGGTATTGAGGGATCTGTGGGCTGTTATGGAGACTGGGATGTCTCCAATAGAGAGAATGTCTGAGATCTTAGAGTTTTGGGTATGGTCACGGATTTCTAGTAATAAGTCGCCACTGGCCATTTTCGATAGCTTATATCCGGGGCCCAGTGCATCTGTTAGGCACTTTGACACAAGAAAGGGTGATAGTATTCTCGCCTGTTCTCCTTCTACTGTACTATGTATGACATGGAACTTTGGGAAGGTTGTTTTCTTTTTCGGGAAAAAGTCTGTTGCTTCGTTCCGCCCTCTTTTCAGAGAGCGATCAGGTTTTGAAAGGGGGGGAGCCATAAAGAAAATTTAGTTATTCGGTCATGGTGCCAGCCACCCACCACGGAGTCCAACAAGGGGACGGGACAGGAACTTGAAAGCAAGTCCTGCCCACGCCAGCTGTGCACCTTAACTATAACCAAATATGACTCAACTCAGGGTAGTTGGTCACACAAGGTTAACCCTCGCCGCCAGGAAAACAGGAAAATCCAAGAAGTGAGTAGGATATAGGAGAGTTGTGAGACAGAGATAGGAAAGTGAAAGATGAAGTGGAGAATAGGAAAAGGCGACTGCCGATTCCCCCCGGTCGGGTCAGGCCGGAGGTGCCGTCTGCAGGAAGCTGGGGCCAAAGTGGTGTGTTGCCTTTGCCAAGGGGCCTTAAGGGTCCAAACGCTCGGCATCGGCTCAACCACCAGGATCCCCTTTTCCCCGGACACGGCGATGCCACGCACGGCGAGGCGCGGGTGCTCGGGTCCGTGGTGATGCACAGTTCACCATCATCCCCTTGCGGGGATGTCCCTGCGGATGCTCGGGAACCCGCGGTGTCGCCACTCACCGTCGCGACGCCTGCAAGCTGCAGGCGCCCCCCTGCGGGGGGCAGTGCCGATACAGGTGACCTGGTTCGCCGCAGTGAAAGCATAGGGGGCGTCGGTCGGATGTGCGCCACACGTCGGCTTTGCGCGCGGATGGTCGGGGAGCTTCCTCGTACTGCAGCACGGGTGCAGGCGGCCCCGGCACTTCAGCAGGAGCCGGAAAGAAGGACGCCGAAGCCGGAGCAGGGCACCGCAGGGCTTCAGCGTAGGTGAGACGAGTCAGGCGAGACAGGAGGGGGGATGGACGAGGCTCATCGGCAGGAAAGGACGTCCGTTGCGCTTGCTGCACCTCCTCGCAAACAAAGGTCGCTATGGAGCTGTGGGAGGGGCCCCGTACAGCTGCCTGAGTTCGTCGCGCACAATCGAACGTATGAGATCGCGTAGCAGGGAGGCGTCGGTGCCGTGGAATGGTAATTTGCCGGAAACGGTGGACACGGGTCGATCGTACGCGGTCGCTCTTTGCTGAAGAACCGTTTCAATCATGGAAGACTCAGTGAGAAACTCGACGACAGTCTTCGGAGGGCTGCGGAAAAGGCCAGCAAAAAGTTGCTCCTTGACGCCACGCATGAGATGGCGTACCTTCTTGTCCTCGGAAATTGCAGAGTCCGCGCGCCTGAAGAGGCGCGTCATGTCCTCTACATACGCTGCAGCGTTTTCATTTGGAAGCTAAACGTGAGATTGCAGAGCGCGTTCTGCCCGTTCGCGACGATCCGAGCTGCCCTATGTTTCTAGGAGATGGCGCCGGAACTCACTTCAAGAGGATAACTGATCTTCACGGTTTTCAAACCATGTCTGAGCGCCCTCGTTTAGACTGAAGTAGACGTTTCTGAGGTGGGCGGCGTCATCCCACTGGTTGAATGCGGCAACTCGCTCGTAGTGCTGCAACCAGTCTTCCACGTCCTCAAAGATGTCGCCGTGGAAGGACTTCGGGATGCGTGGGTTCTGGAGCATGAAGTAGGGTGTGGGCGCCCCAGGCGTTGGGGTGGTCAAGCCAGGCATTGAGCCGGCGCCAAGATGCACCGAGGACATGCCCGATGGGTCAGGCTCCGGTGGTAAGCCTCGAATCCGGCGGCGAGCACGGTGGACGGGCGTCTGGACGGGTATAGGACTGGAGCGCCGGCTAACCGTTGGGGTACGGGACATGAGATCGATCCCACCTCCAACAGATTTGTCACGCTGTTGGTGACAAGACAACGACCCGGCAAGAGAGGGCTTGGCAGCACGTTCTTCGGTGGAAGAAACGGCGAACTTCAACGTCCTTCAATCCGCACGCCAGCAGCGTCAACGTCTTTTTTGCTTCAGCGCCACCTGGCAATATAGAACGCCTCCAACAGTTCACGGGCTGTCTGGTCCTTAATTTGTGGGGTTGAATTGGGGAAATAAGTACGTTCTCCCCAGTCAATCGCGGCTGACACGGTTCAAAGCCGCCCGGACCCCACCCCGTGATCGCGTACGCTATCGAGCGCTCGCCGACCACGGCGGGCCTTGCTCTGGGGAAACAAAGGAACGACACATTGGCTGACACAAACAGGCATTTATTGCTACAGAAACAATAACGCCAGCTAGCAACAAGGTACGCTGATGAATCGAGGTCGTCCGACTCACAAGCAAGGTTCCGAGCGAATGTTCGCCCGCGCTAGGGCAAGGGATATAAACTCCCCAGGCCGGACGGGACGAGTACGGGAGCCTGTCCCCCCGTCGCTTCCTCGCCCCGCCGGCGAAGAGCGGAGCCGCGAGCGACACGTCCGCCCGGTGCCGACGATCCCAGCCCAAGGGCCCCCCCTTCCCGCGCGCGGGCTTTGGCAGTCTTCCCTCGCAGCGATGCTGCCGCCCTCTCTTGCCAGTTAATGTAACTGACAAGGGAATGCGGTCAGCCTCGAGGTGAGACAGCCGCTGCACGGTGCCTCGCGGGAAAGCAAACTCAGGGGGCTGCAGGGCAAGTCCCCACATCCCCCCAACCTTAAATAGACCCACACGCCTGAAAGTACATGCTATGGAGGAGTCTCCTGGTCTTCATGTCCTTGAGGCACGTCTTGCAGCGGAGGTCACGCCGACAGCGTCCACGCAGACTTCCGCGGTATTCCGAAGGCGGCGGCGTGAAGGTCTCCGCTGGGACGACTCGCATGGCCCGCGAACTACCGTGTCCGCAGGCCCGCGAATCGAAGGCCGGTGGGAAAACTGCAGGCCAGGATCCTGCAGTAGTCGCCAGGGCAGCAGCAGCCGGAGGTGACTGCTGACTGGTCTCACCACAGCTGGCCCGGATGGATGCGGCGAACAGGATACAGACCGCTCCGTCGCAGCAGGTGGCAGCGAGAAGATGTGCACCGGACAGCAAGCCTGGGTGGCTCCACCGAATCTTCAAAATTGCCGAAACGCTCTCGGCGTGCCTTTAACGTAGGTCACGGGAGGGGAAACGGCATCCGCAAGGGCCTCGTGGCACAATGCCTAACTCGCTAGCAAAACGTGTCGGCGGCTGTGCAAACGCAAAGTTCGAGTGAACAAAGCCCTTTCTTGAGTTGAACGAGACTGCTCAGTTCGTGAGAAGTTACAAAAAAAAACCGGGCAGGCAGCAAAGTGCGCCCCCTCTCAACGACACGGTCCGGTGGTCGTGTTTCTTTTAACGTGGTGCAGGCAGCTCCGAAAAGCCCCAGGCCTAACTACCACTGACAACGACCGTGACCGCCACAAAGACCCGAAACGGGTTATGTGCGCGCAGCCGCGAGGAGACGTCAGCTTTGTGGGGTGGTCCTACCCCGCTCACTGCTCAAAGCAGCTTCTGAGCGGTCGGCGCCCACCGTATCGGACGGTGTCGGAGCGCCCGGTGCCGAGCTGCAATACCAGCGAGCTCGTAGCGGCACCCGTGGCCCCAGGCCACCCGGCTCCCGTAGCCGCGACTCCCAGAGTCGAAAAAAAGACAGTAGAGAAAATCATTCTTTTTCGTTTGTTTTTGACTTGGTCAGTGACCCAAACTTCACCCTCTTATTATGCTTCATCCTGACCAGGCGGTATTCCGTCGAACGTTAGACTACGAAAATATATACAGAAACTCGGACCACCCACACGGCTTCCGTACTCACTCGCTTCGGGCTCGGCGACTCCGCGGGCGTTAGGCCTCGCGCTCCCTCGATGCGGACCAAGTGATTCTCGCGAAGAATCTCCAGGGGAAAAAATGTGCTGAGCATGTCGAAAAGTTCAAACATGCTGCAGCGCAATACACCTCGCACTCAAGAAAGCATGCCGCAGGTGCTAGCGATCAAAATTCACTCTAGGCCTCGCACTTGTCAAGTCCGGACAAAGAGCGTTCCTCGAACCGAACGGACAGTCGTCCAATGTTCCAAGAGCGGGCCCCACGTTGGGCGCCAGATGTGGGGTTGAATTGGGGAAATAAGTACGTTCTCCCCACTCAATCGCGGCTGACACGGTTCAAAGCCGCCCGGACCCCACCCCGTGATCGCGTACGCTACCGAGCGCTCGCCGACCACGGCGGGTCTTGCTCTGGGGAAACAAAGGAACGACACATTGGCTGACACAAACAGGCATTTATTGCTACAGAAACAATAACGCCAGCTAGCAACAAGGTATGCTAATGAATCGAGGTCGTCCGACTCACCACCAAGGTCCCGAGCGAATGTTCGCCCGCGCTAGGGCAAGGGATATAAACTCCGCAGGCCGGACGGGACGAGTGCGGGAGCCTGTCCCCCCGTCGCTTCCCTCGCCCCGCCGGCGAAGAGCGGAGCCGCAAGCGACACGTCCGCCCGGTGCCGACGATCCCAGCCCAAGGCCCCCCCCTCCCGCGCGCGGGCTTTGGCAGTCTCCCCCCGCAGCGATGCTGGCGCCCTCTCTTGCCAGTTAATGTAACTGACAAGGGAATGCGGTCAGCCTCGAGGTGAGACAGCCGCTGCACGGTGCCTCGCGGGAAAGCAAACTCAGGGGCTGCAGGGCAGGTCCCCACAACTTCTGTTTAACACCTTCGTTTTTTTTCAGCCTTGCTACACACTTAATTTCCAGTAAAGCTGACCCGGAAGACCAGGAAAGGTGCTTGCTAGACGGCGTGGGCAGCCTCAACAGTACCGCGCCCGTCAACGGAACTAGACATGAGTAGACCACCAAAAGAGTCGTCAAGTTCTTCGCCGACCAGAAGCTGCGACTCACTCAAGCAGACAAGTAAGGCGGATTCGTCCTCATACCGTCTGGTATGTTTAACGAGAAGGTTCATGAGACTGTGCACAGAAATTTCCGCAAGACCGTGGTTAATCTGTGCAAGCTGAAATCTAATGCGGTTTCCCTGTGTGAAAGTATTGGCTTGGACAGATTTGCTAAAGATATTCGGCTTTGTAAAGGAAATAGCTTAAATGTGTTTTTTTACCGCTAAAACATACAAGGAAGGAATACCGTTCAGATGTATCTTCAGTGAAACAGGGGCTTGGCAGAGCCATGTTAGTTGTGTCCCGCTAAGACATCTTAATAGTTTAAAAGTCGAAGACCCATTTTTTTTTGCAGGAACTCTCTTGATGTTAAATTTTTGCATGACAATAAGTCTTCAGGATATATGTTTTCAATTGACGTCGTTTATCTGATCTATTCTATCCCACAGAGTGAGTTGTTAGCAGCTGTACAGTCGTGCATTGAAAAGAATGGGGCGGTTTCCTTCCAGAACGCTGCCGGTGTTTCTGTTGCGAATCTCTTGGCACCGTTAGAGTACTGCTTGTCTTGCACTGTGGTATCATTTGAAGACCAGCTGTTTGTTCAGAAAAAAGGAATTTTCATTGGTTCTTGCGTGGCTCCAGTGCTATGTAACATCATCCTTGCGCAGATGGACAGATCATTGGCGGATACTTTTGATGAAGTCAAAGTGCTGAAAACTTTTAGATATGTTGACGACTTTTTAATTATTTTAAAGAAACAGGTTTCCTCATCTTACCCACAAACAGTGGTAGAAGTTTTATCTGGTTTTAAACTACTTGGAAAAGGTTTGGAATTCACCCATGAGCTCGCCCAAGGCAATAGATTGCAGTTTTTAGACATTGAAATCACCCTTAAAGACCACAGCTTTTGCTGGATGTATCGCCCTCGCGCACAAAAAGAATTAATGCCCTATCATTCCTCCCATTCAAAGACAGTAACGCGCGCCGTTGCTCAGATGTGCCTGGAAGCGTCGCTGAAGAAGTTATGTTGCCATAAAGCGGAGGAAAGCTTTTAAACCTAGATTCGGAAGTTCAAAAAAGCAGGCTTTCCAACGTCGACCTTAAGCGGAGTAGCTGAAGCTTTGCTGCGAATATTGAAGAAAGAACGTAGTAAAAAAGGTGACCAAGATGAGGGCACCAATAGCAAAAGTAGACCGGTTGTCATCCCGTACACCCATAAGGTGGCGCACAATTTGAAGCATGTGACAACAAAATATAAGGTTCCTGTGGTTTTTTCCGCCCGAAATTAGCTGCCATGTGTGTTAAAACTGGTCCCAACAAGGTAAACAAAACTGAATGTAAAAAGAGACATGAAGCTCCGCTTGTTAAATGTGCCGTGGGAGTCGTCTATCAGATTTCTCTCACGTGCGGAAAGAAGTACATCAGACAAACCGGCCGTTGTATTAACGACGGATTAGCAGAACATAGTCGGAATTTACAAAATGGTACTGGTTCACATTTGCCGCATAATTGTAAAGCCTGAGGAGACGTAAGAAAGATTGTGTGTGTAGCAAGGCTGAAAGGAACGAAGGTTTTAAACAGAAGTAAGGACCAGACAGCCCGTGAACTGTTTGAGGCCTTCTATATTAAAAGCAACTGTAGTCATTGTGTTAGTGCCCCATCTATCACCATTTATAAGAATGAAACTTTTTTAGATACACGGGGGTGAGATACCTGTGTGCCTCACCTACCTTTATCCACTTTTTATGTAAAACCATCGCGGGCATGTGTGGTTCTTGGTACCCATCTTGATTGTTGTCCTTATATTCATTCGCATTTGCGGTGAATAAACAGTTGAGAGTTGCGCCTGTCTCGTCTCACTTGCTGTGTGTTCTCTTTTTCGGCGCTGCAACCCTCTTCTCATGTCGCAGATCTGACCGCAGCCGCTGGGGACTGAGGGCCGGGGTTGCCATATTCTGTTCTGGTTACTGTAATGAGGCAGTAACCCAGTCATGCAATTCCATCGACACACACATCTCTTTTTTGTCCGGCGGATTGGGCGGCACCAGCATTCGAACCTGGTCGTCTTGCACGCGTGGCGGATGCTGTACCTCCACGCCATCGCTGTATTTCAGTGCGCTTGCTCTTTTCGAAAACCTGCACAGTGCCATGGGCTCCGCTTGTGACGGGGAAAGTTCCTCCCTGTGGCGTATGCTGTCCGCGTTTCCATTTCAGCTAACTTGCCCGTATGCTGAGAAAAAACTCATTTTTTTTTCATGCAAGCGTGGTCCGGCACAGTTTTCTCACACCTTTTCCAAGAAGCATACATGTGCGCTAGTTTAGACATGCCGCATCCAAGAAAATGCGCCAAAGTACGACCATGTTCGAAGGACACCTGGTCCTGGCGCTTTTCCTGTTTCTCACGTGCTTAGCCCCTGCCATTGTTGTGCGCAGTAACGGTTGATTCAGTCGTAAGCCAGTACTAACCGGCCCACCTTGCTGCTCTAATAAAGGATATATACTAGAAACCAGTGTCAGGTGATGTTTAATTAGGCTTGCTTAATGACGAGAAACGCGTGGAACCAAAACCATGGCGCATATAACGCTCCTTCGTGTTGAAGTAGTAGCAGTAAATGCGCGCGGGGGATATAATAATAATAATAATAATAATAATAATAATAATAATAATAATAATAATAATAATAATAATAATAATAATAATAATAATAATAATAATAATAATATATCCATCACCGTACGTTGATGGAGGGGATGGGAATAAAAGCGATTAAAGCTTCACAAGTGTTCCCACCCCCTTTACAGCAAGTGAGCAGTGGCATGCGAGATGGCACTTCTGTCACGATAGCAAACAACTAAGTGAAGAAGAGAAAAAAATAAAAGACAAGGCTTAAACGTGAGCACGAAAAAGCAGATACTGTAGAAGCTTGGGCAAGTTGGTGTGACATGGTTTTCCAGCAGCGCAGGGGACGAAGGACGTGACAAGTGCACAGACACGGCGCTGAACTTACAACTGGTTTTTATTGAGGTGATTTTCACTACTTAAATACAGTGGCAACCAATCTCAAATGAAAAGACAGATACACAAAACAGATTGACGAAAATGACAATTCCTGAGCACAGGTCTACAGTGGCACAAGACCAGCTGCGCACGTTTTTCTATTCTCATCAAGGAAACGTAGTTCTTTATCAGACCACGGCCGGCCTCGAGAGGGGCGCGCGCGCTCTTTCATACGGCCTTCGCATTCGCCGCGGAAGCAATGCGAGTTTTTCTCCGGGAGTTACGCCGCCCGCCGCCGCTAGAGGCGCGACGACCCCACCACTCGCAACCCGCCTGCATCTGCGGCGGCGGGTGGCTTTTGACTGGTTTTGCGCTGTGGTCCGCTGCTTCATGGTGAGCGCAGCACCGAAGTCAAAGAAAACAAAATCCAGATGCTTAAGCAGCGTATCGGCAACAAAGTCCACATGTGCACAGATTCTTCGTCACAAACTTTGCTCGATGAAAACATTTAAAATTAGGAATCCCTCTCCCATTCCTAAAAACTATGTCGAGCATTTCTGGTTTTCAATCCAGAAGGAAATACTGTGATCACTTCCTCTCTTATATATCATGGTCCGTGATTAAATGACAAGTTAGTGCTAAGAGGAAGATAATGAAAACTCAGAGAACGAATGTTTTGTGCTCGTCCCATAAAAATGTACTATATTGGGGAAAAATTCTCTACGACGCTTGAGCCATAAATTCCATAGCGCCGTAGCTGGTGGCTTGAGACGATACTTGAGCGTTGAACTGTCAAATAAATGGCATGATTGCAGGGTGGTGTATATAGTACTTAATTACGCCGATATCGCTTTTCGCAAGTCCTGAATGAAATTATTTTCACCCTCTTATACGTCACAACTTCCTTAAACGAGAGGCCTGTATTGATATCTCAAAAGAATGCTAATTACTAATGTGCGAGCAAGTGTTAAGAAGCATTGTAATGAATTTTTATCTGCTCAAAGCCAATGGCCCGCGGCCTTTCTGCTTTTGTTGTCAAACAAGAAGCCACCAGATCCCTCTGGAATGTCTGTAGCCACGTGCAAGTCTCTCTTCATATTCATAATGGTCGTAAGCGCATTAGGCGTCTAATGTTTCAAGTTCCTGGTCACCTTTAAATTGTGCAAGGCCGAGAGCGACCGTCATTCTGACCTTCGTTGACCGAGCACTTGTTGAATCGCTGCGCCGCTGAACTGCATGCTTTATGTTTGAGGACAAGAGTTAGCCCCAATAAACAATTTTCTAATTGGACGCTAGCTTCCTTGTCGTCATTGTGGCCTGACTAACATTAATAGAACATACAGAATCAATGAGTACAAGCTGCGTATGGTGCCACAGATATTGACATGTAGTGAGTATTGCAATTTCAGAAAGTATGTATGTCCAATAAGTGACTTCAGCTACCACGAAGAGCACCATTTTTTTGTTCTCCACGTAAATTCAACCAGCGGCGTGTCCTGAAACTTCCTAGAATATTTGGTTTAAATATCATTGTAAAATGCATCAGATTATGGACCTGAATGCCGAATGCCCTCTAGTTTCTTAAATTCAGGGGATTTTACTAACATGTAAGTACTGCAAATGTTCATTTTCTGTTCCTTACATTATAAGCTAAGCCAGCTGGTATAACGCGCATTGCTGTGAGGTTTAGTGCAGCTCCGTTAAGTTGCGGAAAACTTCTTTTTGTGGTGCTACTTTGTTTCCTAAATGACGTGAATAAAGTTCATGCTCACGAGAGGTTTATCGAAAGCAAGGACGAGGCTACAGATATGCAGGAGAATAATGCAAAGCTGGTAGTCATCGCCTCCCAGATATGCTTGCTCGCTCGTAAAGGCCGATTTTATTAAGACAGAGCGCAGTTCCTAATTTTGCTTTGCTGGCAGTTAGTTCATGCTTGCAGTTACTGTAAACAAGTGACTTAATTTTCGCATTGTCATGTGGTGGGATGGGCGGTCGTGAGACGCCGCCAAACTTCAAAATGCATTTCCAAGAGGAAATCTCGGACATCGCGTGCGTGCCGCGTGCTCTGCTCCAGTAGCCGGGGTTGGGTTCCGTCTATAACCGTTCCTTTCGCGAATGACATGACGCGTTTTCCTAGGTAGCAACATGAATTCTTGCTAATGCCGCTGTTGTGCAAACTTAAAAAAGCTGCGCTTGAAATTTCAGTAGCTATATTTGCTCTGCAGAATCCTTTACTCTTTGAAACTCGCCATCCAGGTATTACATGCCGCATATCATTCTACACACTCCCAAATAACCTGCCGGAAGACGAACTACAGAAGCTGAAAGCCTTGCTTTTTAGCCAAATATAAGGGCGGAACCTGTTGACGTTTGTGCTCGAAGAATACGTTCGACCATACACAGTCCGGCTCAAGGAGTGAGCGCGCAAACGTTAATCCGTTGTTTCAGATTTCGCCCATGGGAAAGGGGCTGACTACGCGGTCTTTGCGTGAAGCGTAAAGGGCAAAATATAAAGGCTTGACAGTTACCACTGACGCGGGCCGAATTGGGAGCGAGCGCGCGTTCTCCATCGGAGTGAACGGCGGTCGCAGCGGCGGAGCGGTGTAGCAGTGGCGACACCACCGAGGTGCGGCGGGAGGCGGAAACAGACCCCATTGCGAAGGCCACATGTCATCAAAACATGTCATCTGCACATGTCATCAAAACTAAAAATCATCTACAAACCTAAAAACACGAGCCACGCTTTCGTCTAGTTGACTGTCAAGGAGCCTGTCATGGTGCGCGAGATAAATGCCACTTAGTATCGGAGCTATGCATGATCCAATGCAGACGCCATTGCTCTGGAGGTAAACAGATTCATTCCAGGTGGAAAATGTCTGGTTGAGGTAAAAAGTAAGGAGTTCCAAGAAGTTGCTATGCTGATGCCTGCAGAATTCTGGAAAGCTACCGCACCAAAGGAATCGATGCATTTTTCAACGCACGTCAGCAGTTTTTTTTTTTTTGCGGAAGGGAATAATATAAATCTTTTATATCGATAGTGCAGGCCGAAAAGCCTTTCCCTGGATTTTCTTGCAAGAAGTCGATTACTTGGTTAAAACTCTTCACCTGAAAAGGGTCGTCAATGGTTAACAGTTTCAGCTTGTCTTGCAAAAATAACGCGACAGACCTTTGCCATGTGCCATCCTCGGTGACTATTGCTCGAAGTGGGCAGTCCAGCTTGTGAGTTTTTGCTGTGAAGAATATTTTTAAGCAGGACCCCTTGCTTTTCTCTATACACTTGGCTATGGTTTCCAAATTCATTTGTGCACACATTTTCCGTGTTCGGGCCTTCACTTTACTTCCTGCGACACCGCTTCTCTTCCGGAAAGTTGAACTGATAGTATTTCCTGCTTTCAATAAGTAAAGCTCTTTTGGCATCACTGCAAAACCTCCCTCTTTATCAGCCTGTAATAGGGTCAGCGAGTTGTTCTTTAAAAAGGAAACGGTTAATTTGATTGGAATTCTACACATGGTAGGTTTACACTTTCTCAAAATGTCCACTCCGTCTGAAACGCATCGGTTCACTTCAGGAGCCGCTGTTAGGCTGGAAACTTGTCTCACCATCGCGAGAAGTTCCGGTGTCGATCGCCTGGGTTCAACGGCGAACTTTGGTCCTCGTCTAAGGACGTCTTATACTTGTTCTGGCAAGGACACTTCACCATAGGTGTGGACAGGACTGAAGCTTTCCTGATGCGTCTTCTTAGTGATGGCTCGAAGCTGCGGCAGCGCGCACTGCCATAAGAATTCCGTAGTCCTGTCTGCCGTCTGAGACCACCGCCGCCATTCAAGTGCACCACGAGCTGATGTGCCGCTGTGTGCTCTCAGGAAGAGCCATTCTCTGTAGAGGCTAGCTTGCTTGCGCCACCCTGATCGCAAGATCTTGCAGACTCGTATGCCGTGGTTCTTCAACGGAACCAGATGTAAGTTCAGCGCCGTGTCACTGCCATAATATATTCTCTCAAAGGCGCGTTTGCTCGTGCAGTCGGCTGTGCGTAGGCGCCTACTCGTCTGAATTTTTTTAATGCTGGAAGGCTTAGCTGTTATTTCGGAGTTACTATACCTCAGACACCTCGCAGGCTCACAGTAAAGGCATCCGACTGGCTGTAGTCCATTATTGTTTGTAAATAGGTGAATACGGTGCCCGAGTTGCGCACTGTAACAGGAGCACGGCATACGCGACGGGCGGTTAGACGTGGCGTAGTATTGCTTTCTCAATAAAAGAAGCCGTCAGAAAAAATTGCTGCTTCGAGATTAGATGTAAGCATGAAATGGTTGCGGGCATATATATATATATATATATATATATATATATATATATATATATATATATATATATATATATATATATATATATATATATATATATATATATATATATATATATAATATATATAGTTCAGTTGGTAAGAGCACAGGACGCGATATTTGGAGGTCGTGGGTTCGGATCCCACCGGCGGCATGGTTGTTTTTTGTGCTGCTTGGTAAGTAATTTTCTTTAAGCAATTTATTAATCTAAGTAATATTATCCCACTGATGAGTACAACACATTAAAAAAATAACCATAACGTTCCCCTATGCACCTTGCTTTCGGTGACTGTTGGCTCCCTTCATAGGTTTGTCAAAACGGGCCCCTCTTTTCCTTTACCTTGTCTGCTAATAGCTTAACGAGGGTCTCGGTTCTGGCAGTCTTGATGTCATAGGTAGCATAAGAGGGCTCTTGCACAGTTTCCGCCCTCGCCGTTAGATGACGTTCCACGTCATGCTCGCGGCATTACAGGACGCGCTACGTCCGTCGCTATGGCCGAGGGTGGCGCTGGTGAACACTCAAGGTTCGCGCACACCCAATAAACATAAATACCCACGAGAGCAGCAGATTGGACAGCCGTCGCCGTAGCTCAGTTGGTAAGAGCACCGGACGCGATATTCGGAGGTCGTGGGTTCGGATCCCACAGGCGGCATGGTTGTTTTTTTCTGCTGCTTGGTAATTTTCTCTGAGCGATTTATTAATCTAAGTAATATTATCCCGCTGATCAGCATACCAAACATACCAAGCATATTAGGTCCTTCCCGTCACGCTCCTGTGAGCCATGTTTTTCAGGGGCGCGGATTCTAGCTGCCAGTAAAGATACGAAAACTCTGGAATTAATTGAGGCTCTTTTATATCGGAGAGAAAGTTAGCATGTGCGTCAGCGAACCATCCGTATCTTTGTATAAGGCTGAAAAGAAATTTTTAACCATTGCACTTGCATATCGATCTTGATCTGATTGTGTTCCTTGCGTCTAAGACAGCTATACAAGTGTGTGTGGTGTGCCCTGAATAAAGCAGTTGTAAGTGGTGCCTTGTCCCGCATCCTTCCTTGTGTCTGTATGTGTTCGCGCCTAGTACCTATATGTACAGTTCGTAACGCAGCGGCACCCAGGATAACCTGCAGAACGTAGTACAGCGTCTTCGTAAGCGACATGTTGGGCCCAGGTCCGCCGTGCCCACTGAAGGTGAATTCTTGCGTTGCTTCTTTTATACCCGTAAGCTGCGATGACGTCGCGGTGCGATGTATGAATGTAGTCGCTGGAATAACAGTGTCATCAAATGACGACACCCGGTCCGATGCGTTGTCGATGTGAAGTTCATTTAGATCACAGCCACAGATGTCATCGGGCCACATGTGTACAGTTCGTAACGCAGCGGCACCCAGGATAATCTACAGAACGTAGTACACCACCTTCGTAAGCGACATGTTGGGCCCGGTCCGCCGTGCCCACTGAAGGTGAATTCTTGCGTTGCTTCTTTTATACCCGTAAGCTGCGATGACGTCGCGGTGCGATGTATGAATGTAGTCGCTGGAATAACAGTGTCATCAAATGACGACACCCAGTCCGATGCGTTGTCGATGTGAAGTTCATTTCCATCGCAGCCACAGATGTCATCGGGCCACATGTGTACAGTTCGTAACGCAGCGGCTCCCAGGATAATCTGCAGAACGTAGTACAGCGTCTTCGTAAGCGACATGTTGGGCCCGGGTCCGCCGTGCCCACTGAAGGCGAATTCCTGCGTTGCTTCTTTTATACCCGTAAGCTCCGATGACGTCGCGGTGCAATGTATGAATGTAGTCGCTGGAATAACAGTGTCATCAAATGACGACGCCCAGTCCGATGCGTTGTCGATGTGAAGTTGATTTCCATCGCAGCCAAAGATGTTATCGGGCCTCACGTGTACAGTTCGTAACGCAGCGGAACCCAGGATACCCAGGAGCAGTACGGTAGGGTCTAAAAATTAACATGCAGAAAACCAAAGTAATGTTCAACAGTCTAGCTCAGGATAAACAGCAGTTCACAATTGGCAACGAGGTGCTGGAAGTGGTGAAGGAATAAATCTACTTAGGGCAGGTAGTGACAGCTGATCCGGATCATGAGAGGGAAATAACTAGAAGAATAAAATGGGTGGAGCGCGTATGGCAGGTTCTCTCAGATCATGAATTGCAGTTTACCAAAATACCTCAAGAGAAAAGTATACAACAGTTGTATCTTACCAGTACTTACCTACGGGGCAGAAATGTGAGGCCAACGAAAAACGTTCAACTCAAATTAAGGACAACGCAGCGAGCTATGGAAAGGAAAATGATAGGTGTAAAGTTAATAGACCGAAAACGGGCAAGGTGGGTGAGGGAACAAATGCAGGTTAATGACATCGTAGCCGAAATCAAGAGGAAGAAATGGGCTTGGCCAGGGCATGTGATGCGTAGGCAAGATAACCGGCGGGGCTTACGAGTAACAGAGTGGATTCCAAGAGAAGGCAAGCGTAACAAGGGGCGGCAGAAAGCTAGGTGGGCGGATGAGATCAGGAAGTTTGCTGGTATACGGTAGGCACAGCTGGCAAAAGGCAAAGTTAATTAGAGATACATGGGAGAGGCCTTTGCCCTGCAGTGGGCGTAGTCAGGCTAATGATGATGGTGAGTGCTTGGTATCTAAAAAACCCGTTTCGTCGAGACAAGGGACTCGAAGGAATGTGATGCGACAATTCACTAAAAATGTCGCAAGCACCTCCGGCGTTTCTCTTTAGATAAAATAACGATTCCTGCCCAGCGTGCTTAGTAGTGTGACGACCAACTGCAGATGTGTGCTGTGGTGACTTCTCTGTCTGTCCTTGGGTCTGCGCTAAACCTTTGGTAGTGAGTGTGACGATGAGGGTTACAGTGTGACTGTTTGTTCACGTAGCTGCATGGGGGTAGCCACTGCGCGAGCGACTGCAGATGACCGACCTGTGCAGTGAAGACATATGTTGCGCCTTGGCTTAGGTTTCGCAGTTTGTAACATAATGCCCTCCCTTTCTCCTCATCATCTTCTTCCTCTGACCTGCGTTGTAGGCTCTGTATTCCGTCTCAAGCTCACCCTGCTACGTCTTGCCGCCTGCCCCACTCTCTTGCTTTCTCCGCTGAGCGGCGTGGCAAATCCTGAAGTGCTTCCCATTATAATTTAAAGGTGCCAAAAACCACACATATACGAGAGAAGTGAACGGGACAGGCGCTCTGTCCCGTTCCCTTCTCTCGTGTGTGTGTTACAATGACCAACTAGCCCTTATGCCTCCCGTGAACAGCTGTCCCTTACGGAAGGAGCCACCGGCCAGTGCGGGCCCTGAGAGACGAAGCCCTGACCTGGTCTTCAGTGGTGATCCTGAACGTCACGATGAACACGCCCAGCATGATGGTGGCCACGGAGAAGCAGACGTAGAGGCCGCGGCTGCGCTGGTGCTCGGCAGCCACGCCGCTGGCCCACGACAGCACGGTGCTCGACACCAGGATCAGGGAGGCCCACTTGGTCGACACCTGCGTCCTGCAGCGAAGCCAGCCGCAGTTGAGCCTCGGCGTGGTCCAGACCGGAGTTTTTCCGGCAAAAAGAGGGCCTCAGCTTGCCTGAGTCCCCGTTTGAGGGAATTTTAACTACGCCCCCCAGAAGCGGCACTCTGGGACGAAATGGGATGACGCTGTCCTTTCAGCTTGCCTCGCCATTGAGGTGTGCACCGCGTCGATTTCGAACAGCGGCGGCGTGGCGGTCGTTTCTAGTCGGCAGCGGCGGCGTCGGCGGCGCGGCGCCTGGTATTCATCGGCGGCGGCGCAAGCGGCGTGGAAAGCTAAACCACTAATTTAAAAAGCTATTTTCCTACAGCCTCATTTGCTAAACTGGTTCAAATTTTAGAGCTTTTCGTGCTAACTGCGGAGAGGACAGAGTACAGAGGGGTTGAAGGGTGAGAGAAATGCAAAATGTTCTCTAAATCTTTGTTTCTTCAGGCGCTATATTTAAAAAAAAATAGGAACATATCTCAAGGGCGTATGTTGACTGTGTTTGTATATTTCTTGCTCCAGGAATGTGCAGAACCTTTCTTGTTTTCTGCGTCGTAGACGAAATTGTTTTCTGTTTTTGCTATGCCTCTGTTAAATTTTTCCATTGTGCGCAGTAAGCCAATTAATCTATAGTTGCTAAGCCGGCACTGAGGCACGTGACACTCGATATGTTAATCGTACTTCCACTTGTTCTGAATGAGATAGTGTTGATACATTATTCTTTACGTGAAAAGCGTAGACCTCTTCGATGACCAACTTTCGCTTGGTTCAGCCCTTTACCAGGCAACCAATCAGCAGATGTTATAACACAAACATTTTCAACTGGACAGTTTGTGAAATCACTTCTTTTGAATATTAATCACTATTTGTTTAAAGTAACTTTTCTTTTAACGGCAGTTTTCGAGAATAAGATAAAAACAATTAAATACTTTTTTTTGCAGCAGGCGAACATTTTTCCAGCGGAGATATGTTATGATGCCTTGGTGCCGTTTTCGGACATATCGCCGATTCCATCCGCAGCCACAGTGCCCATGACCCTCAACTCGTGATTCCGATGTTCCGAGACCGTTTTACTCGTTGTAAAAAAATAGTTTTGAGGGAAGGCAATGGGGCAATAATTGTCTCACTTATCTCGGTCGACACCCGAACTGCGCTGTAAAGCAAGGGATAAACGAGGGACTAAGAGAAGAAAGGAGGAAGAGGTGCCGTAGTGGAGGGCTCCGGAATAATTCCGAGCAGCTGAGGATCTTTAACGTGCACTGACATCGCACAGCACACGGACGCCTTTTGCGTTTCGCCTCCATCGAAACGCGGCCGCCGCGGTCGGGTTCGAACCCGCGTACTCCGGCTCAGTACACCCGCGCCATGTTGCGCTTTTGAAGAAGTTTCGGAATCCCACGTTGCGTTGTCTCGTAACGATACGCATGCGCAGACCCGCGGAGAGCAAGGTTGCTTTTGTTTGTTTTGTGTTGCTTCATTGCTCAACTCCTTCACATGATTATCTGCCTCAGGCAGGGAATTAAACAACACAAAACAAAATCTCAAATGCGGCTATATTTGGAGGGAAATATATATATTTATTCATATTTAGAGGGCGCGCCGATCGCGCCGAGTGAAAACAGCGGCGCAGCGAGGACAATCGGCGGCGGCGCGCCGATTGCCCTCGGCGCACACCTCTATTTGCAGGGTGGAGACAACCGTGTCGTCAGAGTGACATTCTATCGTTTTCAGCGAGATAGCGCTAAAATTCCCACTCACTGATTTCGGCAATGCTGAAGCCTGCTTGTGAAGACGACCTGCCGCGGTGGGCAGGTGGCAACCTTTGTGCATACAGGGTGTTCCGTATTTATCTTTCCGGGGTGTAACAAATTCTCCTGCGCAAACCGCTGGTCTGCATTTTTTGATAAATAATTTAAAATCCAAAACGAGAACATAAAAATTGGCAAGTTGTAACGGATTCATCCTAAAGCAGCGCGATACATAGGACGAAGTGGAAGAAGCAAGAGACGACACGAGCGCTAGTTGCTCATTGCCACCAATCATCGTGTCTCTTTCTTCGGCTGGCCGCCACGTAACATTTGGTGGAGCATGGAAGCTTCGTGACCCTCATTGTTCTCCTCTTCCCGTTTTTTCAGGCCAACCTCTCTGCCTTTGAAGCCAATAAACCCTCTCTCTTGGTGGAGCTTGCGGGGTATCATCGACATCCTGGTCCGGAGAGTTTCGGCGTCCTGCGTCAGCCGTGGTCGTCGGCCGTGAGCTCTTGGCCTGCGTCGCTCGGCTGTGCCCCAGCCTTTCAGACCCGAACTGACCTCGCTGTCGTTTTCCCCGCCCCCACTCAGACCACTCAAAACGACGAACGGAACCCGACGAAGGACCTGACCTATCGACCCCACTGACCCGAGACGGCGCTTACATTTGAAGACACCGTTTTCCTGCCCAGGCAGTTCGGCGCGTCCTGGGGCCTCGACCGTCGGCTCTTGGCAACCTGCGGCCCGGAAGCTTCGTGGACTAGGAATCATTCAGCCATCTCATTCATCGTGGTGGCCAGCACCTCACCCCTTTCTCGTCCCTGTTCAACCATCCTCTTAAGCCCGTAACCACTTCGCGCGCCTCTTTGTCACAGATCGGGACGATCGCTCGGTGGCCCCGGGTAGTGTGACGAAGAAGACGACGAACTGTGCAGTGGCGAGGGCAGGAGCGCTCGCGCTACGCCAGCAGCCCTTAAATCATCTCATTGCCATCGATCATCGTGTCTCTGTCATCGGCTGGCCGCCGCGTAACAATATAGGCGCCGAAACACAACAATCAATACCAAAAAACACCATAAAATCGCGATAGCCCCTAAAAACCGTACGCGCGCGCAGCGGGAGGTTAATCGCATCATTTTAACAGAGCCAGCCACTGATCCTAAACATGACAAGCTCCACCTATTACCCGGTCGCCATCACATACCCCGAGAGCGCGAGTCTCTTTTTCGACGAGATGATAGAAGGCGAAGCGACACATGTGTCTGACTGCTGTCTTATCAGAAATGCTTCAAATAATTCCCTGCAGGTCCAATCTGGGTGACTGAAGAAGATATTAGTCTTGTACAACTGGGGGAAACAATATTTACACTTCCCGCAATGCACAGAAATGTTAGACGAAACTGCGCCTTCCACTCGTCTGCGGTGTTCTAACAGGCGCTCGTCTATACAGCGGCCTGTTTGGCCGATGTGCGTCTTACCGCAAGAAGCGGGATGGAATATACCACTCCGGTGTACCAGTCGACGAGCAATTTTTTTTTTGTGAGGAATCATGCACCTGTTATTTGCTTGGACGTCGCGGCACTCGAGCTTCCTTACTGCACTGCAGACACTGCTCAGCTTATTTTAAGCAGTCAAAGCCACTTTCACCCCGTATCTCGCCCTTACCTTCTTCAACCGGTGTGACATTGCATGTATGCACGAAATCCCCACTGTTCTTGTTAACGCACCGTCTTTTTCTTTTGCGAGACTTTTGACGAGGGAATTCTGTACACCACATTGGTCCTGCAAGCCACATACGGCATTTGATGTTTTATCGGGCAACGGGTTTTTTTTCTTTTTTGAAGCAACATTAAGAGCCATACACATTTTTCCGAGTTTATCAGGTGCAGTAAGCACAACTCGGATCTTACCTTTCTGCTGCACATTCATTGGTGGTGTGTCAGCTGTGGTGTACAGAATGTCCCTGTCATGCGGGAATTGCTACATCGGCTAAACTGGCCGTTGTATCAGTGTTCGACTTATGGAGCACAAGCTGGCTGTCGAGGGACTATAAGGTTCAGGACACTCGGCGGCACATTTCAAACGTTGTAAGGAACGCGAAATACTGGTAGCCTTCCTCATTCAGATGCAATGACAGTTGTGTGCAAGCAACCCGTCGTTATCTTTGTCATCCAAAGAATTGCATGTCTTGAGCCAGAAGTTGCCGTTGCACATGCGCTTTAGGGTGTGATCTATTGTACATGTTTGCCTATATATTGAATGTGTCTGTCTGGAATAAAACCAGTTGATGTCTAGCGTTCGTGGTGTCCGTCTCTCTTCAGTCCTTGCCTTTAGCGCTACTTACCATGTGCTTTGAATCTAAAGATCACCAACTAGCCCAGCAGCCCGCTTTAAAAGGTGAAATGATGGTAGTAAAATTTCGGATTGAGTGCCGAAAATACGAACACAGGCCGGGGGATAAAACTCCACAGCGCTTTCATTGTAGACCGCTTCGGAAAGTCGGCGACTGCGTGCAGTCTGGCCGGATGTATGCCGTCTTTGGATACGACGGGATCGAGTATAGTCAGTTGGCGAGCGCCGAAGTGGCATTCTTCAAATTGAGCTGCAGTCCCTGCGGTGGTGAAGCAGGCCAACACTTGGCGCAGGCGAGTGAGATGTGTGGTGAAGTCGGCCGAGAACACGACGATGTCGTCTAGGTAGCAAAGTTGTAAGAACGTTTTGGTGGCATTTGGGTTTCATATTAAATTCATATAATTCGTCAGGCGTGACGAAAGTTGTTTTTTCATGGTCGCATTCGGCCATGGAAATGGGCCAATATTTACAGCGCACCTAATCAAGGGTGCCTTCAACTCGTGTCGAATCCCAGACGTCCTTTGGGGTTATCGTGTTCAGGAGGCGATTATCCACGCAAAATATGATGCAACTGTCTATCTTTCGAACCAGCGATGCAAAGTGGGATGGAGCTGCCTTTCTTTCGAACCAGCACAGCCGCCGATACCGTGGGCTGTTGGACGGCTTTGTAATCCCGCGCTCTATCGTCCTTCACTTGCTCGGTAACGACATGACTCTCCGTTGATGATACGCGACATGGTCGCTGTCGTAGGTGTGGATGGGATCGATACTGTGACTGACATTTGAAGGATCACCCAGCGAGGATTGGTACGCATGAAAAGAGGAAAGAAAGAGGTGCAAGAGGTCGAACAGATGATGTCACGGCAGGGTAAGTGCTAGGGGTGACTGGAATGGGAACGTCGAGCGATGGAGGGGGGAACGGCGTCACGTTCGTTGTAGACTTGCAGGAGGTCAGCCAGTGCGACGTGCCCAAGGCATATGCAATAGATCGGAGTCACACAAGATTGTTGTGTTTAGTGGCGCATAAGCATCTAAGGCTAAGGTCAAGGTATGTGTTCTGCAAAATTTTATGAAAGGAGAAAAAGAAAGGTGGTGCAGAGGGGAATTCATACCACCTAGCGATGACATATGAACAAAATTTTTGGAAATGGTTGCCAGTACAGGCTTTAAAGAAGGTCGAGAAACCTCAGCGACCATCCTTGCCTTGGCAATGATCTCGAGGCTCCGGAAACATGAAATACAGTCCTCAGCCTTCCTGTCAGTAATGAGAAAGTCGCTGAAATGCATCATCAAATTAATCGAAGCACTTGGTTAGAATTTCAATTTTTTTTTAAAAACCTGCTAACGCAAAATTTAATGAGTTTGTTTAGCAAGTAAACAATGAAGTTTTAACATGATATAACTTATATAGGATCCTTGCTTCCTTTAAGAAACTGAAAACAAATAAAATTTCCACAAGCGAATTGTTCCCTAGCAGCAAGGTGGGATGGAAAGGGATGTGTTCATTGTAAAATAGATTTGGTGTTGGGTTTAGTGGCGCATAATCATCTGAGGCTATGCCAAGCTCAAGGCATAGGAAAACTTTTTTTTTTGCAGAAGTTTGCAAAAATACGGAAAATATCGCTGGCGTAATGGGCCTAATAAGTTAGTTCGTACAACGTACTAGTGAGGGGAGACTATATTTTTAGAAATGCCTAGTAGTAGAAGCTCTAAAGAAGGTCGGGTAACCTCAGCGGATATCGCTGGCTGGGCAAGAATCTCGCGGCTTCAAACCAATTAAAGACCTCAGCCTTCTTCTTAGGAACGAGAAAGCGGCTGAGGTGCACAAAAAAAATTAAGCAAAGCAGTGGGTACGAGTTTAGAGTTGGTCAAGAAAACCTGCTTCTCTTAGTAAGGCACTCAAGTAACACTTGTTGCTGGGCTAGTTGGTGCATAGCTCTATGTACAAACGTTAGAGCAAAATAAGACACATGCACAAGAAAGGTGGACAAGACAACGCGCGTTGTCTTGTCCACCTTTCTTGTGAATCTGTCTTATTTTGCGCTAACGTTTGTACATAGATCTTAGTAAGACAGATCAACAATTGCATTGTCCCCTCAAAATTGTTGGGTGAAAAGGAATGCATTCGTTATAAAATTGAGTAACGTACTTTTCCAGTTTCGCCATTGAGAATAAAATGTAATTAACTAAGTTCATGTCCATATATTTCACAGACAGGTGTCTCTTGTTTTGCCAGTAGGAAATTCTGTGTAAGGTGTGTATGTCCAAACCGGAGGCGGCATAAAATTAATGCTATCGAACTTTCCTGGTGCTACAAGTTTTTCATTCACCCAGTATGGGGTTTACGAAGTGCAGTTTGCTATTTACTTCACTGTCCCAGGTTTCATGCCATTTAGCCGTCAACTTTTTGTGGATTAATTTTGTGCAGTCTCTGAGTGCAGTCATTTTGTGCAGTCTCCGGCTGACTTTCTTGATTTCACGACTGGGAGCTTGTGCAGCTCTTGAATCAGCTCTTTCCTTCCCGCCTACTCCAACATGGCTTGGCATCGAGCAAAATTTTATCATATTGCCGCCAACGCTGAATAGAACGACGAAGATATCCGAGGAACGCAGCGACTCCCGTTTTGTTTTTTTTCAAGCGAAGTTTATTGGCTCAGGGCATAAAGGTTATGAAATCAGAGATGAGTAGGATGCTTAAATAAACGAAAAAAAGGTGGGCTGATCTAAAGAAATCAAGTAGTGAACGATGGTATGGACCCTGTGTCCAGGCAATATAGGAATACGGATTGTCCGGTGAGGGACCCACCGCCGCCAGGAGCCGAATTCTCGTCGGCTTCAGCGCCGGGCACACCCACAAAAGGTGGTGGATATCCGTTCTTCGGAGGACCAGCTTTCGCTGTTGAACCGGGCAAGAGCGGCGGCAAGAGCCAATCGGCTCCTGGAATGAGGGCCCACCCAAACATTCTATGCACTAAACGTTTTTTCTCTCTCTCTCTCCCCCATTTTGAGGTATTTTTCCCCTCCCTGCTCTCAGTTGGTGCGAAATTGAGACATTTTACCTGCGTTGTATTCTATTTCGCGCATGAAGGCATTGTCCCGTCTTCGCTCTCCTAGCTAACAGGTTCCCTATCGTCTGTCAGCCTATACCTATATTGTCAGCCTATACCTATATTATAATCTGTCAGCCTATATTACTATTTTTTTCCCGAAAATGCTCCTGTTTCTAGCAATTGTAGAAGGAAGGCAGATTGGGCGACTTGGTGTCCCATGGAGACAAGAAAATTTAAGCAACGCTAGACAACTGGACCAGAAAGAGGAGGAGAAGGAGGAGTTGTGACTATTTCGGTGTTGTGCATTGTTGCTTATTGCTGACGCCAGTCCAGGCAGTGAAGAAGACAGCGAAGGAAGGCTTAGAAAAGAAACATTTTATTGGGCTGACCAGAGGCCACAATGAACTGAATGACTCGGCGGCGGCGAAAGCAACAAGCGTGCTCTGCGGTCGTCGAGCAGAATGCCCGCCGCTCTCGGCCGTGCTCAATTTAAAGCTGATAGCGAGCATTAGAGATACGGCGTGCAAAGTTACAACATTCGGGAACAACGTAGAATCGGCTGCGCCTGGATGCGATCAATCAGGATAAATCTAGTCGCGTCTTGAATCAGAAAACAAAGCTAAAAAGCAGAGCGTCGGCAGCTTTTAAGTTTGAACAAACCAACGGTACAAATTAAAAGGTAAAAGAGCCGCGATTTCAGGACAGGACCTAAGACGAGGTGGACAGGACAAGCGGTAACTAGCAATCGACGTTTATTATGAAGAAACACATAGCAGCAAAACATTGCGTCTGCGCGTGAAAAGCCTTGGAATAATAAGAAACACAAGAATAACACGTGGTAAAATCACAGATGACAACAGAAAAACAACCGTAAACTGGTGACACAACTATCACTTGTTAATGAAAAACCGGGTCTTCTTATCTAGGAGAGCCAGAGAAGGCTCACTTACACAGGTGTCAAGGTCAAGTTTGCGCATGTGTGCTGCTTCTAAAATCTCCCGCTCAATTCTAGACTTTCCCCCTCCTACGATAATTGTTTGAAAGCTTGGGGTAACCATAGCATTCGCTGCAATGTCAGGGGAAATTAGCTCCAGAGAGAGGAAATGCTGCCGCAGCCTATCATTGATACATTGGCCAGTTTGGCCAACGTAAACTCTACCATACTGTAGCAAACTGCTACACCACATCAGTGGAGCAATGCACGTACTGGCTCTCGTGCTTAGTGGTTGGTGCAAGCGGCGCTGCACGGATCGTCCGCCACACGCCTGCAAAGTTGAGACAACTTGCAGGGGGCGGAGAACACACAAGACGGATTCCCTGCTTAGCAGCCACCTTCTACAGATTATGTGCCATTTTATGCACACAGGGCGTAACCTCTAGCTGGCCATTGTCAAGGGGGGCCGCTTGCTTCCGCCCGCGCGTCTTGTCCCGCAGCTTCCACATCAGCGATTCAGCCACTGCCTGGAGGGGGGGGGGGGGGGTGGAAAGCCGGCCTGTTCCAACTTATTAACCAGGGCCTGGAAGCCTTCCGCAGTTTTGTGTTGGCACGACTTTAACAGGGCTGACCTCGTAAATGTCAACGCGACGCTTCTCTTTAGTAGTTTCGAGTGTGACGATGAGAACGGTAAAATGGCCTTCCTTGGACGCGGCACATACGCCGAGCACACATGTTCACTGACTTGAAAAGAAAGCTGCAAGTCTAAAAACTGGATGGTCAGCGCATGCTGCTGTAAAGAGTAAAATTTAAGGACTGGGAGTATTGCTTGAAATTTTCCAGTACTTCCCCGGCGACACTGTCACGAATCGCTTCGCGGTCAACATTAATCAGCACTAAGAAATCATCTACATATCTAAGCACGTTTTTGACACCGACGTTGGTGGCGTCAAGCTGAAGCTCAAGCTGGCGGTCAAACCTAGCCATGAATATTTCACATAGAATGGGCGCAACACACGAACCAATGCAGATGCCCCGCTTCTGGATGTACAAGTTTGTTTCAAATTTTACAATGGTAGAGCAAAGGTAAAACCTCAAAAGTTCTGAAAAAACTTTCTTTGGATACACCACAAAGGTTTTGAAAAGGCACTGCACCGGACAGATCGATTAATTCGTTGACCGCGCGAAAAAGTTCGTCATGCGGAACGGTGTAAAACAGCCCTTCAATGTTTATCGAAATGCGAAAATTGGCACCCAGGTCTCTTCCTTGCAGCACAGCTACCACATCTGCCAACACTGAACCTTGTATGGGTCTTCGGGCGTGAGGCTGTTGAGGTGCTTCAAAAGGTATGTGCTGAGTGGTGCTTGCAAACTGCCTTTTCGGTGACTATTGTTCGTAGAGGGCACAAGGCATTATGCGTCTTAGCAGAAAAGAATATGGTCAGGGCGTCAGGCTTAATGCCCATCACTAGGCTGTGCAAGGTTTCAAGATCCATCTCTTCTAGCAGGTTCAGCTTGTTTAACTTTGAATGGTTTCAATCTAGTCTTGTTAAAGTTCTTAGTAACTGCCTGCGACGCCTTCTCGCGAAACTTTAATGGCTCATGCTGCATCCGTCCATCCGTCCGTGCGCCCATGGCCTCGGAGATTCCCCAAATGGTAGCGCGGTGTGGTGATCTCGGAGGCCATGTTGCACAATGGTAGTTCACTGCGCATGCGCAAGGTACCACCGGCGCATGCGCCACGCCCGCGCCATACTCCTCGCAGCTGTCTCGAGACCGCGTCGGGTGCCGCGCAACCTGCCTCCTAGGACTCGCTTCAGTGAAGTCTCAGAACACGGGCAAATGCAAGTGTGATGTGTGGTGTGACACAAGTGCGATGTGACACACGCATCAACACTGCGCTAAAAGCTTTCCCTTTGCCGCACTTTAAGTCAACAAAGTGCCCCACTGAATTTTTTATAAGAGAACATACCTACATCTATGACAGCGCGACTGACTAAGCTGTCCTATCCACAAGATAGCTAGATAAGAGCTGATACATTCCAGCATTGCCCAGGTCATCTGGCGATGGTGCAAACTTATCATTTTCTTTTGCATAAAACAGGGGACAAAAGTTTCCGGGACGCAAGTTCTAGGAAAAACTTTTATTGCAGCTTTACCTCGCTACCCAGTCGCCTGATATTGTGAAGAGACGGAGCATTTAGGCCTTCAATGCCTTCATACAATATCAGGCGACTAAATAGCGAGGTACATGGAGCTGCAATAAACGTCCAAGAAAGTTTTGTCCCGCGTCCCGGAAAGTTTTTTCGCCAGTAGTACATCCGAAGCATGCTCCCTAAGAGCGACGAGGTGTGTTCTTTCTTAGATTTCTTAGGCAGATAACAAATAAACAAATAGACTGTAAAGAAGAAGCTGACAAAGACCAACCAGATGACTCATGACATAGAAGATGGCCGTGCGCGTCAGCCGTATTGTTATCGCCACGAGTGTCTGTACCCAATCTGGTTGCCCTTGGACTGTTCAATAAACTCCTTTCAATAAACCCCCGCCTTACTTTTGGTGGAAATGCGGTGTTACAGCCCCGGTATTGCGCAACCGTACTCTTCTGCCACCTGCGATGCCTAACGACGTTCGACATCAAACCGTGCAAGTGGGCCCAGCTGTTACCTGCGCCGGCTGCCTTCGCCAATGGGACCCGGCTGTCTTCAGCGGAACCGATGAGCAGGATGTCGAAGATTGGCTCACGTCTTACGAGCGGGTGAGCTTTTACAACAAGTGAGATGATGCGACAGAACCAAATAATGTAATTTTTAAAGCGAAAGCTTTACTACTCCATCCAGCGAGACATTCCGGCTCGTCCCGCCGTATGCCGTATACCGTATGTAGGGAGCCGTATGTCATATGCCGTGGCCCACGATCAACCTTGAGCCGCCGTTGCCTAGCAACACCGCAGCCGCGCTCCAACAGATGGCGCCGCCATCGACGCCGCTGCCATCACCGCTCGCTCCTCCAGATGTGCTCCGCTGGGGTAAGGGCAGAGGAGGTGTCGCCTCGCAGGCGACACCTCCTATATATATATATATATATATATATATATATATATATATATATATATATATATATATATATATATATATACCAATTTGCCTTGCCTGTTAATAGCTTGACGGGGGTCGCGGTTCTGGCAGTCTTGAAGCCATAGGTAGCATAAGAGGGCTCTCGCACAGTTTCCGCCCTCGCCGTTAGATGGCGCTCTACGTCACACTTGCGGTATTACAGGACGTGCTACGTCCACCGCTATGGACGAGGGTGGCGCTGGTGAACACTCTCAAGGTTCGCTTACACGCAAAAAATAAATACCCGCGAAAGCAGCTGATTGGACAGCCGTCGCCGTAGCTCAGTTGGTAAGAGCACCGGACGCGATATTCGGAGGTCGTGGGTTCGGATCCCACCGGCGGCATGGTTGTTTCTTCTGCTGCTTTATAAGTAATTTTCTTTTAAAAAAACTAATTGATTGGCACTAGATATTAAAAAAAGAAACATTCCCCTATGCACCTTGATTTCGGTGACTGTTCGCTTCCTTAATATGTTTGTCAAACGAGCCCCTCACTTCATTTGCCTTGTCTGTTAGTAGCTTGACGGGGGTATCGGTTCTGGCAGTCTTGATGGCATAGGTAGCATAAGAGGGCTCTCGCACAGTTTCCGCCCTCGCCGTTAGAAGACGTTCTACGTCACACTTGCGGTATAACAGGACGTGCTACGTCCACCGCTTTGGACGAGGGTGGCGCTGGTGAACACTCTCAAGGTTCGCTTACACGCAAAAAATACCCACGAAAGCAGCAGATTGCACAGCCGTCGCCGTAGCTCAGTTGGTAAGAGCACCGGACGCGATATTCGGAGGTCGTGGGTTCTGATCCCACCGGCGGCATGGTTGTTTTTTCTGCTGCTTTATAAGTGATTTCCTTTTAAAAAACTGATTAGCACTACATATTAAAAAAAAGAAATTTCCTCTATGCACATTGATTTGACTGTTCGCTTCCTTAATATATATATGTATGTATGTATGTATGTATGTATGTATGTATGTATGTATGTATGTATGTATGTATGTATGTATGTATGTATGTATGTATGTATGTATGTATGTATGTATGTATGTATGTATGTATGTATGTATGTATGTATGTATGTGTGCGCGTGTGTGCGTGTGTGTGTGTGTGTGTGTGTGTGTGTGTGTGCGCTTCGCCTCAGTGTATTGTAGTCGTTAAGGAGAGCGCGAAAAAGACGCAACGACAAAACGAATCGAGGAAGAGACAACGCGCTCAAGAGATGCCAGAAGAACGCGCCGCACGACTCGAGAAGCGTCGTAACGAATATGCGGCTAGAAGAAGTCGTGCCACGTTCCGGAGTGACTCTTCAACTGCGGAAGAGACCGGTTTGAGTTCTCGAGAGCGTCTGAATGAGGCACTGCGTAGACGACGTGCCGAGGAAACGAACGTTTCGCAATTAGGGCATTGCGTAATCAGGGGGCAGAAGAGCCTTATGTCAAAATACTGGAAGATATATATAGCAACTGCACAGCTACTATAGTCTTCCATAAAGTCAACAATAAAATTCTAATAACGAAGGGCGTCAGGCAATGCCATTTGCTGATGGCATTGCCTTGCTGAGTGAATCAGGAGGTGAACTGCAAATCATGATCAATGAGCTAGACAGGCAAAGCAGAACGCTGGGTCTAAAAATTAACATGCAAAAAACCAAGATAATGTTCAACAGTCTAGCAAGGGAACAGCAGTTCACAATTGGCAGCGAGAGCCTGGAAGTTGTGAAGGAATACGTCTACTTACGGCAGGTAGTAACAGCTGATCCGGATCATGACAGGGAAATAACTACAAGGATAAGAATGGGGTGGAGCGCATATGGCAGGTTCTCTCAGATCATGAGTGGCAGTTTACCAATTTCCCTCAAGAGAAAAGTGTACAACAGCTGTATCTTACCGGTACTCATCTACGGGGCAGAAACGTGGAGGCTAACGAAAAGAGTTCGGCATAAGTTGAGAACAACGTAGCGAGCCATGGAAATAAAAATGATAGGTGTTACGTTAAGAGACCGGAAGCGGGCAGAGTGGGTGAGGGAACAAACGCGTGTAAATGACATTCAAGTCAAAATTTAATAAGAAGAAATGGGCTTGGGCAGGGCATGTAATGCGAAGGCAAGGTAACCGCTGGTCCTTAAGGGTAACGGAGTGGATTCCAAGAGAAAGTAAGCGTAGTAGGGGGCGGCAGAAGGTTAGGCGTGCGGATGAGATTAAGAAGTTTGCAGGCAAAGGGTGGATGCAGCTGGCAAAGAACAGGGTTAATTGGAGAGACATGGGAGAGGCCTTTGCCGTGCAGTGGATGTAGTAAGGCTGATGATGATGACGATGAAACCACAGCCAATTTTTAGTGCAGAAGCAATACAATGCTAGGTCTAACCGCCCGTCGCGTATGCCGTACGCCAGAGCCGGCGCTGCGCTTGGCAGGTGGTGTGACGTCAGCTCTCTCCGTTGCTGTGACGACGCGTGACGTCAGCTTGCTCCCCGCCGCAGCTAGAAGGGAGCCGCTCGTCGCGTGTGCCGTGGCCCCCGAGCCGGCGCCGCGCCTAGCAGGTGGTCTCTCCGTTGATATGACGACTTCCTCGCCTTGCGCTCGCTCCGTGGCGGCTTCACTGGGATATATAGCGGTGCGCTACGCGTTGGTTGATCAGTGTCGCCATGTAAGTTACCGACGAAGAGTCTATATCTTAATCTAGTTGCTCTACTGCTTCGGAACAGTTGAATTCTTAGGCGAAACTAAGCAAGTTTTTGCAATTCAACCAGGTTTAACCAGAGGTAAACCACAGCCAATTTTTCATCTCACACGGTTGGCTAACCTGTGGTATGGGAACCACGAGGTGGACATCCGTACTTGGACTGCTTTCAAGACAACCTTCTCCGCAGTCTTCAGTCGTCCTGCTGCCCGGAAACTTGGCGCCGAACAACGCTTGCCCGAACGGTCTCAGCAGGTAGGCGAAAGCTTCACCAGTTACATAGAACATGTCCTTGACCTATGCAAGTGTGTCAACCTCAGCATGTCAGAAGCTGACAAGATTAAACCCATTTTGAAGGGTGTTGACGACGACGGTTTTCAAATGCAATTAGCGCGCGACTTGCGCACCATTGCTGAAGTTTTTTTTTTATTCGAGAAGTGTGCCATGAGGCATAAGTTGAAAAAAGGAAAGGGGGGAAGGAATGCACGGGATTGAAAGTTAAAAGGAGTGTAGAACCGTTGCGCTGAGGTAGTCGCAGAGGTTGTTAATGAAACGGTTGTCCATTGTCCACTTCACGAAGTCACTTTCGCGGTTCCACCGCAGGCCCACCTCCCTGAGGAGCCGTTTTCTGATAGCAGCCGTCGCTGGGCACGTCCACAACAAGTGCCGCACATCACATATGTCCGGTGCAGCGCTACAGTGAGGGCACCTGTCAGGTAGTGGCAGATCTTTGGCACGCCACCGATGACGGACAGATGGTGTCAGAGCCGCCCCTGCCCGAATCCGGCGCACGGATACCTCCTCCTGCCGAGTAAGACTACGGGGGAGTGGGTGCGAACACGGAGGAATTAGAGCGCGTGTTCGCTGGCGCAGAACTTCGGAATCGGAAACGTGGGGCAGGAACGGATCTGGGGGAAGAGGGGAAGGTGGCGGATCGTCTAATGTATGAAGATGAGTCATAGCATCCGCTTGAATGTTATGTGGATCCTGGGCATGGCCGCGAATCCAGTGTATGCGCACAGGACATGGATACTTTGCGCAGAGCACATGAATAGATTGTGAAATCTGGAACGTTCGTCGAACAGCCTTAAGCTGTTTAAGGGCGGCGAGGGAGTCGGTGTAAATGTGAACTGCATTGAATGTTGGAACGAGCGGAAGGCAAACAATAGCATTGTAAATGGCTTGAAGTTCCAATGCCAGGGGAGTGCACGTATCCGCAGTATACGTCGCGCGAGAGTTGAGATGCGGATGAGATGGACTATACACAGCAGTAACTCCCCTCTCTGCAGAATGAGATGCATCCGTGTATAATATGCACCCTTCAGGCAGATACGCAGCTGTTACCGACGGGGAAACAGTAGGGCGATTGTCAGTGAGCTGGCAATAGGACCACGGTGGAAGTGTCTTTAAACGATGAAGTTTGAGAGACTGTTTTCGAGCTCTATTTGCCACCCGTTGGTCGATGATTTCACTGAGTGTATTAAGTTGGGCGAACTCCTGTAGCACAGGTATGGGTGTTAAACGAGGCAGATATGTTATGACGCGCATAGCCTCACGATTGATAGCTTCAAGGGAGTCCCACTGTCTGCGGGTGAGACGTTGAAATTGAGCCTGATATACTATCCGTGGCTGAAGGATAGAGCGCACAAGCTGGCGGGCCATATAAGCACGTGCGCCACCAGAGCGCATAGCTATGCGACGAATCAGACCTAGAGTAGCGTGAGCCGATTTACGGGTGGCTGTCAGCCACGGGGTGCCAGTCCCAGATGTATGGTTGTTGTTGTATGGGGTTTTATGGCGCATAAGCAACTATGGCTATCATGCGCCAAACACAAGGTTAGATGATGCTATGTCAAGTGTACAGAGGTTACATTATAATATATTTAAAACACTGGCTTTCTTTAGAAACTTACAAACAAGTGAAAATTCGACGAGTGTTTGCTCGCCTAAAAGCAATGCGGGATGAAATGGAATGTGTTCATTGTAAAATACCGTAAAAACTTTTTTTCTAAGTTCTTCGAGATGCGAACAAGAAATTAAAATGTGATTTACTGTGAGCTCTTCACCACACATTTCACACACAGGTTTGTCTTTTTTTGTTAATAAGAAGTTATGGGTGATGTGTGTGTGACCTATGCGTAAACGACATAAAATTACTTCGATAAAACGCTCTTTATGGTGGCATGATTTCCATTCTTTTATAATGGGCTTTATGGTATGCAGCTTGTTGTGTCCTTCATTTTCCCAAGGAGCTTGCCACTTGTCTCTTAGTCTGCTATGCACTAACTTCATGTAATCCCTAGGAGGCAAATTCACATGTTTTATTTCCATGGTTCTGGTTTGTGCAGCACACATGTCGGCTCTCTCATTGTCCTGAATGCCAACGTGACTGGGAACCCAGCACAATTTTATAACATGTTTTTGTGTTGTGACCTTTACTATATTATGTATGATGCTTCCAATCAGTGGCTCCGTGGCATTTTTAGAGTTTAATGCTGTAAGGACGCTCAGTGAATCTGTATAGATGATGCTGTTTTTGATGTTTTCAATTGTTATTTTCTGCACCGCAACACTAATAGCATAACACTCCGCGGTGAAAACTGTAGCACATGAGGGAAGTCGTACTGCATTTTCATTTTTTCCTTGTATTACTGCGCTTCCTACATGAGCATGAGTTTTTGACCCGTCAGTATAAAATGGAGTGTAATTTCTGTATTTTTCTTGTAGTGCTAGATATTCTTGTATTATCTGGTCGTGTGGTGTACAAGTTTTCCTGAGGCGTGTTAGTGTGACGTCACACACTGTGGGAAGAGTGTACCACGGTGGTAGCGCTTCGCATCTTGGGGCAATATTTTTAATTTCATTTAGTATGTTTAGTGCTTGGCATTTTTCTTCGAAGCGCAAGAGCAACGGCTTAATTGCGTGAGGCTTGTTGTTGAAGAGTATTCTGGATGGGCATTTCGTGACGATTGAGTAACAGAGATGTTTGGGGTGAGAAAGGATTTTGAGGATGTATGTACAAGTTAGTGCAGTTCTTCGATTTTCTAAGGAAGGTTCATTCGTTTCCACATACAGACTTGCTATTGGTGAAGTTCTGTAAGCACCAGAAGACAACCTTAAACCAAGATTGTGGATAGGATCTAGTCGTTTTATGTAGGACGGTCTTGCTGAGCCATATACTATGCACCCATAGTCTAACTTAGAGCGAACCAGAGAACGATATACATGTAATAGGCATGCCCTATCAGATCCCCAGCGTTTTCTTGACAGTAGTTTTAGCACATTGAGGGCTTGGGAAGCTTTTTTCTTTAAGGTGTTTATATGTGGCAAGAAAGTGAGCTTTTTATCGAAAGTTATCCCTAGAAATTTATGCTCTTGTTTGACAGGTAATTGGGTTTGGTTTAGATATATTGTGGGGTTGGCCTGTAGGCCTCGTCTCAAAGAGAACCGAACCGCTACTGTTTTCTGAGGGGAAAATCTAAATCCGTTTCTATCTGCCCAGGTAGCCAGTTTATTTATTGTTATTTGTATCTGTCGCTCACAGGTGGGTATGCTGGATGACGTGCATGCTATTTGGAGGTCGTCTACGTAAACAGAGTACATTATGGATTTTGGGATTACTTTTCCTATTGAGTTCATTTTGATGATGAATAAGGTCGTGCTGAGGATGCACCCCTGGGGTACGCCAGTTTCTTGTGTAAAAGTGTTGGAGAAGGTTGCACCTAGGCGGACTCGGAACGTGCGGTTGGTTAGGAAGTCATTCAAACAGCTCAGCATCCTGCCGCGGATACCTAGGTCCGCTAGGTCACGGAGGATACCGAACCTCCACGTGGTATCGTAAGCCTTCTCCATGTCGAAGAAGACCCCGATACAGTGCTGGTTGTGGATGAACGCTTCCCGAACTGTGTTCTCAAAGCGAACGATGTGATCGGTTGTGGAACATGTCTTTTTAAAACCGCACTGGTGTATATCTAAAAGTTGCCGGGACTGAAGTATGAAGGTTAGTCTGATGTTTAGAATGCTTTCGAATGATTTTGCTATACAGCTAGTGAGTGCTATTGGCCTGTAACTGGTGGGAGTAGTTGGTGGCTTGCCAGGTTTTAGGAAGGGTACTATGATTGCTTCTTTCCGTGCTTGGGGGATTTCTCCACTCATCCATATTTTATTGAAAAATTTTAGAAGAGCCTCTATGGCAGTCTCAGAGAGGTGAGCAAGCATGACATAATGTATATTGTCTGGGCCTGGTGCTGTCATTTTACCGGATGTTAGTACTGTGTTTAGTTCCTGCATTGTAATAACCTGATTGTAGTCTTCGTGTATGCATGTTCCAAAGGGAAGTTTTTGTTTTTCTACTATTGTTTTGTGCTTTTGAAATGTTTGTGTATAGTTGGATGAGCTTGAAACTGTGGAAAAATGCTCACCCAATATGTTGGCCTGTTCTTCTAATGTTGTTTGAGTACCGGGTGTTGTTAGCATTGGAAATGTGAATGGAGTAAAATTTCCAGTGAATTTCCGCACCTGCTCCCACATTTTCTTGGATGTTATTGAGCTGTTTATGGAGGATATGTACTGTTGCCATGATGCCCTTTCTGTGTTGCGTCTGATGTATCGTGCTTTGGCTCTAGCCCTTTTGAAGATGAGCAAGTTTCCTGCAGTGGGATATCTGCGAAGGTTGCCCCAAGCCTTGTTTTGCTGCTTTTTAGCCGATGAGCATTCGTTTGACCACCAAACTTTATGTGTTTTTCGTGCAATTTCAGACGTTTGTGGGATGGCTTCTATTGCTGCAGATATTAAGCATGTGACAAATTTTTCATTTAGTTCTTCTATAGTAAGGGTTTCGGCATATTCTTTTTCTAGTGTGGCCTTCGTTCTGAAAAGTGCCCAATCGGCGAGGTGAATTTTCCATCGCCGTGGCTTCGTAGGCATGATGGATGTAGCTGATGTTAGCTTTAAAACTGTAGGTAAGTGATCACTTCCCCGAGGGTCGTCTAAAACATCCCAAATAAAATCATTAAAAACCGATGGTGATGCAAACGCTAAATCTAGGCAGGTCATTTTTCCAGAGCTGGGGCAGCAGTACGTTGCTTTTCCAGTGTTCATTAAACATATGCTATTTGAAAGAATAAAATCCTCGATGAGCTGACCCCTGGAATCAGTATGCTCACTTCCCCAGAATGAGGAGTGTGCGTTAAAATCCCCAATTATGACATGGCTCAGGCAACGGTCCCAGAAGTTCTTCTAGGTCATGCTTAGTAATTGTGTTGTGTGGTGGTATGTACACAGAACATATTGTTATTGTTTTATGGCTAATGATGTTTACTGCGACCGCTTCTAAGTTCGTCTTTAATGATACCTCTCTTGCAGGGACATCGCTTTGCGTAATGATAGCGACGCCTCCTGAGAGTCGGCTAGCTTGTTCTCGGTCTTTCCGGAAAATATTATATTTCTTTAAGATGTTTGTGTGCTGTGGCCCAAGGTTCGTTTCTTGCAGGCACACAGCTGTAGGTGCCATTGTTTTGAGCATATCGGTTATGTCTGTGTAGTTTCTGTGTAGACCTCTACAGTTCCATTGTATTAGATATGCCATTGTGATAAGTTGGGGATTGGGGAAAGTCACTTATTTTCAGGAGCAGTGATTCGTGGTTTCCCTTTTTTCTCTAGGGAGTCTCGCCGCCGCTGCAGCGGTGGCGAACTAGGAGTTGTATCCATCGCCACTTTCGTGGCGCCGGATTTCTGCGGAGATTCCGCGGATGCGTGTATTTTAGATGTCCGCGGACTTTCGCTGACATCCATCTCCTCCACGGTGGACGTGGAGGATGCTTCTTGGTTGCGATGGCCCGTGGCCTTCGCATTCGTCTTTTTTGCTGGCACCGCTGAACCAGGCCCTGCTCCAGCGGCAGAGTCTTTTGGGCCAGTAGTTGCCTTCTTATAGGGGTGGGGCGACAGGTCCAGTTCAGCATAGCTGTTCTGGGTGTCTATCGCCGAGGATGCCACTGCTGAAAGTAGGGCCTGAGGGCCTCCGGCGAGGATCGCGTGGTCTTCCCGCGAAATTTTCAGCCCTGTGGACTGTGTCATTGACTTCTGTGGTGGGGACTTGGTTGTCGACCCCAGGTCCTTCGGATCGACCTGTGTGCCGACAGAAACCGAGGGCGGCGGCGGTCCCCGCGTCACCGCTTCGGAGTATGTCCCTTTCTGTTGGAAAGAGACGCGTTTTTTTGCTTCAAAGTAGGACAGGTTTTCTGTGGTCTTCAAAGTTATGATTTGTTTTTCTGTTTTCCAAACTGGGCACGACCTGGAGTACGCGCCATGTGCGGCATTGCAGTTGATGCATTTTGGAGTGCGTTCGCATCATTCTTCTGTATGTGCGTCTTCTGCGCATGTGACACACGTGGGTTTGCCCCGGGAAGCCAACATGCTGTGTCCAAAGCGCTGGCACTTGAAACATCGTCTCGGATTTGGTATGTATGGGCGGACTTTACAATGGAGGTATGCGGCGTGGATGGAATCAGGGAGAGTTGTACTATTGAAAGTCAGGACGATGTGTTTTGTCTTGATTTCAGCATTATTTCTCCGGATGGTTATTCGTCGGGCTGCTATTACTCCTTGTTCAGCTAGTTCTTCTTCCATTTCCGGATCCGTACTCTGTAGGAGTTCATATTCAGATATGACGCCCTTTGAGTGGTTCAGGGTGCGGTGCGGGGTTACCTGTACGCTCATTTCTCCAAGATTCTGTAAAGACATCAGTTTCGCGCTCTGTTCTTTTGTGTTTATTTCTACAAGGAGATCTCCGGTTCGCTGCTTTTTTGCTTTGTAGTTTTTGCCTACACAGCTTTTTAGGGTGTTGGCGATGACAAATGCAGACAGGTTGGCTACCGGTTCATCAGTGTTTGAGTGAACCATGAAAAACTTCGGAAACGTTTCTGGTTTCTGTGGCATCAATTGTTTCGCATCGGTGCGACTCCTTTTTGGGAGCCGATCAGATTTTTTTGAAAATTTTTCCATACGGCATGTACTGGCTAAGGGTTCCAAATACTTTGTCGCCTCTGATTCACCCTTATACACAGAGGAAGGTCCCGGGTCTCCCCCCCTGGTAGACAGACGAGGAGCCCATCGGCCGAGGATTGACCACTTCCTCGACCGCCACCGTTCAAGGTTTCTTCCCTCTACCTTTCAACCTATCGCCACGGTACGGATGACAGCTTCGGTATGGGGGCTAAGGGTCCGTGGTGGCGCCAAGCACCAACACCTCGTTACACAAGGTGCCCTTGCGGGCCAGATGTATGGAGGAGAAGACCAAGAATACGAACAGTTTCTACCTGAGGAATCAGAGAATTATGTACCGTAAAATTTAAAGGGGGAGCTTTCCGTAAGGCGGCTTTATTTCCAATTCGAATGAAACATGATTTAGTAGGAGAGAGTGTTAGACCCAGAGGTGGGAGGCGAGATGTCAATACATCCAGCGCGTGTTGAAGGACCGACTGATGAATAGACGCATCTTGACAACACCACAAAATGATATCATCGGCATATGCAAGCATGCGGATAGAAGGGATGGTCTCTAGGGCTCGAACAAGAGGAATTAAAGCCACATTAAATAATGTCGGGGCGAGAACGGAACCCTGCGGCACTCCTCTATTGGAAGTAAAGTTACCAAAGGGCTTTCCGAATAAACGCAAGCTGAAGGTTCGATTTGCTAAAAAGGCGTGAATGGAGAGGAGGAACCGGTGAGGGAGACCAAGAGTTTGAAGGGAGGCAAGAATGGCAGAGTGAAGGATGTTATCATATGCCTTTGTTATGTCTGTAGCGATTACGGTTCGTACAAGGTGACTCTGTGGAGAGTGGTCAAGCACGTCAGCAGCCAAAGTAGCAAGGCCGTCCTCCGTCCCAATTTGTGGGCGGAAACCAATTTGGGAATCTTGGTAACAATCATGGGATTCCAGCCACCATGATAAGCGTGCGGCTAGAATGTTTTCATAAAGCTTGCAGATGGTAGGGGTAAGGGAAATTGGACGAAGAGCCGAGAGAGATACTGGAGGCTGACCTGACTTGGGTATTGGAACCACAATAGAATGCTTCCAGTCTCCCGGCATGACGCCAGAAAGCCACACTTCGTTAAAAGTATGTGACATTCCGTGTGTGCTACGAGGATCCACGTTCGACGGCGCGGCATAGACGGAGACCCGTGACAGCGGCATCATCAATTACCCAGCCATGCTCTTTGAGTGACGACCAGAAAAACCGGTCCCGCCGCCGCCCCGGGGAAACAGGCTTTATCCTCCCCAATTTCCGGTTACATTCCAGGACAAGGGAGCTGTCAGCGGGCCAGAGCGCGCCGTACCACAGCCGACGCTATGCGAAACCGCGAAGACGACATTTTTTCCCTCCCCCCCCTTTGTCGTGGGCTATCGCCGGGAAGGCACCCACAGCTTCCCAGAAGGGCCGCGACGGACACCTGTCATGGCGGACAGGCAGTACTCGCCAAGAATGTGGAAAGACAGGCGCTAGTGAATTAGCTCCGAAGAGAGAGCCTGTGTATACTCTCACTTGAGAGAGAGTGGTGGCGTTTTGTTGTTTATTTAGTCTGTATTGTTAACAGACTCTGGGGTCGAGGCTAAGCCCAGCCCAAGGGGTGGTCCCCATCTCGCATGTTATTTTGGATTGGAGAATTGATGCTTTGGGCGGGCCACTGGAAATGACCGCCCTTAGTCCTTTGTTAATCAAGTGCTTAAAAGCACATGTAAACGGATGCAGTCCAGTCTGAGCTGGGGCTCCATGCTTAGCATGTAATGTGATGCTACTTAGGCACTAACCTGCCCGGTCGATGAGTAAAGTAGCGCAAAGTTTGTTCTTTTGTAAATTCAGTTCTGCTTTTTCCAGTTTAACTCTCTGTATATGTATGTTGTAAAATTATGCTCTGCTGTCATCATCTACAAGCTCGCCTCCTGTTCATCTTCCAAGCCGAACGACACTAGAGGAAGGGTTTGTGAACCATCCTCGAAGAAACGGACGACTATTGAAATTCTACTGCAAGCACGCTCAGGACGACATCGTTCGCCAAGAGGGCCTTCAGCGCCGAAGCCCGTCGGCGTGCAGCTTCTGCCAGCAACCGCTCGAGCCCAACTCCGGAGCCACTCCATCGCCCCCATGAAGTCGTCGGCACGTAAGCTCGGACGCCCCAGCCTCTGATGTATAATCTTAATCATGTGTAATTATTGAATATACCTGTTTGTTTAAACTGAGCCATACGGTGTCTCTTTGCCTCTCCGTCCCGTGTGGACCTGCGCATTATGGGGGTCATCACACTGGTGTCAGAAGTGGGGTCTCAAAAGCAAATGTCCTCTGAATGCTGTGACATTCATGACTTCAAAATTGTAATCAAAAGGGAATCACGGGACTGATTGTGGGACTTTTACCCCCATTTGAGAGGCTTGAGGCACTGGAGGGCTTGAAAAAAAAAATGACTGTATCTGAGGGAGCTCCCACTCCACAGCCGTCGTTCGGAGCAAGCATGCTGGCATTAGGAAGCGTCATTCCGACGTTTACGGGAGATAAGACAGAGGTTCCAATCTGCGATTTCGCACAGCCGTCGCTCGGAGCAAGCATGCTGGCATTAGGAAGCGTCATTCCGACGTTTACGGGAGATAAGACAGGGGTTCCAATCTGCGATTTCTTTTCCATGCTAGAAGAGATTGGGAAAATGGGGGGATGGTCCGATGCTCAAATGCTGGGAATGGCGAGGTGTAAGATGGCAGGAGCTGCTCATGATTTTGCATGGCGAGACGAAAAAGTAAAATCCACAAAATCATTTGCGGAATTTAAGAAGCTCGCGTTTGAGCATTTCGACACTGAACCACGTCACGTGCGGGTACAGAGGTTCCGTGACGCCGAACAGAAGGTAGGGGAGGACGTGCGAACATTTGCGTCGCGGCTTCAGCGCCTAGCACGCGATACGTTAAGCAGGGAGGAGGAAGGAGACCAGCTAAGGAAGAAATACGCGGAGGAACTACTTAAAGAGGAAATGACCGCTTTGTTCGTGGCTGGTCTGCAAGACCCCGTGCGCCGGTTCGTGCTCTCGCGCAAGCCGAGCAATTTCGACCAAGCCGTGGAGGCCACATTGGATGAGGAACGAAATGAGGCGTTAACGACAGCCGCAGCGAGAGTACGCGTCATAGAGAGAGCGGTGCTCAACCCTGAGGTTGCTCTCTTGACAGAGCGATTAGATCGCTTAGAACAGCTGCTATCTCAGCAGGTAGAACACCAGGTTGAAGCGCGCGCTCAACAGCGCTCATTCGCTGGAAACCGGAGACCGCCACAAAGCTACAGGCGCGGTATGCGAGATTTTGAAGAAATCGTATGCTTCGCTTGCCAGGGTCGCGGACACATCGCCAGGTTCTGCCAAAACGTGCGCCGTGGGGAGCCACAAAGAGAAGCAGGCGAGACATGCCCTAAGCAAGCCTACAGCGGGGCTCCAGATACCGAGTAAAAAAACTAGTTAGTCCTCCCCAGCCTGAGGAGCGTGGGGAGGGAGCAGTAGATGATGAGGTGGTGGTAGTTTGTGTGGCCGACGAGGCATGCCCTGTTGTGCGTTGCAAGTTAAATGGTTGTTGTATGGAATTGTTGATAGATACGGGGTCAAAGGTGACATTGCTTAAGGAGAGCAGTTTTAACACGCTTCGAAGGAAGGGGGACCGCGAGGTGTTGGAAGCGTCTGGTGGTATGGCAACCAAATTTGTAGGCATAACGGGGGATGCTCTTGGCATAAGTGGACTCTACCGGTTACACTTCTCTCTCGGCGGAATTGCATTGGAGCACCCCTGCTACGTATGCCCGGACACGGTGTCTCTGCCAAACGGAGTGTCAGGTATATTAGGGCAGGATTTTTTGAGAAAAGGGAAGGTAGTAGTCTCATTCTCTGAGGAAGAGGTTAATGCGGGCGGCTCAAAAGTTCCGTTTTTGAACAGGAAAGGGGCTGAGATTCGCATTACCGATATTGACACCCGTCAAACAGTGGGATCATTGGAGAAGGTATATTCGCGGGTTGCCGTCCGGCTGGTCGAGGAGGCGGTCGTCCTTCCTTGGTCGGAGCACATTTTGTACGCGTTTGTGCCTTCAGATGTAGAGAGCGGCGCCGTGGGAGTGCTTGAGCCGGTCGACTCTCTCAGCAATGGCCTGAAGGCAGCCGCGTGCCTCGTGACAGTTAATGACGCCCACAGAGTGCCCCTACGGGTGGTTAACTGTAGCCAGCAGCCACTGAGCCTTCCCAAGAACAAAACATTGGCTTTCTTCACCTCTGCGATAGAGCAACGTGAGCCCACCGATACGGTACTCGCAACTGTAGAGCATGCTAGTCCTTCGGCTGCTCCAAAGGTGTCGTTCGATCTTTCTCACGTAAAATCCAGGGAGAGGGAGGCTCTGGCTGGTTTGCTGAACGACTACTCGGAGGTATTCGCCGCGTCCAACCTGGATTTGGGCTGCTGTGGCGTTATAAAGCACAGGATAGAAACCGGCACTTCATCGCCCGTTTACCAGCGTGCGTACAGGATTCCTTACTCCCAACGTGAGGAGATGGAGCGGCAGGTGCAGGACCTGATTGATCGCGGCATTGTCGAACACTCAAAGTCACCCTGGGGAGCACCAGCACTATTGGTGGAAAAGCCAGATGGCTCGTATCGATTGGTAGTGGACTACCGCAAACTAAATGCCGTAACTCGCATCGATCCATACCCCATCCCCAATATACAGGAGGCGCTTTCTCAGCTGGGCTCTGCCAGGTACTTCACGGTAGTGGACATGGCGGCGGGATTCTGGCAGATAGCAATGGATCCGGCAGATGCCGAGAAAACGGCATTCAACACGCCCTCAGGGCACTATGAATGGAAAAGAATGCCGATGGGTCTGGCCAACAGCCCTGCTGTCTGGCAGAGAACCGCTGATGTTATCCTGGCAGGTCTTCTGGGGAGGCTGTGCTTCGTGTATATGGATGACATTATCATATACAGTGGCAGTTTTGATAACCATTTGCGCGATATTGAGCAGGTTTTGGTGCGACTAAGAGCAGCGGGTCTCAAACTGAAGCCCTCTAAGTGCCAATTCCTCAAAAACGAGGTGAAATACCTCGGGCACGTTGTTTCAGCTGACGGCGTGCGACCGGACCCTGAGAAACTAAGGTGTGTCTCGGATTTTCCATCCCCGACTAGCGTCCGCCAGGTCCGGCAGTTTCTCGGCCTGATCGGTTACTACCGAAGGCACATAGAGGAGTTCGCCAAGCTCGCTAAGCCGCTCACCGCCTTAACAGCCAAAAATGTCGCCTTTCGTTGGGACGAAAACGCGGAGAATGCTTTCGGGGCCCTGAAACGGAAGCTAATGAGTGCACCGCTGTTACGCCACCCGGATTTTAGTTTGCCCTTCGTTATGGCCACAGATGCGTCAAAGTTCGCAGTTGGTGCCGTGCTATCTCAGGTTATCGAGGGCAAAGAACATCCCGTTGCTTTTGCTAGCCGACAGTTGAGCCCCACAGAGCAAAAGTACGGAGCTACGGAAAGGGAGTGCCTCGCCGTTGTCTGGGCAGTAAAGCACTTCAGATGCTACCTTTACGGCCGCAAATTCAAGCTAGTCACAGACTGCCATCCTCTGAAATGGGTGATGAGTGTCAGGGACCCTAGCTCGCGACTCGCTAGATGGAATCTACACCTGCAGGAATACTGCTTTGAAGTTGAGCACAAGTCAGGAAAGACACATCTGAATGCTGATGCACTCAGCCGCACAGCTGCCGTGGCAGCTATAAAAGAGTTTGTCCCCGTAGTCGACCCCGCCGAATTACGCACAGAGCAGTGCAAAGATCCTGACCTGAAGCGAATAATCGAAAGCTTAGAGGGCGCACCGTCTCATCCCGAACAGCTAGGTTATTTCATTGACAAAGACGGCACCCTGTGTCGGCGCACGAGGCCAACCAGGAAAGGGAGACCAGAGAAAACCGCTTGGGAGAGAGTCGTCATACCTCGGTCGTGGACAGAAAGGGTTCTCCGCGCGTTTCACGATGCGCCATGCGCCGGTCATTTTGGCGTAGCGAAGACACGCAGGCGTGTGGAGCGTTTGTACTTTTGGAGTGGCATGCGACAGGATGTTAGAGACTACTGTGCGAAGTGTCATTCCTGTCTCGAAAGAAAAACACCCAAGGGACGAAGACCAGCTCCAATTCAGCCGTTCCCTGAGGTTTCGGCTCCCTTCGAGCGGACAGGTATGGACATAATGGGCCCATTGCCCACGACCACTTCCAGAAACAAGTACATTTTAGTATTTGTCGACCACCTTTCAAAATACGCGGAAGCGGTAGCACTCCCAGATCAGAAGGCAGACACGGTTGCAAGAGCATTTGTCGAACAGATCGTGCTCCGACATGGACCCCCGAGGCAACTCTTGACAGATCGGGGAACGAACTTCGTGTCGCAGCTAATGAGGAGAGTTTGCGAGCTGCTTAAGATCGCTAAGAAGCAGACAACACCGTACCATCCGGCTTGCAACGGCGCGGTGGAGCGACTGAACCAAACCGTGGCCGGGTTCCTGTCGCATTTTGTTTCGCGCGACCAGCGGGACTGGGACTTGTGGCTCCCGTATGCAATGTTTGCCTACAATTCCGCAGCACACGAGAGCACGGGCGAATCGCCATTCTTTCTTCTCTACGGCCGAGACCCGGACCAGCCTAGTGAAGTGCCAGAGGGCCCCCGTCGTGTCCCATACGCTTCACTGGACGACTATAAGGTTGAGCTAGAATCGCGCTTGCAAGTGGCGAGGGACATCGCAAAGGAGTCCTTAAAGAAAGCGGCGAAGCGCAGGAAGGAGGTGCACGATCGCAGTGCTAGAGACGCGCCGTTTGATGTGGGGGACAGCGTGTACATTGAAAACTGCCAAAGGCAGATTGGGCTAGCTCGTAAGTTCCAGACGAAGTGGAGAGGACCGTGCGAGGTTGTCGAGAAGCTTTCTCCGGTAAACTTCAGAGTCCGAGACGTGAACCGGCGTTTGATAAGGATACACGCAAATCGCCTCAAGTCGGCACCGGTTCAGTATTCACGAAATGAGGAAAGGGAAAGCGCGGATTTTGATGGGGACAGAAGTGAAGCGAAGCGCGCAGATAGTTCGCAAGAAACGCCCTCTCCTGCATTTGTTCGGCAGGCGCCCGAGGTGACGGCCGGAATGCCACCGGATTTACTTCATGCATTGCTAGAAGAAGAAGCGCGCGAGGTTGCCGCGCAGATAACGCCAGGAGAGGCTCCTGCCACGAGCCCTCGCGAGTCCCAAAGCAGACAAAGGGGCACAGACTTACTTAGTATGACTCATGAAGGCCGATATCCGCTGCGAAATCGGAAAGCTAAGTCGGACTAATGGCGTAAACAGAGCGGAGTTGTGAACTGGTTAGAATTGTGTAATGCCGCAGCTCATAACATTGCTATGTGCTTATGTGTTAAGTTATCGGAGTTGGTAGTTAAACCTTTCTGTCATTAAGTAACACCTGCACAGGAGAGCATGCGGAGCGCATGCAGAACCTGCCCTACTTCCTTTCGTTATCTATATTTTTGTCTGTGCCGTGATCGTGCTAGAAGTGGGAGCTCCTTTGTAACTGTGGTAAATTTATTTCGTCCAGTTTGGACTAGAAAGGAGAGGCTTGGGTGCTGAGTTTCATGTTTATCTGTAAAAGAAGATCAGTGCTGCCCCTGGAGACGCCAGTATTGACAGCGGAGGCATATGGTGTTGTGCAGTGGTGTTGAGTGCAGCGAAAAGTGTTTTGTCGGACGCACTGTGCGAGGCGATTCAGAAAGACAAGGGGAGCTGCGTGGACTCAAATGTTCGGAGAACATTCTTCTGGAGGGTGAGCGAGTGTGACATTCCGTGTGTGCTACGAGGATCCACGTTCGACGGCGCGGCATAGACGGAGACCCGTGACAGCGGCATCATCAATTACCCAGCCATGCTCTTTGAGTGACGACCAGAAAAACCGGTCCCGCCGCCGCCCCGGGGAAACAGGCTTTATCCTCCCCAATTTCCGGTTACATTCCAGGACAAGGGAGCTGTCAGCGGGCCAGAGCGCGCCGTACCACAGCCGACGCTATGCGAAACCGCGAAGACGACATTCTTTCCCTCCCCCCCCCCCCCCCCTTTGTCGTGGGCTATCGCCGGGAAGGCACCCACAGCTTCCCAGAAGGGCCGCGACGGACACCTGTCATGGCGGACAGGCAGTACTCGCCAAGAATGTGGAAAGACAGGCGCTAGTGAATTAGCTCCGAAGAGAGAGCCTGTGTATACTCTCACTTGAGAGAGAGTGGTGGCGTTTTGTTGTTTATTTAGTCTGTATTGTTAACAGACTCTGGGGTCGAGGCTAAGCCCAGCCCAAGGGGTGGTCCCCATCTCGCATGTTATTTTGGATTGGAGAATTGATGCTTTGGGCGGGCCACTGGAAATGACCGCCCTTAGTCCTTTGTTAATCAAGTGCTTAAAAGCACATGTAAACGGATGCAGTCCAGTCTGAGCTGGGGCTCCATGCTTAGCATGTAATGTGATGCTACTTAGGCACTAACCTGCCCGGTCGATGAGTAAAGTAGCGCAAAGTTTGTTCTTTTGTAAATTCAGTTCTGCTTTTTCCAGTTTAACTCTCTGTATATGTATGTTGTAAAATTATGCTCTGCTGTCATCATCTACAAGCTCGCCTCCTGTTCATCTTCCAAGCCGAAAGACACTAGAGGAAGGGTTTGTGAACCATCCTCGAAGAAACGGACGACTATTGAAATTCTACTGCAAGCACGCTCAGGACGACATCGTTCGCCAAGAGGGCCTTCAGCGCCGAAGCCCGTCGGCGTGCAGCTTCTGCCAGCAACCGCTCGAGCCCAACTCCGAAGCCACTCCATCGCCCCCATGAAGTCGTCGGCACGTAAGCTCGGACGCCCCAGCCTCTGATGTATAATCTTAATCATGTGTAATTATTGAATATACCTGTTTGTTTAAACTGAGCCATACGGTGTCTCTTTGCCTCTCCGTCCCGTGTGGACCTGCGCATTATGGGGGCCATCACAAGTATCAAGTAGGGTTTCAAAAGCCCTCCCTTCCAAGTTACGGAATAAGGAGTTAGGTATGCCGTCGTGCCCGGGAGTAGTAGTAGTTTTTAAACGGTCAATGGAGGCCAGCAGCTCTGCCATGGTGAGGTCAGAAGTAATCCCATCGGGGGGCTCTGTTACTGATAAGTCAGGTGGAGACGTAGCGGTGCAGTCATGGTTTGGAAAAAATTGACGGGCCGCTTGTTCTGCAAATGTGTCCTCATCCACATTTAGCGCGAGGCGAATGCTCTCTGTGTAATCGGCAACCTGAGAAGGGCGCTCTATGGCGTGAAACACTCTCCAAAGATGTCGATTGCCCTGCGTAGAGGACAGGCGGGCACACCACGCAGCCCAGCGTTGCCTGCCTAGCCGCTTTGCATAGCGCCGCGCCCGTGCGGTAGCGCGGTGAAGAGTAGGAAGAGCCGAAGGGTCATCGGGGTGACGAGTAGCGTAAAGATCCACCTGGCGACGAAGAGCCCAAAGATTCAAGAGATGTATGTCCGGGTTTGGGTCGTCTTCATTTACAGTAGTGGTACTAGTGTGAGTAGCGAGAACAGCAGATAGAGTAGACAATGCTGAAGAGGGGTTGAATGTAGATAAATGATTGTCTGCGCGTACAGAGTCCCATGATGTTATTCGTACAGTGCGGCGTATTTTCCGTAGACGCGTGATAAAAATAGGGCTGTGATCGCTACCCCAAGTATCAGAATCAACAGCCCAACGAGGGTTACCGGGGCCTAACCACCAAGTGAAATCAGGTGAATACGGGCCACCTCGTGGGCGGGTAGAAGTATTCGGGTGGTTTAAAAGTTGAGAGGAATGATCCGAAAAGCTCCCTTGGATGTTTGAACCCCTTGAGGAATCCAATGGGTAACCCCACACAGTGTGTGCGCCGTTGAAGTCACCACCAACTAGAATAGGGATACCCGAGTTGGTAGAACGTAGAAAACGAACCCATCCCAGATTGGGAGATGCGGAGCCAGGGCGACTATAAAAAGAAACTAGAATAAGGGGTGTGCGTGCAGGTTTTACGAGAAGGGCGACTACCTCTTGACGTGTGTTGCACCACCGTGAAAGGTCGAGCGGTGTGTCCGGAACTGAACTGTGAATATAAATTGGAGATTTACCTGGGCTGAGGGAGGAGGCGGTGCAACGGCGATCAGGGATAGACGGTGAATGGTATGCGCAGAAACCTGAAAGGCGTGGGAGTGCATTATGCTCTTGCAGTAGGAACACCCATACCCTCAGCTTTCCGTTGCGAAGGCGGATGTTCACTTCAGAGGCCTTATTAGCGAATCCTCGACAGTTCCACTGCACCACCACCGATGATGATGTGCTATCCATGACGAGGCCGAAGAGCTTCCACGATGAGGGATGTCACCTGCTTCATCAGCGCTAATATCTTATCCACTGTCGGGGTAGTCACGGCTAACAGGTGTTCGGCACCCGATTGTGGGCCAGTGCTTACCCTAGGTGATTCCTCCGATGATTGCTCCCGAGTGACCAGAATTCTTCGATAGGATTGAGCACGACGCTGTTCCCGGCGCTGGGTGAGTTCGTCTAGTCGGCGGCGAGCCTCCGCGATTGCATTGTCTAAAGCTGTGTCTTCATCTGTGGTATCCACATGTGATGGATGCACTGGACGTTTTGGCGTACCATTTGATCCGGGAAGGTGAGCCGCTTGTGCATATGTACGCTGGCGAGGAGACGTATGGTGAGCAGCAGGCTCAGATAAAGGAAGTTCAGGGAAGTCGTTGTCGTCACATGCGAGAGCTGCAAAGCGATTACTTGTAGGAACATCCATTTTTGCAGGCGACTTGTGAAACTTCTTCGCTTGCTTCTTCTTTGGACAAGCGGGGGAGCGAATGTCATGGTCCGGCGATTTGCACAGGGCACAATGAGCTGTTGGTTCATTCATGTCGGCCACAGCTGCTGGATTAGGGCAGGTATTTTGCATATGTCCTCATTTGTGACAGTGATAGCAAAAAATACGACGAGGTCGGAAGGGCTGTAGTTTGACGATCGCACCGTAGTAGATAAGGTACTTCGGGAGAGTCAACGGGCCTTGCAGGATGAGCAGGTATGAGCCCCGGCGACCCATAGGCCGTGCTTGCAGTACAACATGAGTTGAGCAGCGAATATTTGCGCGCACCTCCTCGGGAGGGCTCGTGCTGTCGACATGATAAACCATGCAGCGGAGTGTGTCAGGACCAGATGCAAAATATATTTGCACCGGGACATGCTTGCTGTCATCCAGGGGGATCCGCGTAACTGCGCAAAGTTTCTGGGCGTCCATCAAGGATGACAAGTTTACCGTGATGGTGTTCGATGGGCAATGGACGACAAACACGCAGTAGTTCGAAGAGCCAAGGGCATGGTCAATTGTGGCTTGAACATTCCGGGCAGGGATGGCAGTCATATCAAAGCGCAATGTAGGCTTGATGGTAACGCGGAACGATTTCGCAGCAGGCGGAAGAGAGCCTTGACTCACGGGAGGCATCTGTGGAGGAGGCTCAGACGCTGGTGACGGCACTTGGTGGGAATACTGAACTGGCGCGACGGGCACAGTTTCTTGAGGGAGTGCCACGGGCACGGAGGCGGTAGAGCAGTCCATGTCACAGGTCAAAGTCGTAGCATCGGAAGACGGCGCAGGCTGGAGGCCCAGAGGCGCTGACGATTGCGTGGACGTGGAGGCTGCGTCAGGTGGCAACACAGCGGGCATCCGCGTAGCCGTCGTCGACAACGCAGAATCCATGCAGACGCGTAGCGCGGCCTCGCTCTGCAGCGCCGAGCTAAGCCTAGCTTGCCCCTGAGGGTTCCGGTTGGGTTTTCTCACTTGAGAATGCGCCCGCCGTGCCGGGAATTTCTCCGCAGGGGCGTCGTCAGCATTCGGTCTCACGGAGGGCACTGTCCGACCCACGCCACACGCGAGAAGACAGCGAAAAGCGAAAACACAGACCTAGAAGCAGACACGTAGCCACCCACTAGGTCTTCGTCTTCTTCATTGCTGAAGTCGTCACCCTCTGTCAAAGCTTCGAGCGGCTGCGGAAGCAGAGGCAGCACCGCCGACAGGTTGAGTCGCTTGCTGGACTGACGCCAACACCTGACACCTCGCTGCTGCAACAAATCAGACTTTGTTCGGGAAGAAGTGGCGCGTCAGCTCTCTGTCTCTTCGGCCGAGCCCTACAGAGCGAGCTCCATATTTGGCTCCGGCTCTTCGACATGCAATACTAGAGCAGGTTGCCGAGGCTCTTCCACATGCCCATCCGCCACCACCTGTCGCCGCTCCACTGACATATGCCAACGTCATCGCCCAGACGTCGGCCCCTATGGCACTCCGCTGACATACGTGGACGTCGTCCCCAGACCTCGACCGCCTACCTATGCTTTGCCTCCAACACCTGCGCGAGCGGTGGCTCCTTCTCTTCGACCGGCTATGCGAGTCAGCATTCCCTGGCACACCATCGAAAACCGGCCTATCTTTTACAATTGCGGCTTGCTTGGTCATGTGGCCCGGCTTTGCCGTGATCGTATCCCAGTCTACGCGCCGCCTCCTAAAGCTCCCAAGTACTGGGCTTCCACGAGTCAGTACTCCGGACCTGCTGAGCCGCCGTGTAGTTGTCCTTTTTGTCCTGGCCGTTCGGCGCTTGGTGTACACCGTTCACCTTCACGAAGGCGCCGCACCCTTTCTCCTATATGATGTCGCCCCAATACCACTCAGGAGGGAAGCTAGGCGCCGCTGTTCCTGAGGCGAGAGCTGCGTCCCCGTAGAACTTTCCAAGGCCTCGAATATCCCCTGCTAATCTGATCGAAATTTCTGTTTGGGGAATTTCTGTCTTGGCCCTTGTGGACACCGGTGCTGCGATTTCTGTTATGGACGAAAAGTTTCGTCGTTCGTTGAAGAAGGTAGAGACGCCGATTCCTGGACTATCGCTGCGTACGGCCAGCGCTGAGCACATCAAGCCGTCCGCAGCGTGTACCGCTCGAGTTGTGATTCAGGACTCCCTCTACCCGATGGAATTCGTCGTGCTGTCTTCCTGTTCCCATCCTATTATTCTTGGGCGGGACTTCTTTTGCCGCCATGAAGCTATCATCGATTGTGCTAGAGCGGAAGTCGGTTTCTCTTCTCTGCCCAATCCTTTGTTGGATGCTACTCCTTCTGTTGCCTGTTTTAAATGCCTCGCCACCGAAGACATCCACATTCCCCCATGCTCTTCCGTTCTTGTTCACCTGTCTTGCGGCTCTATTGGTGACGACACTGACCTCTTTACTCCAGGCTATACTTTTCTGCACCGCAAGTGTCTCCCTCTGCCAAAGACCGTAGTGACTGTGTCCGCTGGCCTCTCGATACTTTTGATCTCTAACCTGTTTTCCTGCCCTAACGCTCTGCGCCTTGGTGAATGCCTCGGCAGTGTGCAACCCCTCGCATCTCTGCTCATCTGCAAGGAGACCGACGATACACCGCTCCTCGCCATGAACGCGCTCAGCCCTCTTTCTTCTACGCCAGATCCTTCTTCTACCGAATTGTTCTTGTGCTCCATCGACGCCGATCTTCCCCCGCCGCAAAGAACACAGGTCCTCCCCCTACCTAATCAATTCCGCTCTTCCTTCGACGCTCACCAAAGTTCCTTGTGCCGAACTTCCACCGTCCCCCATCTCATTGGCACTGGTGCCCAAGCGCCGCTGCACAGCGCCCCTATCGTGTATCTCCAACCGAGCGCCGGACAATTGCAGAGCAAGTCGACCAAATGCTTCAAAACGGCGTCATTCAGCCCTCAAGCATCCCTTGTGCATCCCCTGTTGTTCTTGGGAAAAAGAAAGATGGCTTCACACGCTTATAAGTCAATTACCGCCGCCTTAACTACCGCCGCCTTTGTGACTCCCGACGGACTGCATGAATTTATTGTGATGCCGTTCGGCCTTTGTAATGCCCCTGCAACCTTTGAAAGGATGATGGACACCATTTTGCGTGGACTCAAGTGGAATATGTGCCTATGCTACCTCGACAACATTGTCGTCTTTTCCCCCGACTTTGAAACCCATCTATTCCGTCTGAAGCACGTTTTGACCTGCCTCTCTGAGGCCGGCCTGCAGCTAAACTTGAAGAACTGCCATTTTGCTGCGTGTCAACTGACCATTTTAGGCCACGTTGTCTCCAAGGAAGGCGTTTGTATCGACCCAGCCAAACTTCGCGCTGTCGCTGCCTTTCCCAAAACCTACTTCCATCAAAGACATGTGTACCTTCCTAGGTCTGTGCTTTTACTTTCGCTGGTTCATTTGCAACTTTGCTTCGATTGCTCGGCCTTTAACACAACTTTACGGCAGTTCCGATTTATCGATGTGGTCTCCGGTGTACGACGATGCATATAACACCTTGCGCCGCCTTCTCACAGCACCGCCCATACTTCGCCATTTCGACGCGACCGCTCATACCGAGGTCCACACGGACGTCAGTGGTGCTGGCCACGGCGCCGTACTCGCCCAGTGCATCTGTGGTTTCGATTAATCGTTATTGCCTATACAGGCCGCATACTTAAGAAGAATGAATATAATTACTCCCTCAGTGAAAAAAGTGTTTGGACCCTTCGCCCTTGCCCAATGGCCGCTCTATTGACGTTGTGACGGACCATCATGCGCTTTGTTAGCTTTCCTCCTTGAAAGACCCATCCGGCCGCCTTGCCAGGTGGGCTCAACGTCTGCAGGAATATGACATTCGCGTGGTATATCGCTCCGGCCACAAGCATCAAGACGCTGATGCCCTGTCCCGCTGCCCACTTCCAGCCGAGATCGCCAGCCTTTCCACCTCTGACGCCTCCCTGTCGTCGCTTCCGACGGCCACAAGTGGTTACTCGTTATTCCTGGCCAATTGCGCACGGCCTATTTTGACGCTGACCCACAATGCTGTCACGCGGGACTTTTCAAGACATACACCTGCATCCGGCAGCGCTATTACTGGCGCGGCATGTACACCTTCGTACTTAAATACGTCCGCTCCTGCCTCGCCTGTCAACGTCTCAAGGCATCTCCTCATCGTTCTACTGGAGGGTTGCAGCCGCTCCCTTGCCCACCACGCCCTTTCGACCCCATGGGCATTGATTTCTACGGCCCGCTTCCGCACACTGCGGCCGGCAACCATTGGGCTATCGTTGCGGTTGATCACTTCAAGAGGTATGCCGAAACCGCCGCTTTTCCGTCTGCCACAGCGACAGGCGTTGCATCCTTCCTTTTGGAACGTTTTGTGCTTCGTCACGGCGCACCTCGTGAACTGCTTAGCGACCGCGGACGCGCCTTTTTGTCAGATGTCGTCAAAGCCCTGCTCTGCCAGTGCAACTAATACATCGAACCACCTCCGCCAATCGTCCGCAGACCAACGGCCTCACCGAGCGATTTAACCGCTCCCTCTGGGACATGCTCTCTATGTATGTCGCATCCAACCACTCAAATTGGGATCTCGTCCTTCCTTATGTGACTCATGCCTACAACGCCGCTCAGCAGTCCACTACTGGCTTCTCTCCCTTCTTTCTTGTTTACGGCCGACATCCGTCTGCTAGAATAGACTCCATTCTGCCTTACCAACGTGACACCTCCGAATATACCCCTGTTTTTGAAGCTGCGCAACACACAGAAGATTGTCGCCAAATCGCCCGGTCACTCACGACTGACACCCAGTATCGCTAAAAATTTCCGCACGACAACGCTCACACTACAGCGCACTTCTCTGCTTGTGTGGCTCTAGATACCGTCAAGCACTCCTGAACTGTCCTAGAAATTTCTCGCCAAGTATCACGGCTCTACCACGTCTTGGAGCGCACATCTCCTGTTAATTACGTCGTCGAACCCCTCATGCCATCTCCCGTTCTCCGCCGCCGCGGCCGCGAGACAGTTCACATCCAGCGTCTCAAGCCTTACTACAACCCCTCCATCTTACAGTCGCCGTAAGTCGCCGGGATGGCTCCACTTCTCCCCGGAGGTGATTGTAAAGAAGAACCTGACACAGGCAAACCAGATGACTGATGACAAAGATGATCCTGCGCGTCAGCCGTCTGTACCACGAGTATCTGTACCCGACCTGGTTGCCCTCGGACTGTTTTCGCCGCTGCTCCTGTCCTCCCAGCTCCTGATCAATAAACCCCCTTGAGAACACAGCGCTTGCAGACAAAGGACCAGAACAAGAAGGACACACACCTGCGCAGGTGTGTGTCCTTCTTGTTCTGGTAGCGCAGGTGTGTGTCCTTCTTGTTCTGGTAGCGCAGGTGTGTGTCCTTCTTGTTCTGGTAGCGCAGGTGTGTGTCCTTCTTGTTCTGGTCCTTTGTCTGCAAGCGCTGTGTTCTCAAGATGTACCCCAACCAACTCGCCCAGCAACAAACCTTGCTCAATAAACCCCCGCCTTACAAAATAACATAAGTAAATAAATAAATTTCAAAAGTATCCTTGCCAATGCCTTTCACGAAATCTTTTATCTTTTCGGCCTTAGGCATGCGAGCGTTGCGCGCTTGCACAGATCCATTACGCCCTCGATACAGCTGGTGAATGACTGGGTCGGCTGCTGCTGCGCCCGCCCCCGTGAGCGCTGCGCAGCGCGGAGCTTGCGCACACCGTTTTGACAAGGTCTCGATGTCCGCTTCATGGCTGTGAAACCAGATGTTTGCGATGCTGGCGAGGCACAAGGTGACGTTAAGTTTCATCATGCCGTCCCAGCGGTTTTGAATGCTCACCCGCTCGTAGGAGGCCAGCGAGTTCTCGACATAATAGTCGCCGGTCCAATCGAACGTGTCGAAAACGTGGGAAGTCATGCACAAGGGCCATACACGTACCCGTACGTACACCGCGGCGACCGTGTCTTGCGAAAGGTGCGGTGCCAACAAGGTTTCCTGACTGCCCTGCACGCCTGTCGAAAGTCAGGAAGGAACGTAATGGGCCTTCTGAGAGGCACGAAGATCTCGAAAACATTATGCGCGTTAACCCCCAAAAGTTCTGGAATCTGGTCACCCCGTGCAAATGCCGTACTCAAAACATTTCTTTGGTTAACCATGCTAGCTTACATGTTCCTGATATTGAGCGCGCAGATGTCATGAATTCATATTTCTCCTCCGCGTTCACCCACGAACCTGCACTTGGTATTCCCCCAATACCTGCCACTAATTTTTCCCAAATGCCACCAGTTTTTATAACCCATGAGGGTATCGCTAAACTCATCGACAACCTTAAGTTGTCAAGCGCTCCTGGGCCAGACAACATAACTGCCAAAATATTGAAGGGCACCGTGAGCATTTCTAGCCGTATTTTGCACATTATTTTTCAGCATTCTGTTTCAAACGGCGAAATACCAAATGATTGGAAAACTAGTAAAGTAACCCCAGTATTTAAGGCAGGCAATCGATCCGATCCTTCTAATTACCGCCCAATTTCATTAACATCTATTTCATGCAAGCTACTGGAGCACATTTTATATTCGCAGATCGCATCACACCTCGACAATAACGCTTTCTTTTATGAAAAACAGCATGGTTTTAGATCAAGCCATTCTTGCGAGTCCCAGCTTTTTGAATTCACCACAGACCTCCACTTAAACTTAGATTCTTCCTTCCAAACTGACGTCATTTACCTAGACTTCTCCAAAGCCTTCGATCGCGTTCCACATCAGCGTTTAATGGCAAAACTGTCCTGCCTCCACATTAACCCTTTAATCTTGTCATGGATTGACTGCTTTCTCCGCGAACGCTCACAATATACAGTAATAGAGAACCACAGATCGCAAAATACTACAGTCATCTCTGGTGTCCCCCAGGGATCGGTGCTGGGACCACTCCTTTTTCTGATATTTATAAATGATCTTCCTAATGCCATATCATCTTGTATCCGCCTCTTCGCAGACGATTGCGTCCTTTACCGCCGCATATCTACTCCCGATGATCACACTCTGCTTCAACGCGACCTAAATCTCATAGAAACCTGGTGTACGTCATGGCTTATGCGACTGAACATTTCCAAATGTAAGTTCATGCATGTATCAAGAAAGCGAAATAACCTCAGCTATCCGTATTCATTAAATTATACACCACTCTCTGAAACAGAATCATACAGGTATCTTGGAATCATCGTGAACAACAAACTAACATGGTCTTAGCACATTGCAAAACTTTGTACAGATGCTTCCAAGTTGCTTGGGTTTATCAGACGATCCCTCGCTTTTTCACCCCGTTCTATCCGTCAACTCGCCTACGTAACATTCATCCGTTCGAAACTCGAATATGCCTCGGCGATCGGGAATCCCCATCAGAAATATCTAATCGATCATCTTGAAGCCATCCAAAATCGCGCAGCCCGTTTTATCACATCGCAGTATGACAGCCGACACAATATAACTCTTATCAAGGCATCCCTTGATCTTCAACCCCTGGCACTTCGGCGTAAAATTTCACAGCTTTGCCTATTTCACAAATTGTACCATACCTTCCCACAGCTAAGAAACTCTGTATTACACCTGCCGCTTCGCACCTCACGCCGACTTTTCAATTCTTTAAGTTTGCAGCGCATACATGGCTCCACAAACTCATTTAATAAATCCTTTTTACCTAGCTCCATTACATTGTGGAATGACTTACCCGATTCCATAGTTACTGAAGTAGAACCTAATAAATTCAGGCACTTATTACCAGCACATTTTAAGGGCTGAGATATTTTGCCGTGTTTTTGAATGTGTATGCGTCTGTTTTTTGATTTTTTTGTTTTTTCCAAGTTGTTCTTGAGCCGCTGTGTCTTTATTAGTGTTGATGCTTGTAATGATGTTAATGTTTAACAAGAACCCTGCACTTTGTATTGATTTTTGTTGTACCATTGTATATGTAACGACTACTCCCCCCCCCCTTATGTAATGCCCTAAACCAAGGGCCTTTAAGGGTAAATAAATAATAATGATGATGATGATGATATTCCGGGGTCAATTAATCGCCGTTCTCTTCATGAGCCGCTCGACGGTCCTCAAGAGGATGCGGCGAATCAAGACCCGTCTACGGAGGAGGGCCCGCAGGAATCATCCTCCTGTAACACCACATCGCGCGGCTTCAATAACTTAATTGTCTGAGTGTCACCGAACATTTCACCTTCTATCTCTTGGGGCTGCCATCGACTCTAACTAGATGGAGTCAGAAGCGCGTGCTTTGGAAAGCTGAGCGCATCAAAGTTGTCCACTTGACAGCACCACCAATCCTGTCTCCTTCAGTCGTGTCGACAAGAATCGTAGACGTCACTGAGGACATGACAATGAAGGTTTTTATATACTGGCAAGGAAAATCTCACTGGATGCATTTCAGCTGCCAAGTGATGCACGAAGCGCCGAAAATATCGCCGCTGTGCGCGAACAGTTGTGGATGATGCGTTGTTGTCTGTCGTGGTGGAGCGAATCCAATACTCGAGTTCAGCCGGAAAGTGCCGGCGCAAGTAATGCAAGTTTATTCTCCAGCCAGGACTAAGCACTTGTTCAAGATGCCTCCGTTCGTCGTAAACTTTGAGACTCCGCGAAAAGTCTTTTGCTAATACTGAACAAATGGCGACACTGAAAAGGGCGAACTACGCACGCGAACTACGTCAATGAGGATGCGTCAGTAATGCAAAGCAAAGAAAAAGAAATGGACAACAGGACGCAAACACTGTGGAAACTGTCAAAGCTTTCCCATGTATATTGTTGATTGCAACGTGGAAAGGCAGGGATTTTAGTTTCTAAAGCGAGAAAAACGAGATCTAATTTCCGTGCTCTTTGTCTTGTAGGTCGTACATGTGCTCTTTCGCTCATCAGTGACACCGATTTTAGTGTGTCTTACGTTCTTTGACAATAAAGCTAGTGTAATGAAGACGACGAGCATATGCGCCAATGTCGATTTTTCGGCTTGGTCACCCGTCTGCGACGACGTCTACAACACCTTACGTCGTGTCCTCACGGCACCTCCCATCTTGCGCCATTTCGACCCGGCGGCCCCGACTGAAGTTCACACGGATGCCAGTGGTATTGGTCTCGGTGCAGTGCTCGCTCAGCGCTAATATGGATACGACGAATACGTCGTTGCCTATGCCAGCCGCACACTCACAAAGGCTGAGTCTCACTACTCTGTGACTGAAAAGGAGTGCCTCGCCATTGTGTGGGCCTTAGGCAAGTTTCGCCCTTACGTGTACGGCCGTCCTTTCGACGTCGTTACGGATCATCACGCCCTTTGTTAGCTTTCCTCTTTGAAAGATCCTTCCGGCCGCCTGGCGCGATGGGTGCTGCGTCTTCAAGAATGCAACATACGAGTCGTGTACCGGTTGGGCCGCAAACATCAGGACGCCGACAGCTTGTCTCGCTCCCCGCTGAACTTGCCAGCCTCTGCGAAATCGGAGCCCCTGCGCCATCTCCCACCGTCAGTGACATGCCTTCTGAACAGCGCAAGGATCCCTGGATTCGTGCTCTTCTGGAATTTCTCTCCGACCCATCGGCGGATAAACCATACCGAGCGCTGTGCCGTCAAGCTTCCCATTTTGAGATCCGAGACAACCTGCTTTATCGCCGTAATTATCATTCTGATGGACGAAAATGGCTCCTCGTCATTCCTCGCCACCTACGGTCCTATATCTGCTCATGTTTTCACACTGACTTGCAATGCGGTCACGCAGGCCTTTTCAAGACTTACACGCGCCTCCGCCTTCGCTACTACTGGCGTGGCATGTAATAATTGGTTTGGTTTATAGGGGTTTAACGTCCCAAAGCAACTCAGGCTATGAGAGACGCCGTAGTGAAGGGCTCCGGAAATTTCGACCACCTGGGGTTATTTAACGTGCACTGACATCGCACAGTACACGAGCCTCTAGAATTTCGCCTCCATCGAAATTCGACCTCCGCAGCCGGGATCGAACCCGCGTCTTTTGGGCCGGCAGCCGAGCGCCATAACCACTCAGCCACCGCGGCGGCTGCATGTAATAATTGGTTTTTTTGGGGAAAGGAAATGGCGCAGTATATGTCTCATATATGGTTGGACACCTGAACCGCGCCGTAAGGGAAGGGAAAAGGAAGGGAGTGAAAGAAGAAAGGAAGAAGGAGGTGCGGTAGTGGAGGGCTCCGGAATAATTTAGACCACCTGGGGATCTTTAACGTGCACGGACATCGCACAGCACACGGGCGCCTTAGCGTTTTTCCTCCATAAAAACGCAGCCGCCGCGGTCGGGTTCGAACCCGGGAATTCCGGATCAGTAGTCGAGCGCCACAATTTCGTTTTGAAATACGTACGCTCGTGCCTCGACTGCCAACGCCACAAGACACCCACTACCCGTACTGCTGGCGAGTTGCAGCCGCTATCTTGTCCGCCTCGACCTTTCGACCGCGTTGGCTTTGATTTATATGGGCCCCTCCTGTATACTGCTTCTGCCAAACGATGGATCATTGTTGCCGTCGATCACCTCACGCGGTATGCTGAAACTGCCGCGCTCTCTGCTGCCACGGCACAGGATGTGGCAACCTTTCTTCTGCGCCGGTTCATCCTTCGACACGGTGCCCCTCAAGAACCCCTCAGCGACAGAGGCCGTGTCTTCCTATCTGATGTCATCAAATCTCTGCTCCGTGAGTGCAACGTCATCCATCGGAGTTCCACCGCTTACCACGCTCAGACCAACGGCCTCAGTGAACGCTTTAACCGCACTCCGGGGGACATGCTGGCTATGTGCTATGTACGTCGGTTCGAACCACACGACCTGGGACCTCATTCTCCCGTATATTACGTTCACGTACAATACTGCTACGCAGTCTACGACAGGATTTTCTCCTTTCTTCATCCTTTATGGCCGCCATCCCTCCGTTCCCATTGATACTGTTCTCCCCTACCACCCTGACGCATCTGAGTGCGCCACCGTTTCCGAAGCCGCCAGGCACGCCGAAGACTGCCGCCAGATCGCCCGGTCGCTCACGACAGCTACCCAGTCCCTTCAAAAAACGCGCCACGATGAAAGTCAACGTCCCCAGCATTTCTCGCCCGGCTCTCTTGTCCGGCTATGGATACCTCACAGTACTCCGGGCCTCTCCCGGAAGCTGCTGGCTAAATAGCAAGGGCCCTATCGCATCCTGGAACAAACATCTCCAGTCAACTATATTGTTGAGCCCCTCACGCCGTCACCCGATCTCAGACGCCGCGGCCGTGAGACTGTACATATCCAGCGCCTCAAGAGATACTACGACCCCGCTGTCTTTTCCGCCCCTTAAGTCGCCAGGATGGCTCCTCTTCTGTCCGGGGGCCATTGTAAGGAAGACGATGAGCATATGCGTGAGCCGCATACTGAACGCCTGGTGCACGCTCCTGGCTCCATTGTAAAGAAGACGACGAGCATATGCGCGAGCCACATGATCATCGCCTGGTGCACGCTCCTGCCTGGACTAGCTGACCTCGGACTGCCGTTGGCCCTGCTCCCGTTAAGAAGCTTCCCAAAATAAACCCCACCTTACACTAGTAATATATGCCGAATGAGGGTACACGAATCCAATATTATGCAGTTTCAGTAGCATGCACAGCTATAAAGAGTCAGGCCTGCGCCCATTTGGCGTGCGCGAGATATTTTCACTCCATGCCAAGAATTTAGAGTTTGATTTAGTTAACGTCTGTAATACAGCAAATAGAAGGTATCAGATTATGCTAATATCCCTCAACGCGGTCCGCACCACCGCTAAGAAAACCTGCACGCCGTGTTGAACTAAATCCCCTGAATATTTTTCGGTTTGACGGGTTGATGAATTACGGACGACCGACCAATACAGGCATCCACTTTTTACCGGCCTCGTGGCGAGTGAATTGTTGGAATTCACAAAGTTTCGCACACGCTAAATAACCTGAAGGCCGCGAGAACGACTGATAAACACTGAGAGTTATCGAAAAATATGCATCTTATTTTTTGGTTATTTACTCATTTTGACTAAGCTTTATATTTAACCTAGTTGTTCGCATTTTCTCTCAATATATATTTCCCAAATATTCTGACATTTGCTTGCTAACGTCTAATGCTGCCCAGTTTACTTCGCCGTTTCTAATATCAAAGGCGGCCGCCGTCGTGTGGCGCCATCTGGCCGAGCGCCAAGATTTGCGAGGGCGCAGTGGTGCGTAGCGCTGGCGCTCGCTATTTCCTTGGGGCACCCAAGCCTTGGGGTCCCCTATTGGGGTCCCCTATTGTAAAACTCCCTAAAGCTATCCGCCGTGCGAGGGGGCGCCCTATGCTTGCTACAAGATGGGTGACTCTGTGCGTCGCATAAACCGCCGGCGTTCGAGCCGGAACACGCACGCGCCGATCAATTGGCAAATCTCATTCGGCGCAAGGCTTACGTACCAGCGGTGTGCGTGGACTGTTTGGAATGTGCTGGAGCCATGCGGAGAAACTCATTTGCGATACTCGGTGGAGGAGTGCCCGTGGCGGCGATGCATTTCGCTATTTCTGCGCGACGGCCTACAGCGGATGCACGCACCTGGCCCGTTGGAAGAGCCTGGCTGACAGGTTCCTCTGGGGCCTGGGACAGAAGAAGACGGCTGCCAGGAAGAACAGCTGCAGCAGCACGCACAGGCACACGGGAACAGTGGTCGCGTACGAGGCGCTCTCCGATAGGTCCAGCCAGCAGCTGCGCGCCGATGAAACGAGGGGGAGTAAAAACTTTATTAGTTCCAGAAAAAACAGAAAAAGGGAACTTCAGGTTGACGCCAGGTGATCAGAAGACGATGCTTGGTGATGATACCAGATCAAAAAAAACCGCTTCCTGCTGAATTATGAAACCTGAAATTGTGTCCTTCCGTGTGAAAACCATTCAATTCCACCTCGAACGCCTTCTGCTTCCAGTTGGAAAATGCCACTTTCAGCTGGATTTTGGAACCGCAAATTGTGTCCAGATGGCATGATTTTTTGCTTCCAGGCAGAAAATTTCCACGGCCAGTTCTTCGCTGGAGCTACTGGAAAACGCCATTTCTAGTTACCCCAGCGGAAAATGCAACAGGAAAAGTGGTTTTCCAGCAGGAATTAGTGCTCGTCAAATGAGTGTCCAACGCGCAGAGTGAAAACCAGGGCAAGCACCCTGCTGGACGCATACCTCTAGGCCAAGGGACGCGAGGTAAAGGCTACCCTGCATGACAGCATGGTGCGCGTGCTGTCACTCACATTTGCCCCTGCCTCGTGTACTTGTCTCCGAGACTGCCGGCGGACACGCCCGTCACAATGGCCGGAACACCTGTGGAGCAGAGGATGAATTTTAATGCACAACTGCAATCTTGTCCTTGACATCGAACTTTCAGGGCACCTCTGGTGATTTCGGGTTTGGCCACTGGTTCACCGCTACATGGATCTTATGTGCTGACACTTGGCGTTCAGCATTTGCCACACGCTTGACAGATGACAGCACTATGGTCATTTTAGTAGCCAGGATAGGGGTATTTCTGTCTAAGATGCACCGAGTCAAGTACCAAGATACAGAAACATTATGAGGTGCGTGTGGAGAGGAAGTGGAAACGGCTGAGCACCTGATACTTTTCTGTAAGCGGCTTCCCCATACCCTTCAAAGCAACGGGGCTGATTAGTAGGATTAGGGTTTAAGGAGAGTGGAGGAAAAATAGACTTTAAATTGGTGGCTAAATTAAAGGCAAGTGTGAAACCTCATTCGCACTCCGATGACGGTCGTGGAATGGCTCGCTCTAAAGACGAAGGAGGAATTCTGCGTCTTCAGGTTAAGTACAAAAAAAATTATTGCGAGTCAAGGGCGTCAGCTGCCCTTTGATTTGAAGGGTTTAGCCCAGTCCGTCCGTTTGCGATCACGGAAGGCACATTGTCAGTGACTAAACCTTTGCGGCTATCGGCTTTACATTTTACGGTTAGCGCCGTGCAGCTGTACGAAGATAGAAAGGGATGCTGTTAGCTCGTCGATGGCGCTATGGTTATAGCTTCAGATTCCGGCCGCGAGATCGGGGACTGTCATAACGCGTGGCAAGCGGGTCCCGATGTACTTCAGAATTCATGTGCCGCTGCTTGGCTAGCTGCAGGCTGAGTTTGTGAGAAAAACGAGTGGAAATTGTCAAGTGAAATGCGTGAATAAAGTGTTCTTACCGGGACGGTGGTCGTATGCATTGGCGTTTTACACCGATGGTGTTGCGCAGGTGACATCAGTGCAAAACATCGCTTTAAGCGAGAAAGTGTGACATAACGTCTCGAGCCGTTAGGCGCGGAAAGCGATACTAGCGCGGCTGCGCGCAACGTTCACGAGAAACGCCGCCTTTCGCAACACATCGTGCACACTGCATTTCCGAATGAGTAGGCTTTATCGGAGCGACCTTCGCCTCGCAGCCAGACGCCGAATTTTAGTTGCGTGTTTTCTTCATGCAAATTATGCGCCAGGCTCTAGAATGCATGGATCAACGCCGAGGACAGTTAAATAATGTGCAATTGAATTTATTTAACTGTCCTCGGCGTTGATTCGTTACGTGGTTTCGGATTCATGGAGGCGAAACACTAAGACGCCCGTGTGCTGTGCGATATCAGTTCACGTTAACGATCCCCAGATGGTCGAAATTATTCCGGAGCCCTCCACTACGGCACCTCTTTCTTCCTTTCTTCTTTCACTCCTTCCTTTATCCCTTCCCTTACGGCGCGGTCAGGTGTCCAACGATATATGAGACAGATACTGCGCAATTTCCTTTCTCCCAAAAAAACCACTTGTTCTATTTTAACCCAATGATGGCTGTGACGTTCATTTTACCTTTAGGTCTCCACGAAAAACCTTTAATATTTAAATTTTTTTATTTACATAATACTGCAAACCTTATATGATTCAGGCAGGAGGGCAAAAACTGGGAAGAATCAATATTCGTAACGCCAAGAAGTAATAAAATTAAAAAATTACGATATTTACAATACCTTGACACGAATTCGGTATCACCAATCGAACGATGGCTGTGACATGTATTTGACGTTTTGGTCACCACGAAAAAACCTGCAATAAAAACGCTGACCAGTAGATTCAATTCACTAAAACAGTGAAACCATTCCTGCTTGAACAGCTGGAATGGCAACGAACTACGTATGAGCAGTTCATCGTCGTCATCATCATCAGCCTGACTACGCCCTCTGCAGGACAAATGCCTCTCCCACATCTCTCCATGTAAACCTGCCCAGTGCCTGCGGCGGCCACCCTCTACCCGCAGACTTCTTAACCTCATCCGCCCACGTGACTTTCTGCCGCCACTTGCAACGCTGGCCTTCCCCTGGAATCAACCCCGTCACCCTGAAAGGTGCACTAAACAAGAATCTGAGCTCGTCTTTGTACTGCGGGAGAGGAGTCGCGATCCTGGCCTGGTGTGCAGACGCGCGTGCATATAGGCTCCGGCCATTTTGTGTATTTTGACCGACTTTTGATCTTCCGCCGAATTGTTTGTGTCACCCGAAGTTCATGAAGGTACCCGGCACCTTCCCACCCCTTTTGTCGGGACCGGCACTCCGTTTTTGTGACCTGCTTGTACATTTGTTTCCAGCGCCAGCCTCGCTAAGCCTAGTGGCGATAGGCTCCGCTTCGCAGCTATGCTCACTGCTTCGCCAAGCATGGACGTCGTCACCGTGAAGGAGGAGGACCTATCCCCTTAACAGCATATACCCACGGACTGCACCTACGTATCCCATTGCTACGGACGCGGCTCATCCGCTTCATTATCTTCGAAACACACTTCCAGGCCACCGCTGACGGCGTCGCCTTTCGCGTCCGCACAGCTATCTCCCTCTACGCAGCGCAAACTACCTCGCCGCACTCCGTCCCTGTCACGTCTCTCTCTTGAAGACTTTAAAGGGGCTGTGAAACACTGCTTGAACGGATGCCGGTTACGCTTCAGATGCATTCTTTATGCCACACAGGTGCTGACTCAAAAAGAATGACTAGAATCGATGCATAGGAACGGGAGTTATTCAATGAATAAATTTCGAAATAGAAGCGAACAAAAGGCTGCCCTCAACTAGATTTTCGCGCAGCTTCCCATTCCCATTTCACTCTCCCAATGACGACGCTTAGTGGGACCAATCAAAACAGCCTATCTGAGCACGTGGCGGAAGTTTTCACTCCATGGTTGCCTGTTCTTTGCAACTCGTTCATGCCAAGGCTGGTAGCGCCGTTTGCATGTGAGCGCTGTTGTGATCGGAGGCCCCGACAGCGGGAACAGACGAGCCGGCAGGCGCAAGGAACCAGTCTCTGAGCCGCAGGGCGACTCAGTGGGGGTCGGGTCAAATGTCGTGCAGCCACGCCTGGAACCCTTTTTGGATCTGGCCAAATTCGATAGAGACATGATTGTAGCCGAGCAGGCGGCGGACGTTACACTTCGAGATTTATCCAGCCGGACAAGTGAAGAAAGTGTAGCAACGAAAAACATTACGATCCGTAACCGTTTCGGGGTGTTGTGTCGATATTACAAGGACTCAAAGGGGGTCCAGTTTGATCAGCTCGTGGTGCCGCAGAAATACCGCGCAGGCATCCTTAAATTGTGCCATGGTGGGGGTTGGTCTTGCCACCTTGGATTAAAAAAAACGAAAGCTAGGCTTCTACAGGAGTTTTATTAACCTGGATGCTTCAGGGATGTCGAGCAGTTTGTAAAGTCCTGCGACACCTGTCAGCGTGTCGGAAAGCCAGGGGATTTGAGGAAGGCTCCGATGAAGCTAGTGCCCGTGATTAGCGAACCCTTCCGTCGTTTGGTGGTGGACGTAGTCGGTCCTATACCAGTGACTCAGTCGGGCTACCGCTACATACATCTGTCCGGCGACCAAGTTCCCCGAGGCAGTTCCGCTCAAGGAGGTGAACTCGGTGGGCATTGTTGACGGGTTGTTGTCGACATTTTCCCGCGTTGGCTTTCCGGCTGAGTTACAAAGTGATCAGGGAAGCGTCTTCACGAGCGCACTGACTACTACCTTCCTGGAAAAATGTGGAATACGCATAGTTTATAGCTCTGTCAGACACCCTCAGAGTAACAGCGTCGAAGCGTGGCATTCGGTTTTGAAGCGCGTGCTAAGAGCTATGTGCTATGAGCATCATAAGGACTGGGAAGCTCCGCTCGGTGCCGCATGAGGCCACGGGCTTCAGTCCGGCGGAGCTGGTGTACGGGCGATCGCTGAGATCCCCCCTTCGGATGTTAAGAGAGGCCTGGGAGGGAACCGGCGACGACCCTACCGTGGTGGAGTATGTGCTGAGCTTGCTTGGTCGGCTTCACTCGTGTCAGGAGGTGGTAGCGAATAACATAAAGTCCGCTCAGCAAATAGCAAAGCGGTACTATGACCGAAATGCGCGCTTGCGTACGTTTGCTGTAGGTGACAAAGTGTTGATTTTAGCTACTTCACGGGCAAACAAACTCGCTGTTCAGTGGAAAGGGCCTGCCGAAGTTGTTGAAAAGCTATCCGACGTTAACTATGTGGTTAGGATGGCAGGCCGGAGAAGGGAAACGAGGGTTTATCACTCGAATCTCATGAAACCTTGCAGGGAACACGAAGCCATTGTCCACCTTGCACTAAATGTACCAGAAGAAGTGGAAACAGAATTTGTGGTTCCAGGGGGCGAGACCGAATCACAACCCTTCAAAAACCTGCTCGAGAGGATTCGAGCGGAGGAGAGCGTGAGTGCAGAGAAACGGGGGGACCTGCAGCGACTGCTGGGCGAGTTCCAGGCTGTTTTTTCGGACCAGCCAGGGAGAACGGATCTCATAGAACACGACATTGAGCTGACATCGGACGAAGCGATTCGCTCTAGGCCCTACCGAGTCTCTCCGCGGCAGAAGGAAATTTTAGCTTCTGAAATAAAACGGATGCTAGAGATGGGGATTATAGTTCCGTCAGACAGTGAATATACCTCTCCCCTCATGCTGGTGCAGGTGCCTGGCAAGGACCCGAGACCTTGCATTGATTACCGCCGGCTAAATGCTATAACACGCGACCAGCTGTACCAAATTCCTAATTTGGAGGAAAGAGTCGAGACGGTTGGCCGGGCCACCTATGTGTCAACCCTTGACTTAACGCGGGGATACTGGCAAGTGCCCCTGACAGAAAGAGCGAGCCGTTACGCGGCGTTTATCTCACCCATGGGTACCTTCCGACCGCTCGTGATGAGCTTTGGGCTAAAAAACGCCCCCTTTTGCTTTTCCCGCTTAATGGATCGTGTTCTCAAGGGGACGGAAGACTTTGCGCTTCCTTACCTCGACGACATAGCGGTTTTCTCGCACAGCTGGGAGGAACATTTGCGTCATTTGCGGGAAGTATTGACCCGGGTGCAGAACTCCGGCCTCACGATCAGGGCTGAGAAGTGCCAGATTGGAAAAGCTGAGGTAGAATACTTAGGGCATGCTATCGAAGGGGGAGCCCGAAGGCCGCTGGACGCAAAGGTGCAAGCCATTCAGGAGTGCCGCAGAGCCAGTTCGGGTGATTTGGGACGATGCTAAGGAGAAGTCGTTTAGGGCCTTAAAGGCGGCATTAATGGGGCAACCTGTGCTAAGAGCCCCCGCGTATGACCGCCCCTTCACCCTTCAGTGCGATGCTAGCGACAGGGGCATGGGAGCAGTGTTAAGCCAGCACGACGATCTCGGAGCAGAGCATCCGGTTTTGTTTGTGAGCCGAAAATTGACCGCAAGGGAGCAGGCTTACAGCGTGTCTGAGAAAGAATGTGCATGTTTGGTCTGGGCCACCCAGAGACTGAGGTGCTACCTGAAAGGTTCGAGATTCACCATAGAGACTGATCACTGCCCCTTAACCTGGCTTAGAAATATGTCGCCAAAGAATGGGAGACTTTTGCGCTGGAGTCTAGCGCTTCAAGAGCACAACTTTGAGATCCTCTACCGGAAAGGGCGGGGAAAACGGGAATGCCGACGGTCTCAGTCGTAGCTTTCCTGCATAATCTGGCGTAAAATGCCCTTATGCTCGAGAAAAGCTACCGTCTATCATTTTTGGTTTTTGTTTTGTATTTTTTTTCTCTTGCTTCTACGTACCTACCTCATTGCCGAAAAAAAAGTTTCTTACCAAATTTCAGACGCATGTCTTTTGCGAAAAAAAGGAAAAACAAAAAGGAACTAGTTTTGGTTCAGCAGACTTCCGGGCGTGAGCTGTTGGCGAGGGTTAAGTCATCCAAAATTTGCAGCCATATTGCTCTGTATTAAAGACCTGGCAATGTTCTGAGGCTGGCCGCGTGCTGCCTAGCCGGAGGTAGGGGCTGAGCTCAGATCTGATCGCTAATGCTCCGTTGAGGACCCTTGCCAGCTGTGCAGGTCAAGTGGACTGACTACTACGAGGCCGACTGGGACTGTGACGCCCATTCGTGGTGCACCGACCAGCTGCAACCACTTCGTGGCGTCTTCTTGGCGGCGGACGGATTGTTGTGATCGGAGGCCCCGACAGCGGGAACAGACGAGCCCGGAAGGCGCCATCTAACTATGTTTGACCAAAGGTGCTGTCGTCCTGAGAAGGATTAGGAACGGCTCCTGGCGACGGTGAGCTGTGACGACAGGCCTCTCATCCCTTCGTCCGGAGTATGGAATGCGGTATTTCTCCCGAACTGCGCCCTCACGTGGACCGGCAGAAAGACCCGAACAAAGGCACCGGACCCGCCTCGCTCGCTTGCACTTGCGCGGCCAGACAAAGCGGGGGCGGACACGGCTGATTCATCTTACCATCTGGAATGCCCGGGGCCGTCAGGACGCATCTATCCACGGAGGGAATCGCCGCCTACAAAGCCAACGACCTTATGCACATGATCAACCCGTCGGAAACCACATTCCAGGACGCCTCTTTCCAATGGAGGGGGTCACCGCCTGCTAAGCCAAAGACCTTATGCACCTGATCAACCGGTCGGAAACAGCATTCCAGGACCTCAAGGCGCCAGGATTCCTTATCGCCTGTGCACGTGTTTGTGGGGGCGGAGCGGTCACGGGGTTAGGGAAGAGACTATGAAGAGTGTGTCTGCCCATTGGACACTTGATCAGCCACCAGTTTCCCTAGCTAGGTGTCTAGGGAATATCCACTGTATTTAAGCCGCGATTTGGCTGGTTTCACGGCACTTCATCTCTGACTTTTGGTGTCCCTGCTTCTGTTGTAAATATGTAAATAAACCTTCAAGTTTGCCAACACTCCTGAAGGCTTCCCTCCGTCGTCTGCAGAGTTCATCGTCATGCGGTGAAGACCTCGGTCCCGATACCCAAGCATATCAGCGCCCAGCTGACCCAGCGATGCTTCATCATCACGTCGACGGCGCAGAAGGTAACACTGATCAGTGACGTTCCCTGACCTATGGACACGAATTGGATCCTGTTAGAGTCGAGACGGCCAGTGGGAACAGGTTATTGCGGACGGCTTGTCGGTACACGCACAGAACATGAAGAACACGCCCCCCCCACCCCCCCCCCCCCCCCCTACCAGGGCAGGCTATTTACACCGTTGTGGTGGCGATGAGGTACAGACGACCGTGGCCTCTGCTGATTATAATATGTAACACTCCCCCACCCCTTATTTTGGATTGCTACCAAGTGATCATTCGTACCCATACTTTTTGGGCACTCGCCGGGTCTTAGTTGGTCGCTTACCCCTCTCTCAAGGGCCCCGACGCCTGCGCGGACGTGCCGACCTTTACTCGGTGAAATTTCGGGTACCGTCTCGCTTTGAGGCTCTGCATTCTCCGACAGCAGCATCTCGGACCAGAGAACCCTTGACGATTCCACTTTACATCTTATGTGATCTGCATGACAAAACCGAAGAACCCCGCCTACACGTACCAGGAACGTCACTTTTGACACCTTCTTAACAATTTTTTCAAGCCACCAGTTCTCCCTTTCTTGCGAATGGTGCGGATATATGCCTCTTCGCCTGGCGTAAACTCGGGGCATTTTCCTCTTTTCGCATCTGCCGCGAGCTTATTTTTCTCGCTTCTGTTTTTCCACACCCTCATTCTGCATGGTTTCAGCATGGACTGTCTGGGCCGAATTTTTCGTCCGAGACGCAACAGTTCGGCTGGCACTGATTCTGTGAATGAATGAGGTGTCGTCCTGTATGAAAACAGAAAATTATCGATGCGGTGCTGTAAGGACCGCCTTCGACCGGCTCTGTCATCTTCGAGCTACAATTTCAAGATACGTCTCTTTGTGGTCTGCACAGGTTGTTCTACTGCACCGCTGGACTAAGGGTGATATGGTGGCGTGAAAATTGACTTTGCACCATTTTGTTCCAAGAACTGTTGAAATTCACTGGATCTGAATTGTGGGCCGTTGTCTGTCACCACAACTCCGAGTAGGCCATACGCCGCAAAACTGCTCCTTACGCCTCCATCGTGGCGAAGGCTGATGTGCCATGCACCACTTTTATCTCGAGCCATTTTGAGTAGGCATCTACCAGCAGCAGCAATGATTTTCCTTCTACTTCTGCAAAATCCAAATAAACCCTTTCCCACGGGTTTGCAGCTATTGTCCAAGGTTGAATTGGTATTGACTGCGCAGAATTCCACACATTTTGACAAACCTCACATGTCCGTACTTTGTTCTCTAGATCTGTTTCAATATTTGGCCACAAAATCCAACTTCGGGCTAGCATTTTGATTTTTGTCATTCCTGAGTGGCTCTCATGCATTAAATACAGAACACTTGGCCTGAGAGCTGTCGGAATAACAACCCGATTGTTCCACAACAAACAACCCTGCTCAATCGACAACTCATGCCGACGATTACAATACGGGCGGTATTGCTCTTCTGTTTCTTGCGGCCAACCTCGCCACGTCATGTCGACTACTGCTCTCAAAACCTCATCCTTGCTCGTTTCTTCAGCTACTTCCTCGGCTTTGAAGGGAACCTCCGATAGTGACGAAAAAAATTTAATTTCCTGTTCGTCGCCAACAGTTGTTTCCAACTGTAGCCTTAATAAATCGTCGGCGTGACCTACTTGTTTACCCTTCTTGTACTTGATGGCATACTGATAAGAGGCCAAGAAATTTTTCCATCGCTGCATTTTCGCAATCGCTACTTGACTTGCGTGTCTCCTCGGATCGAACAACTGCGTCAGCTGCTGATGATCAGTAACTATTTCGAACTGCCTACCGAGCAAGTACTTGTTAATTTTTTTTATTCCAGAGATTACGGCTAGAGCTTCGGACTCAATTTAGGCATAGTTTCTTTCGGCCGCTGTAAGCGTGCGGGACGCGAAAGCGATGGGTCTCTCGTCGTGACCCTCAGTATGTGCGAGCACCGCTCCGAGGCCATATGCCGATGCGTCACACGTCAGGCGGAGCGGTTTGTTTCCGTCGTACAAAGCTAGCACTGACTCCTCACTTAGAGGCAACTTACATCTCTGAAAGCTGCTCTAACACTCTTTTGTCCACTCCCACGGACAATCTTTTCTGAGCAGCTTGCAGAGTTGTTCTAAGGTTGTTGCTGTTTGGGAAACGCACCTAGCGTAAAAATTCACCAGTCCTAGGAAAGCCTTCACTTCGGAGACGCTAGTCGGGGTGGGAGCCCTCAATATGGCTTCCACTTTATCTCTCGTGGGATAAATGCTACATGCGTCAATTTCGTGACCTAGGTAGCGGACGCGGTGTTTCAGAAATTGACATTTATCGGCGTTGGCACGTATGTCATGCTTCCGCAGTCTCTGTAGCACCTGCTCAGTACGTCTCAGGCACTCGTGTTTGGTCTTTCCTAATATGAGAACATCATCGAGATAGCACACTGTGCCCTCCAAGCCAACCAATATCCGATTCATTACCGTTTGGAAAATGGCAGGGGCGCTCCCGACACCAAACGGTAAACGCGTGAAGCGAAAAAGGCCGAGGTGTGTGTTTATCGTTAGCAACTCTGCGAATGGCTATCCATTTCAAGTTGCAAGTATGCCTTCGATAAATCAAGTACACTGAAACAAGTCCCCCTGCCGATGACGCAAACACTTCTTCCGGCAATGGCAGCGGGTAATGAGCTACCGTTATACAGGGGTTTAGGGACACATGTTAGTCGTCACATAGCCTAAAGGCTTCTCCGTCACTCTTCAGAACTGCTACAACAGGCGTTGCCCATCGGCTTTCGCGTACCGGGTACAACACACCTGCCGCTTCCAATTCCTTCAACTCTTTTTCAATCCTATCTTTCAGGGCGTACGACACTGGCCTGGCTTTACAGAATAAAGGTTGGGCTTCCTGTTTAAAAACAATGGAACCCTCGAACCCCTTTAAGTTCCAATTGGTCCCGTGAATACGTCCTTGTACTTATCTAGCAGCCCATCCTGTTTAGTGATTGCATTCACTCTGAAGACCTGTGACCAGTTTAGGTGAATGTGTTTCAACCAGTCTCGGCCAAGGAATGCCGGTACCGTGCGCCCTTGTTCATTCACACCTACCACTAGCGGCAGTGTAAAAGAAGCGCCTCCATGAGTTACAGTTACAGTGACACTGCTCTTCAATGGCACACTTGAGCCATTGTATGTCCATAAGCGAAATGTCCCACGCTGATATGGCAAATGTCCAATATGATTCAAAAATTCATCTTCAGAAATAATAGATACCGCTGAGCCTGTGTATATTTCCATAGCAATGGTTCGCCCGTTAACGTTCATGTCAACTTTGTACGGATGAATTCTTTCGCCTAGCGCGTACAATTCTAAACTAGACTCTTCTTCCTCGGTGAAATTATTTTGCCTTGTGGCACACATGCTAGCTAAATGTCCTGTCCGAGAACAACTGTAGCACCTTGCCTTGATGTGCCGACAGTCCTGCTGATGACGGTGACCCCCTCAACGAAAGCACGACGGTATCCTTTCCTTGTCAGCGGACACTTTCCTTGCACCCGCCGTCGCCCGTCGTCGATTGTGGCTGGTCGACCGCCTAGTCCCTGAACTGTCGCCACGTTGCCACCTGACGTCCTCGTCCAGTTCTCGTGTCACGCTGGGTCCTGGTAGCATCTCTCTCGCGTGGCTCTCAGCGGCTTCCGTGGACGTGGAATAACGCACGCTTTATCCCACGTTAGGCCTTTGTCGTCTTCAGCGGCCAGAAGCTTGCACCGATAGCCTCGCTGCGCACGCCCACGACAAGCTGGTCCCTGAGTGCCTCAGACAAAAACATTCCAAACGAGTGGTTCGTCGCCAATCGCTTCAATTCCACGATGAAGTCGTCAGCTGTCTCCCGGTGTCCCTGTGTGCGTTTATGAAAGTTATAACACTCTGTGACTATTGACCGCTTCGGCGCGTAATGGTTCAAAAGCGCCTGTTTTATGTCTTGGTAAGTCTTCTTTTCGGGAACCTGCGGAAAAATCAAGTTCCGCAAAGTGGTATATGCGCCGTCCCCCAGCATAGTGATAAGCACGCCCGTTTTGCTTTGCTCGTCCAGCTTATTCACTCTCGCGGAAGCCTCTAACCGCTCAAGGTAGATAGCCATGTTACCCGTCGTGGTACGGAATTCCGACAGGCGCACGATGAACGGCTGGCGGCCAGTGGACGGTGCTGATTCTTGGGCGTCCTTCATGATAGCTGCTGAGCTTTGATGCTTCAGTCAGGGCCGGGAGGTTCATGGTTTCCTCGTCGCCATATCGGCAGAGAGAGAAGGATAGGTAGGGTTTCAGAGGAAGAAGGAAGAACGCGCGCGCCTCCCCCTCTTCCAAAACACGCCTCCATACCAGGGCAGGCTATTTATACCATTGTGGTGGCGTTGAGGTACAGACGGCCGTGGCCCCCTGCTGGTTATAATATGCAACAGATCCGAATTCCAGCGCGAGATACTGCGACGGTGTGACGGCCTGCTCAAGATATCAGACACATTTAGCATAGCGCGTACCGCTACTGTTTACCGCCTACCATGGCCCGTCGCTCCTAGCGCGCTGGTTGGTCACTGCGAGCAAGGAGCGCGCGCTGTTGACGGGAACGTGGCGCCATCTAGCGCCATGTTCTGGCACCAGAGCTGACGATGCGCTCTGCTAAATGTAAACGAAAGGCTTTTTTCTTTGCATGCTTCTTTGGGACCAAAACGAACGAGAGTGGAATGGCTCCAAAGCCGTTCCGTCAGGTACATAGAGAGTAGCCATAAGTGTGTTGTGCTAGGTCGTAGGATGTTTACGGGGAGGCGCAAAGTCCTTCGATGCAAAAAGTCGCCAGAACCTCTGGTGGTGTTTGTGGGTTTTGTTTATGTATTATAACACAAGAACTTGAGGAAACGTATTTCTAGTTATTACCTAAATTTGTAGTATATTTAGTGTTTGTCCAATCATCAAGCTCGCACCAAGTGATGTCATATCCACAGCTAAAAAGCGTCACGGTATGGTGACAGCGTCAGCGCCATGAATTTGGTTTTGCGAGCTAATCAAAATATTAAAAACCGGAGTTTACGCGGTAAGACCGATGCTAATAGCATCACTATAACTCATTCTATGAAACCATGAGGCAAAACAATGCACTGATTATGTGTTTCCGGGACCCAATTAACGTCAAAATTCGGTCTCGCGGGGGCCCTCCTTCTAACGTTCCTGGAGCCAGAACGCTCTTGTCCAGCGCAGGTCACCTCAAGCCTTGGTTTGACTTACTCCGACAACCGCCTTCGGGTGAATTTCGTTCACAACACCCTCACATTTAGCACCCCGAAACGGGGCCGCGCCATCCCTTCTAAGAAGATCCAGACCATCATCCTGGGTCCGAATTGCTACCCATTTGCGACCTATTTGGCCCCCAGCAGGCGCATACGCCCGAGGTATCATCCACCACCAATACGTGAATGAGACCCAAGAGTGAATCATGCAGTACTTGATACCCCAGAATCCAGAACACTGCATTCCTCTACGCCCGCCGTTTAGGCAAGACCCAATCTATTGTCATCACTTTCGCAGGGACCAAAGTCCCGCGCTAAGTCTCCTACGCCGGCAGTGCTGTGCGCTGTTACAACCTTCAAGAAGATGGAAGCCTGCCTTAACCGGCGCAAGACGGGACACCGAGAGGACGTTTGCCCGTCCCCCCAAGCTGTCCAAGCGTCCTCACTGCGGAGCTCGTGACTCTGACCCAGGCCCATGAATGCACCCCGACTTGTGTAGTTTGTTCTGGTCCTCACCTGACCGGTTCCCCCTAAGTGTAAACACCGCTACACAGTGCCCCCTGCCGTCCTACAGACGCCAGCTACACGCTGCGAACGTCAGACAGTGCCTCCACGTCCCATCGTTCCTGATAACGGGCCCCGACGCCAAGGGGCTGAGAACACCTCGGCCGAAATGGATTCCGACCGCTCCTCCTCGCCCTACCGGTGCTCCAACCGGAATCGCTCCCGGTCCATCCCACCCCTGGACTCCAGGTTGTATCCTCACCGAGAGTCCTCCATGAAAAATCATGTGAGCTGGGCAGTCGCAGCTCCTCACTCTCGAGCAATCTCAGTCTCACGATTCAGAGCTGGAAGCCCTGCGTGACGAGATAGAAGCCCTTAAAGCTAGCAGCCATAGACTCCGTCAAGAAATTGCATCTTTAAAGCGTCCACCCTTCACAGCCGATCCACCATCTCAAACAAATCCTAGCCTACCACTTCAACCTGCTCCCAGCACCTCATCAGGCGCCCACATTCGCTCCCCCGCAACCCAAAGATAAGCGTAAAACTACCTCCCGCTCAGAACGCTACGTTTTTTGCCGGCCTCGAGGAATTTGAGGCTTGCCTAGAAGACAAATTAGAGGCTAAAATTTGTGCTAAGCTCGAAGCGAAATTTGCTGAGTTCTCCTGACAAATCCAACAGCAAATGAATCAGTTCAAACAATAAATGGAGCAGCAAATCCAACAACAAGTTAACATTCTCATGCAAAAAATCCAAACATGCGTCAAAGGCGCTGAAGTTAGGGGAGATTCTACGGCTGCCCTCTCCACGACGCGGGTTAAACCATTCGGTCGCTTGCCTCCTGCTCCAGCCCCCAAATCCATCCGAACTTCACCCACACTTCACCATATCGCCCCGCCACCTACTTAACGCTTGGCACTGGACCTCTAGGGGGATTGCCGCAAGCGAGGAAACCTGCAGCAGTACTTACATAATTCGGAGATACCCCTTGATATTATCGCCCTCCAGGAAACTCTTGACTCCCGACACCGCTATTCTGATTCAACGCAACCTGCCGGCCGTCCAACACTCCTTAGACGACGTTGGCGCAGACTGCGTCTTGCTCGAAGTCCTGCCTCGTAAAATGTGCGACCAAAGCCTCTTAATCCTTAATCTTTATAGCTGCCCAAAAGACAGAAAACGCGACTTCACCTTTCTTCTTTCCAGTGTCGACAAGCTGGCGCACCATTCAGGTCTCCTCATTGTAGGCGATTTCAATGCCCACCACTCCGCTTGGGGTTACCACGCCACCCACCGAAAGGGTAACAGTCTGTGGTTAAGAGCATAGGAACTGGGTTTCACCCTTGTTACTGACCCTCACACTCCCACCCGCGCAGGAAACAGCGTGTCTGTTGACACTTCACCTGGTCTAACATTCTGCAAAAACGTGCGGATTGATCGGTGGCTGAGCACTGGGGATACCCTCAGCAGCGACCACTATCTTCTCGCGACCACCCTAAGCACGTCCCCGTACCGTCGGAAAGGTCGCCCGACCCTAATCACGGATTGGACAAGTTTCGTTCCCTACGTGCTGAGAACGCCCCCAACCAGGTGTAATAACCTGGACGAGTGGATCTCGAACCTCTAGGCTGACTAATAAGGTGGATTGTTGAGCTAGTTGGTGCATGATCGAATAAATGGCAGCGGAAAGTAAACGAAGACATCGAAGAAACACACAGACGAGGACGATGCTGCACTGACAACTGAACGTTTATTGGAAAGGCCGCATATTTATACTTAGAGACCAGCCAGTGCTTCGAATGATATCTTATCAATTACTGCTTGCATCCCGGCACAGATATCTCACTTCTTTTTTCGATAGGCCAACCGATGGCGTGCTGACGCATTGCTCTCCGGATTCACGGATGGCCCAGGCTTCCAGGATTTCTCTTGTCAGCTTGTCTTTGCTCTTTTTCACTACCTGCACGTGGTGAAGGTCAGCAGGGCTTGTTTGTTTTTTGCAAGTTTCGCAATCTCTGCAGTGTATCGCAAGGTTGGTGCCAGACTTGCCTGCTATGGCTGTTGCGTGCTCTCTTGCTCTGTCGTTGACGCATCTCCCGGTTTGGCCTATGTAATGCTTCCCGCAGAATAGAGGGATACGATAAACGATGCCCTGAAAGCACTGAGAATACTTCGTTCTGTGTCCGATTTGGCAATCGGATTTGTTTTTCTGCCCATTCACTCGCGCGCACATGCTTTTCGCCTTGTTTGGCGCCGTGGGAATGATCTTGATGTTGTGCTTCTTCCCGATCTTTTTGAGATTGTGGGTCAGCCCATGAACGTAGGGAATAATGGAAAACTTCTTTCTTTGAGTCGATGCTTCAGGGGCACTTTCCTTTTCCCTGCCAAGCTTCTTCGGCAGCACGAGGTCTTCTGCTATGCTGCAGAGCAACGCCAAAGGATATCCGGCTTCCTGAAGCCTAGCAACTTGCCTCTGAAGGCCCTGGCTCATCTGGTGTGGACACGACTTCTTTAGAGCAGATTGCAATGATGCCCTCACAATTCCTCTTTTGACCGTCATAGAGTGGTTAGAGCTGAAAGGAAGAAACTGCTTCTTTGCTCGAGGCTGGTATGTCCAACATAGGTGCCCCGGCGAGAACTCAAGGCGTATGTCTAAGAAGCGTAGGACGCCGTGCTCAGGAAGCTCCCATGTGAACTTGAGCCCTGGACAGCTATTCTGAAAGGTGGTCAGTGTGTTGTCTTTTAGGGTGTCCGTGTCCTCTTTTTTCTGCTCGCATAGCACCAAGTAGTCGTCGACGTACCGGACGATCTTCACGATGCGTCTGTCCTTGGTTGCTTCCTGAATTCTTTTGTCGCAGGCCGCGAGGTATAGATCACTCAGGGCTGGAGCGACTCTGGACCTGATGCACACTCCACTCTTCTGAATGTACAGGGTGTCTTCATGGAAAGCGATGGTAGACATAAGGTAGGCTCTCAACAGCTCCAGGAAGGAGTCCACTGAAACTCCAGCGGCGTTTTGAAACGACACAGCTCCCTGCTTTTCTATAGTGTCTCGTAGAACACTCATCAATTCATCATGTGGGATGGAATAGTACATATCTTCAATGTCGAGTGAAAATCCATAAGAGATGTTCCAGTTGTTACTCTTTATCTCAGAGATTAGCTCTTCAGAGTTCTTGATTCTAAAGGGGTCATCCACGTTTACGTTGCTTAGTTGCTTGGCAAGATAAGCCGAAAGAAGCATCTGCCAAGTGTGTGCTTCTGACAGAATCGCCCGGAAAGGGATCCCAACTTTGTGCGTTTTGGCACTGAAAAACACGGACAGGGTGCTTTGTCTTGTCGCTTTTACCTTGAGGTGGAGCGGCCCTAAGTTGGCGATTTCGAGCATCGATAAAACCTTCTTTTTTGCTATTGTGAGATGCTTTTTGTGTACTTCAGGAAAGTTCTTCTTCATGGCGTCCAAGGCTCTCGTTTTGTAGCTGCAGGAATCCAACACCACAAAACCCCCTTCTTTATCCGCAAGGCACAGCTTCAAGTTTTTTCCTTTCAGTTCCTTTATGACTGGTTCGAAACTTTTCTTGCGTCGTTCACCTGCATTTGACCGACATAAAATGTCAATTCCTTCAGCCACAATTCGGCTGGCGTCTTCATCATCCGCTTTGGCGGCGACATGTCTAACGATGGCGAGCTTCCCTGCAGCGTCAAGTTTAGGTGGAAGCGCGAACTTAGGTCCGTGTTCCAACACGTCATTGGTTAAAGATGATAACTGGACGTTCCCGACGGTGACCACGGGGTTTTTTTTCTTATTTGGACGCGTGTTCTCTGCTTCTCTATGCAAGCCTTTACAAATGGGAGGAACCACACATTCCACATATGCTCGGTGCAAAATCGTGTGGAAGCGGAATAGTGTCGAAACGAGGTTTCGTCCGAGGCTCTCACCTTGAGAAATTCGTTGAACAGACGAATCTGCCTCCATACTTCTGAACGTAGTATCCTCATCATCTTTCTTGCATTCCCTTGTGTGGGCGAGATCATCCCGAAGAAAGGGGTTTTGTGGTGTAGGATTCCTGCAGCTACAAAACGAGAGCCTTGGACGCCATGAAGAAGAACTTTCGTGAAGTACACAAAAAGCATCTCACAATAGCAAAAAAGAAGGTTTTATCGATGCTCGAAATCGCCAACTTAGGGCCGCTCCACCTCAAGGTAAAAGCGACAAGACAAAGCACCCTGTCCGTATTTTTCAGTGCCAAAACGCACAAAGTTGGGATCCCTTTCCGGGCGATTCTGTCAGAAGCACACACTTGGCAGATGCTTCTTTCGGCTTATCTTGCCAAGCAACTAAGCAACGTAAACGTGGATGACCCCTTTAAAATCAAGAACTCTGAAGAGCTAATCTCTGAGATAAAGAGTAACAACTGGAACATCTCTTATGGATTTTCACTCGACATTGAGGATATGTACTATTCCATTCCACATGATGAATTGATGAGTGTTCTACGAGACACTATAGAAAAGCAGGGAGCTGTGTCGTTTCAAAACGCCGCTGGAGTTTCAGTGGACTCCTTCCTGGAGCTGTTGAGAGCCTACCTTATGTCTACCATCGCTTCCCATGAAGACACCCTGTACATTCAGAAGAGTGGAGTGTGCATCGGGTCCAGAGTCGCTCCAGCCCTGAGTGATCTATACCTCGCGGACTGCGACAAAAGAATTCAGGAAGCAACCAAGGACAGACGCATCGTGAGGATCGTCCGGTACGTCGACGACTACTTGGTGCTATGCGAGCAGAAAAAAGAGGACACGGACACCCTAAAAGACAACACACTGACCACCTTTCAGAATAGCTGTCCAGGGCTCAAGTTCACATGGGAGCTTCCTGAGCACGGCGTCCTACGCTTCTTAGACATACGCCTTGAGTTCTCGCCGGGGCACCTATGTTGGACATACCAGCCTCGAGCAAAGAAGCAGTTTCTTCCTTTCAGCTCTAACCACTCTAAGACGGTCAAAAGAGGAATTGTGAGGGCATCATTGCAATCTGCTCTAAAGAAGTCGTGTCCACACAGATGAGCCAGGGCCTTCAGAGGCAAGTTGCTAGGCTTCAGGAAGCCGGATATCCTTTGGCGTTGCTCTGCAGCATAGCAGAAGACCTCGTGCTGCCGAAGAAGCTTGGCAGGGAAAAGGAAAGTGCCCCTGAAGCATCGACTCAAAGAAAGAATTTTTCCGTTATTCCCTACGTTCATGGGCTGACCCACAATCTCAAAAAGATCGGGAAGAAGCACAACATCAAGATCATTCCCACGGCGCCAAACAAGGCGAAAAGCATGTGCGCGCGAGTGAATGGGCAGAAAAACAAATCCGATTGCCAAATCGGACACAGAACGAGGTATTCTCAGTGCTTTCAGGGCATCGTTTATCGTATCCCTCTATTCTGCGGGAAGCATTACATAGGCCAAACCGGGAGATGCGTCAACGACAGAGCAAAGAGAGCACGCAACAGCCATAGCAGGCAAGTCTGGCACCAACCTTGCGATACACTGCAGAGATTGCGAAACTTGCAAAAAACAAACAAGCCCTGCTGACCTTCACCACGTGCAGGTAGTGAAGAAGAGCAAAGACAAGCTGACAAGAGAAATCCTGGAAGCCTGGGCCATCCGCGAATCCGGAGAGCAATGCGTCAGCACGCCATCGGTTGGCCTATCGAAAAAAGAAGTGAGATATCTGTGCCGGGATGCAAGCAGGAATTGATAAGATATCATTCGAAGCACTGGCTGGTCTCTAAGTATAAATATGCGGCCTTTCCAATAAACGTTCAGTTGTCAGTGCAGCATCGTCCTCGTCTGTGTGTTTCTTCGATGTCTTCGTTTACTTTCCGCTGCCATTTATTCAATCGAGACTCTAGGCAGACGTCTGTGCTACTACTAATGAATGACCAACCACGGCTGATCAATCCAATGCAGACAGCCGTCTCCTCCATGTATGGCAGGCCCGCAAAAGCATGCAAAACCGCTGGAAAACAAAACGCCACAATAGAACACTTCAATGTCGAATAACCAAGATGGACAAACAGATTGAGGCGCACACACTCACATTTTCTACCCAGCAATGAAGTCACGTTTGCGACAACATGCGTGGCCAGTTCGGGCTAACCCGCACCTAGAAACTTCTCCGATATTTTTTAGACCCGGACGGTTGCAAAACATCAAACGATCGAGGCAAGCATTTCCAGAATAGTCCAACACCCCGGCTCAGACCAGGATCTTCTCGATGAGCTTCGTGTCCGGTATATCAATACCATTTCCCCTGACCCTCTCCCCTCCCCCACCCCCACCCTTACATGGGTGGTGCGTACCCTGCTTTCAATGCGAAAAAAAGATTTCGGAGGCTGAAGTAAGATTCGCTCTCACTCAGCTCCGGCTTTGCTCTGCCCCGGGACCGGACGGCACTTCCAACAATACTACCCGTATTTTATATCACCCGTCAATTGAGGCCCTCACGGCCTTTATGAGTGATTGCTGGACAGCGGGTGATATCCCTGCAGCATGGAAACATGCACGCGTGACTTTCATACCAAAGCCAGGCAAATGACTAGCTTTCGAACACCTCCGCCCCATCTCCCTCATTTCCTGTTCTGGGAAACTGATGAAGCATGTCATTCTCAACCGTCTTCACCAATATGTTGAAGATAACTATCTCCTACTACGGACTATGATCAGGCTTCCGCTCAAATTTCTCGACAGATACTGTGCCCCTCTACCAGAGCGGGCACAAATGCTATCCTAGGGCTTGATTTATCTAAAGCATTTGACAGCGTCTCACGGGAAGCTATTCTCGTTAACCTCTCCCTACTAAATCCTGGTCACCGTACCTACGAGTATATACGCACTTTGCTCTCTGGTCGTAAAGGTGAACTTGGCTTTGGCTCTCTCCTCTCAGACCTTATAACCCTCGGCAGCAATGCCCCTTCCCCCCCAAGGATCCGTCCTCCCCCCCCCCCCCCCTTTAAATTTAAATTTCGCCTTGTGAACACTGCCTTCTAAATTAGATGCTATCCCCCGGCTATCCCATACCTTATACGCAGACGTCATCACCCTCTTGGTTTCAACAGGCAACGATGCTCAAGTTGAATCCGCACTTCAATAAGCGGTGGATGTCATTGAGTGCCTCGTAGACGGAGCCGACCTTTCGTGCTCCCCTCAGAAGTCCGAGCTGCTGTTCATCCGAGGTCAACCCGACCTCCACGGTCATCATCTCATCTGCATTACTACTAATGGTCGACCCATACGCGAAGTATCCACCATTAGGGTATTGGGGCTTCTCATCCAGAGCAATGGGAAAACACCGACATTAACTAAACTCACAGTCTCTGTCTCGCAGACTATTCGCCTAATTCGTCGCATTGCTAATAAACATAGAGTCATGCGGGAGGCTGACCTCCGACGTCATGTACAGCCGTTTGTTATCACTGGCCTCACATTTACCCTCCCCTGCCTCTACTTTAGCTGCCAGGAAGGGGAACGCTTTGACTGCCTTATTTAAAAACTTTGGGCAGAATAACACAGGCCGCGAAGGAGAAACACGCACATACACACACGCGCAAAACACGCACACACACACATTGCGCTCGTGTGTGTGTGCGCGTGTTTCTCCCTCCCGTCCTGTGTTATTCTGCGCAGTTTTTTCTGAATATGTCGCTACATCAACTGGCCCAAAGTTCTAGTCTATTAAGCTGCCTTATTAGACAGGCATCCAAGACGACTCTCCGTCTCCCACACCCGACCCCCATTTATAAACTACCGCCATTCCTACTGGGTCAACAACACTGTGACGGAGCTCTTGGGGGCTCATCTCCCTTCTCAGTACGAGCGTCTCATCCACATCTCTACGGGACGTCACAAACTCGACAAGCTTGGAATAAGCTTCGAAACGACCGTTGCCCACAAGGCCCAGCTTCCGTCCCATATCAAAGCCTCCTAGAGTACTTCTGGCTTGCGCACTCCCCCTTGATGTCACGTACTGGCCATAATATTACGGAGCACGCTTCGGTGATTCAAAATCTCGCCACACCTTACCTAAAGAAAATTAGGAGGTACTTCTTACACAACTTAGCGCACGTCACTGACGCATTCGCGTATGAACACAAAACACACTCATATCTCTTCTACAGAACACGTGAGAAAAATTTCAAACTCCGAAGCATGCCCCGTTATATTTTGGCCGCACCTGTACCTTGACCGAATGTTGCGGGAAAGGATTTGCCGGCAATGCACGCGCAGTGCATGAAAGTGGATTCTGCGTAAGCGATTCGCACAAGATCTAAACATTTGCTGTTTAAAATTTAGCGCCTTCTTACCATTTTTGTAGGAATTGCATGACAGATGGTTTTGATTTTTGGAAAGAAAAAAGAAAAAGAAGTATTGCTCAGGTGCATTTATTTCGGCCTCATTATTGCCTCGTTGCAATCAGCCTCGTTGCGGTTTACTTGAATGTTTTTGTTTCCTCTCCTGAGCTTCGGCCTTCTTAGCCGTTAGCAGGTCTGTCTCCTCTGGGCGTAGTTTCTCATATAGGTGTTCGTGCAAGCCCACAAGATGTTAGAAATCACTGTGTCCGGATGATGAGATGACCGTTGCAGCAAATATCCAAATATTCGTTGTCACTCAACACGTGCATCAGCAAGCACAGGAGCAACTCCTTTTGGTGCAGTGTTGAATGAACTGTGTGGCGTGTTGTTTCCTCATCAGTTCTTGCAGCACAATTTCAGTGTGCAAAACAGGGTTTCGACGGCATGCTATGGAAATTTCAGCACTCCTGTTGTGAGTCCTTCAAATGGACAGCTTTTGTCCGGCGGAATTTCGCTGTCCTTTCTTGTCAGGTTTCTGGCAGAAGCTTTGCATGGAAGTTTCATCAAGGCGGCGTGGGCGCAAAAACCTGGTGAGTACACGATGGCCGGTAAACGTTTTCCTTTAATTTAAAGTAATCCCAAGTACCCTTAATGTTGTACTGATCTTTCAATTCATTTGCGTCATATGTGATGCTGCTGGACTCTCAGAGTTCTGTCATGTCGAGAAATACCAGTGATTCTGGAAGGCGCATTTTGGTTACAGACTCAAATATCTACTGAACGGACATGGGGTAGTTGGATCCAGCAAGCCGGCGGTAACGTCCAAACCTGTTCTCCAAACTGTCTGACATTTCATGAGAAAAATATATTCAAAATTGAGCTCTTCGAGGCAGTATCTGCTGAATTCTATCAATGAATATGGTGTCAGCCGGAGTGCGGCGTGAGTTCCTCCTGTCAATGAGCCAGAACGGCCGGCACTCATCTTAGGTCATTCCACATGTCGAGCCAATCTACAAAATCGCCTAGAAATTGCAGCTGCATGCCAGTCACACTTTTGATAGGCTCCTAATGAGGATCACTGAGGTGTGGGCCCCTTGATGGTGTTTTCGTGTTTACAATGCACCACCACTTGTGTATTAATTCAATTAACTCCGAGGATTCACCGGCGTAGCAAAAGCCAGGTTTTGTGCTGAGCTTTTCAGGGCTCGTGCTACAAATCGGTTCATAGCGAGAAAATATAGCGCAGAGTAGGTCAGGACGCAAGAAGAAAGGAACAACACGAGTGCTAGATTCTCTCGCTATGATCATGCCCCAATAAGCTCAAAAAGCCACGCTTTTGAACTACAAATGGGTTGATTACTTTTAGGGCAAGTTTCGCAGTTTGACGCTCAATACTTGTTGGGTGTAGGGCCTTGTGCGTTAGTCCATAGGCAAACTTGGATTGTTGCGCCGTTCCGAAGTATACGGGTCCCGAAACATCTAAAATGAATTCTTGAATTTCTCGAATTCAACATTGCATTCTGTGTTTTTAAACTGTGGATAAATAATACAAGTGTCTGGATATTTTTTTTTCACCCAGTCTTTTCTGATGCACGTTAACAGGGTCCACCACAAAAACAATGGCCGTCTGCCGGATCGGGATACACTGAGGAACGCCAGTCCTGTCCACTTATTCGTGTCTTTTCGCGCTGCATTCTTTAACCATGAGGCACACTTGCTTTTTTCTTTGAAAAGAATGACATCATTTTTCTCTTTAGGGCCTGGCTTATAAAAGCAATAACCTTGAGTCCTACTTAACTAATCTCTTTAAGGACTTCATGCTAATCGCTTGCCTCAGTACTGAAGACTGGCAGGATGTGAGCGACATCTTTGTGCCCAGAAAGCAACGACTGGATCAAGAATAGGTGCGCAGTTTTTGCAGCTTCAGAGGAGTTGGGTACTGTTCCTGTGAGGGAACTTCCCTTGTACTCAAATACTGTTGTATATGGATTTCATCATCATAATTGTAACGGTTCTCGCGTGAGGTTTCAAAAGGTTTGCTTTTTTCGATACACACTTTAAAAATCCCTCATCGTTTTGCAGTGTTGCAGGGCTAACGTTGTACTATCGTGAGCAATATGAGCAGGAACACAGGAGCGCGTGACCGAGAGCCTCGAACCCTACTGGCGGCGAAATGCGGCGGCCGCTGTACGAAACAAAGTGGAAAGGGCGCCGCGGTTCCGCTAACTGCTGGCACTGCCGTCTCGATAACGTTGCTGCGAAACGGCAGCTGATTGCGCGTCGACGGCTGCTAGCGATGATAAGACGATTATGGCACGCAGAGCGTGGCAATGTGTCGCCTGCAGATCTGCGCAAAATGCCGCTGTTGACATTTTTTTGCTCCTTTTTTGTGCGTGTGGAGCGGAGTGGTCTGTCCCGATTCTTAGATATTGGCAAGCGTACTGCAACGAATATTTTCTGGTCAACGTTTGAAATGGCCTATCGTATGGCCAGTCACACCTTACCCAGAAACGTTCGATTCAATCATGAACAAGAAATAAAACGCTACATCACGGCCGACGCACCCCTTTTAATTGATTTCGTGCAAAATGCCCATAAAAGCAGACCACGACTGCCTGCGCTTAGCAGTGTGTTTCAGAGCCCAACGATGTCTCGAGTGCCTTTGAGTAAGCGGGAAGAAGTCGTTTAACTGTCAAAGAAAGGTTACTCGCAGCGGAATATTGCTGCCTTGACAGGCTGCCAGTTGAAGACTGTGAACAGGATAGTGCAAGCGTACAGAGATGAAGGATGCATTAAGGACGCGCCGCACAAAAGGCGACCCCGTGCCACGTCGATAGATCAAGACCTGCAGATTGTTGCTGCAGTCAACGAGAAGCCGTTTCAGAGTGCGAAGGACGTGCGCAGTACTCTCGGGCTGGAACATAAAGCGACAGCATGGTACGGCGAAGGCTAAGGGAAGCCGCACTCAGAAGTCGCATCGCCGCTCAGAAGCCCCTTCTCACAGTTGCCAACAAAACTGCTCGCCTGAAGTTCGTTGCCAATCACCGTAGCTGGAGAGTGGAGGACTGAAAATATGTAATCTTCTCCAACGAATCTGCTTTCTCGACTCGCTGGGACCAGCAGAAAAGAGTATGGCGCATGGAGAACACACGCTTCTGTCCTCAGAACATCAAGGAGGTGGCCGCAAGTGGACGCACGTCGTTAAACGTATGGGCGCCTATTTCGTGTGACGGCCTAAGCCCCATTGTAAGAATCCCTGGGAGATTTACGAGTGCTGCATATTGCACATTGCTGGAGCACTAGATGATCCCCTATGCACTGAATGGTCCACACCCGGATGGGTATTATCTATTCCAAAGAGACAAATGCTCTCTTTGAGCGTCACGTATTTTTTCTCTGCTGTTGTCATTGCTATCGCTAACGCTGATTACTGTTCTCGCTGTTGCTGATAGGTGCTACTGAACGCCGGTTACCGGGCATAAGCTCTGATATAACAGCTGATGACTAATCATGTTCGCACTGGTAGTATATTCTATACGCATTATGTCACTTAATTGGTCATTGGGGCAAGCTAATGTACTGAATAACTACGTATCATTTGGCAGTCACAGCTATTGACATGTAAGACATTATGTCACCTTAGGATCACGCATAGTGTCGATGTCCACATCATCACGGCGGATGGCCCGTTTTCATTTTATCCTTCTGTCGTCTTTGGGAAATGAGAACACACGGACCTTCGGACCACCGTGATAATTTCCACGACAGTTCGGGACGCAGCAGCAGCCCATCCTGTGCTGCTGACACTTCCAATTCACAACAGGCATCGGCAGCACACAAGGCAAGTTTGAAAAATAAAACCAAACCGCGCTACGAGCAGGAACGTGCACCGCTTCAAAACATTCCACACAGCACGCATGCATGCACTGACACGCCCAGGCGCTAGTGCACGGACTGGTTTCACTGGTCACCCACAGCTACCTGTCGGTCAAGGGGGGTGACGTCAAAGGGTTTGAGGAGGAAAGTGCGGATGCCTTGAAAAATTCGAAGAGGCTTACTGTTACCCCTCTCCCTAAAAGCATGCACCCAGAGTACCATTTCGCTCGCTGCAAGGACAGGGCTAAGTCTCTACACAAAAAGTATGTGACAGTTCGGACAGCGGTCTGCGTCGACGCTGCCCAATACCCCGATCGCGATGCTTTTTCGCTCGCGGTTGTAAACTAGTGTGAACGGCCGTCGGTTGCGTGCTCCATTCCCGTCAGATCGTCTGAAGAGGCCGAGGAGGCGACCATACCCTTAGCGATGGTGTCCACCTCTGCAGAAACCATCTTCAAGCGACTATAAATCTGCGATTCGTAATTCAGCCAAAGGCTGGGCCCCTGCCACCCTATCTCTCCTCCACTCCACCAATCTCCAGCTCCGCCCGATCCAATTGATCTGGGTCCCTGCGCACTCATCCTATTCAGGGAACGGGGCAGTCCACAATCATGTGTACATGATTTCCCCCGGCCTGGTGCTCGGCTCTTCTAGGGTGATATGCTTGGGAAAAGAGTCCTGGTCCAAACCGTTGCCTTGACGGATCAGAGATAAGTTCCGTCGTCAATAAGCAACCCTAAATCCGCCTCGTGCGGTAGAAGCCCATTCGTGGCCACAAATCTTGTACCCATTAAAAAACCAATAGGAACTCAGCGGCACTGGGGATCGAACTCAGCACCTTCTGAATGCGAGGCGCATGCCATACGACACAGCCACGCTTCAGGTATGATGTTTACGGTCTGCCAAAGAGTATTCAATGTGATCAAGGCGGAAAGCTGGGCTAGTTGGTGTGCCATCATTAATTAAATAATCAGTTAAAAAGACTTAAGTAAAATATCATTTGATGTTTAGCGCTCGTCCTGTCTTCTTCTATGTCTGTGTCCTTTTTGTATCTTCCAGCCTTTAATTAATGATAACAAAGAATATCCCCCCCCCCCCCGCCACTCACGGAATAGGCCAGGGCCAGACCACTTCCCAAGAGCGAGTCTAATAAGTTAGAGCAGAGCTCAAGAATTGATGGACCACCACAACAGAGACTGCTCTTGTACCAATTTAGGTTTGGCCATCATCGGGCTCTCGAAAGCCCTCCCAGCGAGCATGGCGGACCTGTCCACTACTGCCACCTCGTTGGTCATGTGTGGGTCCAAGCCACGAGCTTCGGACAGGCGGGGTCGCTACTCCCCGTGTGCGCTCCCGTGCTGCACACCCCTGCTAGACGCCGAGGCGCCCTTGACTTCGGGTAATCTCTTCTTGCCGCGCTCCAACCGAGAGCCCTATTCTGCCAAATTTTTTCAAGCGTCTTGGATTTGATGCCGGTCCTTGTGTACTAAGCCAGGACCTACCACCTACGTACCGGAAGAGCGAGTGTGGGTTTCATTCCACACCCCTTTGGTCTCATAGCGGTACTACTCACAGCGGTACTACTCACAGACTCTCAAAGGATGCAAGCGCCAGTTCTGCTTTCGCTTTGCCCTCGTTCTCTTAGCCTACTGAGACGCCCGCAGGCCTCAGTGTTTCCCAGAGATCACCCTGGTTTCCCGGAGGGGGAACGAGGGCAGACCCAGTGACCGAAGGCCTCAGGTTAAACAAGGATGCCCCTACTCGTGATGACTTTAGTCAGCGGGGATTTCCCTACAATGATTCTGCTTGAGACTTAGCCACAGTAGCCTGTCCAAAAGCTGCCATGGCGTATGAACTCTCTCGCTTCGGGTCACTGGGAGAGGGTCGCCACCAGCCGTTCCTGAAGGTTTATCATTAGCGTCGCCTCCTTTTCACTGGATTATAGGGGCACGCAACTACTCCCTCCCAGCGCTACACCTAGGGCCCTGAACGCCAGTGCGAGCACTCCGCAAGGTAACAGGAGGACGCTACCCCTCCCAGTGTTAGACGTCCTGGGAGCTAACCTAGTACCCCACAGCCCCGGTCACAGACTTAGACTGTGTCCAGGTAGCCAACCCTCCGGTCGACAGTCGACAAATCAAGCCCATCATCAGTGAAACTGCTGATATTCTAGTTGGGGTCGCGGTTCACCACTTCCAAACAACCGTCAGCCCCGAGGTGCCGTACCTCCTCTAGGGAGCAGAGATTAGCCCTATTTTCAACAGGGTCACCTCGGGTGAGAGCTCACCCATGTTCTTGGGAACCCAATCTCAGCCAGCCTTTGGATTGCTTTACAGGCTCACGCCAGCCGAGCCCGGCTGAAGAAACAGATATCTTATGCAACACAATCTCCATCTCGCCCGTCTTGCGGACGGCGAGAGATCGTATGGTTACATTTCATGACATCACCATGCACTACCGCTTAGGCAGACTTCTATATCGCCCCGCACATATTTCTCTTATCAAACCCCAAGAGGTCCCGTGGAGGCAACTCCAAACGAACACCTTCCCAAACCCCGCGATATATGCCCGCATATACCCTGGCGTCTACTCCCCTTTCTGTAAACTATGTGGCCAACATGCCACTCTATCCCACATATTCTGGGCTCGCCTTCGGGACTACCCTCCTCGAGGTTTGGAGCTCTCGAATCCAGACCAGTGTGAGGCTGCATTTTGCAGTTCGCGCTCGGACACACAGATCCGGGTTGAGACAAGAGCCCTAGAAGTCGCCGAACGCCACGGGCTCATGGCCACTTGAAGAGGCTATACCCCACACTATCTGCTCCTTTTACAGGCGGAAAAAAAGTTTATCCTCCTCCTCCAACCGCGGGGACTCTACATACACGCTCCAAA